>NC_059263.1:1507500-1570000 GCF_017591435.1 Portunus trituberculatus | reverse complement strand
ACACACACACACACAAAACATGCACATAATATTATTATTGTTACACACTAATTATTAACACACACACAGACATAGCCATGGCCTTACCTGGTGTAGATGCAGATGATGGAGGTCCCCCACACCAGGATCTCTTTTGGAACTCCCTGAGCCTGGCCCTGATCCACTGCCAGTCCCTGAGGTGTTGGTGAGGGCATTCTTCCAGGCCGTCAGCAGCTGTAGCAGCATCCTCACCCCGTTATCCAGCAGCTGTGTGTAACTGTCCCCAACCTCCTTCATCAAAAACTGGATAAAACCTGAAATTGATAATTACAGTCACTACCAATACAATCACCATCATCATACTTGCCCCTCCTTCTCCGTTCCTCTTGTCACAATGCAAAATAATCAGTCAATCAGCCAACAATTGAATAAATAAAATTACTTCCTGATATTTGCAAAGGTTACGATTTCTTTTTTAATCTCAATCAACCAATCAATAAAAGTAATGATAATTAACCTTCCTGTCTTCAGGCTTCTGTGTATGCATTTTAGACTCCTATTTCAACATCATCCTTCCATATATCTTTTGCCTTTTTTCTTCCTTGGCAAGTGTACCTCCCCTCTTAATACAATACCATACTTGTCACAACAACACAGCCATCCACAAACATAGTATTCATGATACAGCATACACCACACTGCTCAATGTACACCATCACTACCCCTATCACCACCAGCACCATCACCAACACTCACCAAACAACACATCATGACGCCACTCTGGGAAGTCAAGCACAAGGTTCTGGAGACTCTGGAAGGCCAAGTGGCGCAGCTCCTCGTCCATGTGCACTGTAAGGCGGGCCAGCAGGTCAACCAGGTCACGGCCAGACATCCCATCAGGTATGAGTCTTGGCACGGCAGCGACACAGGTGCGGAAGAGGTCAATCTTGGGTTTGCGTTCCCCGGTGATCATCTCATCAGGTTCCTTGTTGACATTCTGAGTGTTGGTCATCATGAGAGGGCGACCAAACTGGCTGTCCAGGGCCTTTAGAATGTCGTTGAAGGACTTACGCACTAGAGGGTAGTAGGCCGAGATCCCAATGTTGCGTGCCATGTCCTCAGTGAGCATCTTGTTGAGGAAGGTTTTCTTGACCCTGAGTGTATTCCCTGATGGCAGCACCCCTACAGTGCGGGGCATTGGAGGATCACCTTCCTTCTGCTGGAGACTGTCAGCCACTACTAAGAAGGCACGTAGGCCAATGGACATGCGTTCTGGAGTGAGAATAATCTTGATCTGCCGCCCCACTGACAGGAGGTCAAACACAATCTCCCGCATGGCAAAGTCAAGTCGCTCCTGGGCAATGAACTGAATGATCTTCACAAAAATGTTGAGTGGTGTATCCCTTGGAACGACAGCCTTGGAGCCCTTGGGGAATAGGGAGTTAACAATGCTGGCCAAGCGAGAATGAGTGGCAGAGTTGCTCTCACACTTAATCCTGATCATGTACACCCACAGTAGACGGTACAGTGACTCTGGGGGTGGAGAGAGGAGCAATGAGTGAGTAATATTGAGTACAGCTTGCAAGCCACACAGACACCATTAGTGGCCACCTTAGATGTTCCAGTTATTAAAGACACAAGGGAAAAGACAAGACAAAGAATAGCACTATCTTCCATACCCAGACCCTGAGGACACTTACCTAGAGCTACACGAGACATCTTGGGGTCCCGGTTTTTGAGGTGCTGGAGACACATAGCCAGAAAGTAGTGCCAGTTAGTGAGGAAAAATGCCTTCTGGGAGACACACAAGAGGCAAGTGACCAAGGGGAAAATGGCCAGTCTGTGCTTGTTCTTGGTGGCCATGTCTTGTGTGGTGGAATACAGCATCTCCACAAAGTACTTGAGGCATGGAACATTGACTTCATTCTTCACAGCCTGCAGAACAAAGATGAGACAAAGAAATATAAAAAAAACAAAAGGAATGCAAAGAAATAAAAGGAAAATAGAGGTGAAATATAATGCAGCACGACAAGGAATGTAAGCTAAACACAACTGTTCCTTTTCTGTTCTTGCTTTTCATTCCTACTGACACACCCACACATCTGAAGCTCCTCAGCTCACTAAGGCCGCACTCACTCACCGCTGCCACGGGTACCAGGATCTCCACAAAGAGGCCTGCCAGTGCGTGCTTAATGTCCTTGTCCCGCACCTCCAGGAAATACTGAGCACACTCCTGCATGAACTGGAAGGATGCCTCAAACTCCTCTATTGGCACCATCTGTTGGGGGGGAGCACAAGGCAATTTTTACCTTGAGAATGAAAACTGAAGGAAAGATTGAAGAGACAAAAGATGTGGACAGGATTTCAAGCTCAATAACTTTCCTGATGTAAAGAAAAAGGAAGAAAGAAGGAACTGAAAGCACAAGAAAATATAATGGAAAACAAAGATTTCTAACAAAAATATAACACCACAAAAACTGGAACACAGACTTTACTTACTACAAAACATCTACCTACTCATACATATTTCCAAGTTCTCAGCGGTAACATGAGGACGTGAAGCAAGGGACGGAGACACAAAGCCACACCAACCTTGACACGGAAGAATTTCATGCCCATTAGTAAAGACATGATGGTTTGTGTGGTGACCGTTGACTGCTCCCTCGCACGCAGCTCCTTCAGCTCGGCCATGAACCTCCGACGCACTGACTGGAAGCGTGACTGTGCCAGGACGCCCACCACCTCAGCATACAGATCAGAAATGGTGTTGATGTTTTCTCCATTAGGGTTGTTCTGAACTCTGTGTTGTGGAAAGGATGGATGAGGAGTAAGTGATAGGGACCAGAAATTGTGTATAGCATTGATAATATCTCTCTCTCTCTCTCTCTCTCTCTCTCTCTCTATATGCACTTATAGTTATGAATTACAATTTCACCACACATACACACAAGTACTCCTTCCTCCATAGAAAGAGATATGGAGTAGAAAGGAGTTAATAAGGTGAAAAAAAGGTGATACCAAAACCAAAAGACCTCACATCCTGTATATAACAATTACATAAACATGAACTCTCTGCCATCACCAGCAAGAAAATCTCCCTCACCCCTCTCGGTACTTGAAGTGCTTGAAGGCAACGTCCTCAATGTGCTTCACCAAGTCATCATGGCCAGGGTGAACAGCAAGTTGCCTCAGGACCTCAATCAGAACTAGGCAGAAGATGAACTCCACAGCCAAGTCCCTCCTCTCCTGCACTGTCTCCCGCTCCACACTCCAGCCTGCCTCACCCCTGCACACACAACACAGAGAAGAAATGTCACACTGAGCTACGTTAAGAAGGATGAAAAGGAAAATGAGGCAAAATTAAATCAGGAGGTTTTAATGCTGGTATATTTTCTGTCATAAAGAATAAGAAAGGACTGAATGCAAAAATAAAGCAATGTAAAGGAGAATACAGGCAAAATAAAAACACAGGCCACATTATGAATACAGACAGACACTCACCCTTTGCCCTTGCTGGGGTCGTGGCGATAACGAGAATCTGTAGCACCCCACTCCACCCCCTGGCGGTCATACCAGGCAAAGAGTGTGTGCAGCAGGGAGGGAAGACAATGCTCTGCCACACAGCCAAATGCGAGCAGCAGCTGGTCAAAGGTGGGATCCTCGCCACGCTGGAGACTCTTGGACAAGCTGCGTTCCTGATGACCGTGATGGATAGTAACAATTATGATGCTAGACGGAATAATGGTGATCAAAACACATACATAGGATAAAATATACACATCTTCTCTTCTTTTCCTTCATCATACTTGTTGAATGGTGACTTGCAAGTTATTTGTAAGTCAAATATCATATATCAGAATCAAATGCAGATTCAGGATATCTAATTTAATTACCTTTTTTTCTATTTTTGCAGTTTTTATTCACAAATATTAATTCTACACATACAAATCAAAGTACAGGATTCAGATATTTCATTTGTAATTTTGTAAATTTGTAAACTGGAAATAAAAAAATCACAAATAATTTTTCTTAATGAGAATAAGAAGTAAGACTTAGAATACATAAAAACATAAGAGAGTAATAAGCTAATTTGTCTGTCCACTTCCCCATCACTCCACAACCATTCCACCTACCAGCGGCTCCAGCATCACACACTCAATCTTCCGCTCAGCCATCACAGTGAACTCAGCAAACAGTGTGCGCATCACAAACTCCCCTGGCCGCAGGTCTGTGTCAATGTGGACGGTGGCCGGGAACTGTGCCCGCTCCTTGTGAGCACCCCAGGGAAGGAGTGTGGAGGCCCCGCCACCCACTCCAGCACCAGTGCCTCCTGCCTGGCCTGTCCCACTGCCACTGCTGCTACCACTGATCCCACTACTGCCACTGCTGCTGCCACCTGCACTGCTGCCACTGCCACCACTGACACTCTCTCCACCAACTTCTGTTAAGAGCACAATGGTGAGGAGCAACAATGAGTGAGGTGCAGTAGTGTTTAAAGAACTGCTAGTGCTTGTCAGTATTTATGACCTTGCAAAATATCACTTACTCCAACATTTTCCTCCAGTAATATGTAGGTAAGGTACTGCTCAAACATCCATTAATCTATCCCCCTCACTTCTATATTCATTATTTTCTCTAACATTAAAACTTGTGATCAGCTGACCATCCTCTTTAAGAAATCTATGAAAGAATATAAACTAAGGAAAAGGCTTAACATAATACAAGCATGACAAGTTATTCAAACCTTATTATTATTATGATTATAAAAAAAAATGGCAGTTGCTCATTTTTAACATGAAAAATCAACATGCTTTGTTCATCTTTGCTTTATTAATTCTCAGTGGAGATAAGCCATTCCTTTATGTCTTAACCAATATCAGTTTCATATATTCTCTTCCTCAAAGCTTTTATACACACACTTCACAGCATCCATCAACTGATTCTCTCCACTCATCCCACCTCAGTGACTCACCGTGGCTGGCTGAGAGGGACCGGTCCATGGTAGGATCCGTCGCCACATCAAGCGTGAGTGCTGGTGTGGTCTCATTCTCATCATCACTAGGGATCTCTAGCAGCTCATCCTGGCCAGCCTCCCGCCCATCACCCGGCCCACGCTCCCCAACCTCCTCGCCATCTGTCAAGGAAAGATGTATGATGAGATGACTAGATGTGTGTGTGTGTGTGTGTGTGTGTGTGTGTGTGTGTGTGTGTGTGTGTGTGTGTGTGTGTGTGTGTGTGTGTGTGTGTGTGCACGTGTTTGTGTGTGTGTGTGTGTGTGTCATTACTTAGCTTTTCTTTTTCTTAAACTTATCAAACTTGCATCAAAAAGGTTATTGTCATTTCCTCTCTCTGCTTTCTTCATTTCTTTCTTGAACTGTTTCCTCCTCCACTACTCAGCAAAAAATAAAGGAAACACACAGAAAGAGGAGAATAATACCTTAAAACACAACATACCTATCATCCGAGCCTAAAAACAGTAAACATAATAGAGAACAGACTTTTACACAGCTAATATCACCAAATTCAATCATGTCACGGCACACTCCCCTTCATTACCTTTGTGGGTATTTGGCACTGTGTCACTTGAGTTGACGATACGATACACAGCCGTTGTCATCTTGCGTATGGGCGTGGTGGCAACATGGTAGGTCTGACGGAACATTTTGGTGTGTGTGTGTGTGTGTGTCTAAGTGTGTGTGAGTGTGGATAGGGTGAAGATTAACAGTAAGGAATATAGGATGAGAAGGATGAGGTATATAGTGAGTGTGGTTATGGCAGTGAGAGAAGTGGAGTGTTAGTGGAATGAAGTATGTATAAAGAGTGACAGTCTGGCAGAGGTGAGTGGAGTGTGCTAATGGTATGAATGAAGATACCAATGATAGTTACACTGAGAATGTAAGGATTATAATAAGATGACATGTGAAAATTAAATGTATCCATGAAAATATGTTAGGATAATTTTATAAGAAAGGAGGTACAGAGTGGATAGAAATTCAAGAAGACTATGAATGACAAGGTAAAGTGAGGCAGTGAAGGAGTGAGGAGTACAGTAGAGCACTATGGATGGCAGGGCACAGGAGTAAGGCAGTGTGGGTGTGTAAGAAGGGCGTAACTAGTGGCACAAGTCGGTGTGTGTCTCATCTATGCTCGTATTCACATAAACTTCCTGATGTGGAGTCTGATCCAGTTGCCAGTATTACATTTAGGTCTTTACATTTCCATTAATCACTCTTGCATCATCTCTTGCAGTGTGATGCAGACACAAACACACGAACACACATCCACTGACTGTCAAATGTAACAGGAGCACATAAGCTATTCTTCACAATCTATGAGATATCCCTTCACTTCAGATATCCCACTGTGGCATTGCATAAGTCACACCACCCAAGCTACACACAACCACAAGTTCAGCACCGTCACAATGCCAGCATCATATCTACTAACATCCTGCACATCCTGATAATCACATTGCACAGACACCCTCTTCCTTCAAATGAGGAATGGCTGGAGGTGTCACATTTTCCAGAGTCACTATTATGAAGGTGTGTGTAAGCATGAACACAGCACTCTTAACTATGTGAGGCTGATACTGGCTACCCTGACTCCAAGCAGCCAGTGTGATAGACAGCAGCTCTTATCTGTCCTTATCACACGTTATCCTACTACTAGGCACCTCTACTGATTACAGAGAGAGAGAGAGAGAGAGAGAGAGAGAGAGAGAGAGAGAGAGAGAGAGAGAGAGAGAGAGAGAGAGAGAGAGAGAGAGAGAGAGAGAGAGAGAGAGAGAGACAGAGAGAGAGTGTTGTGAAAGTTAAACAAAAGCAAGATAACCTAATACCACCATTAATTATTTAAACACCATGAACACTAAGGCAGGAAGTTACTGGAAAAAACCTGAATTAAAGGAAGATTACAAACAGGATGTTGAGAGAGAGAGAGAGAGAGAGAGAGAGAGAGAGAGAGAGAGAGAGAGAGAGAGAGAGAGAGAGAGAGAGAGAGAGAGAGAGAGAGAGAGAGAGAGAGAGAGAAGAGAGTGTGTGTGTGTGTGTGTGTGTGTGTGTGTGTGTGTGTGTGTGTGTGTGTGTGTGTGTGTGTGTGTGTGTGTGTGTGTGTGTGTTTACCTAATTGTATTTACCTAACATACGGGAAAAGAGCTATGCTCGTGTTGTCCCGTCTCCATATCTATTAATGTCCAGCTTTTCTTAAAATCATGAATATTCCTTGCGTTGACCACTTCCACGTCTAAACTATTCCATGCTTCCACCCTTCTATGAGGAAGCTATATTTTTCACATCTCTCCTATAAGTGGCCATTTTTAGTTTTTTCCCATGCCCTCTCGACATTCTTCCATTCCACATACACAGATCTTCCCTATCCATTTTTCCATGCCAATCATCACTCTGTATATTGCTATCAGGTCTCCCCTTTCTCTTCTGTTTTCCAGGGTTGGAAGTTGCATTCTTTTCAGTCTGTCTTCATAAGTCAAATCTCTTAAGTCAGGCACCATTTTCGTTGCAGCCCTCTGTACTTTCTCTAGTTTCCTTATGTGTTTCTTTAAGTTCGGAGCCCACTGTATTGTTGCATATTCAAGCCTCGGTCTTATCATTGCAGTAATTATTTTCTTCATCATTTCTTCATCTAGATATCTGAACGCCACTCTTATGTTCCTCAATAAGTTCAATACTTCTCCAATTATTTTGTTTATATGTCTCTCTGGCGATAGGTCATTGGTAATTGTCACCCCAAGGTCTTTTTCTTCATGACTGGTTTTATGTCTTCATTTCCTATCTTGTACATACTCCTGATTCTTCTTTCACTCTTGCCAAACTCTATTTTCTTGCATTTTGTCGTGTTGAACTCCATTTGCCATGTACAGCTCCATTTCCATATTCTGTCCAAGTCTTCCTGGAGTAGTTCGCAATCTTTGTCACATCTCACTTTTCTTAACAATTTTGCATCGTCTGCAAATAGGCTCACATAACTGGACACCCCATCCACCATGTCATTTATGTAGACTGCGAACATTACTGGTGCCAACACTGATCCCTGTGGAACTCCACTCTCCACCAATCCCCATTCTGATGGTCTGTCCTTAATTATTGTTCTCATTTCTCTTCCTACCAAAAGTCTTCCATCCATTTTAGTAAACTGCCATGCACTCCTCCTACCATTTCAAGTTTCCAGATCAGTCTCTGGTGTGGTACCTTATCAAAGGCCTTTTTTAAATCCAGATATATTCCATCAGCCCAACCATCTCTTTCCTGTATTACATCTATCACCCTCGAATAGTAACATATCAGGTTTGTCGTGCATGAACGCCCTTTCCTAAAACCAAATTGACACTCACAAAGTATGTCATTTTCTCCAAGAAGTCTGTCCATCTAGTCTTCACCACCCTCTCACACATCTTAGCTACCACACTTGTAAGTGACACTGGTCTATAGTTCAATGGGTCTCTCTTGTTACCTGATTTATAGATTGGGACAATGTTAGCTCTTTTCCAGTCTTGGGGCACTACACCTTCCCTTAATGAGGCATCAATTACTTCACAAACTTTTTCTGCCAATTGCTCCTGCATTCTCTTAAAATCCATCCTGATACCCCATCAGGTCCCACAGCTTTTCTCACTTCTAAACTCCCCATCATGTTCTTGATCTCCTCCACAGTTACTTGAAACTCCTTCATAATCCCTTTCTGTTCCATTACCAGTGGTTTGTCAAAAGCAGTCTCCTTTGTGAATACCTTCCGAAAGCATCCATTCATAGCCTCTGCCATTTCCTGGGATCTTCACTGTATACTCCATTTACTTCTAAACTTTCAATACTTTCTCTATTTTTGATGTTGTTGTTCACATGTCTGTAAAAAGCCTTGGTTGGTCTTTACATTTATCAATTATATCCTTTTCTTGTTTCTTTCTTTCTTCTCTTCTAATCAACACATATTCATTTCTTGCTCTTTTGTAACTTTCCCACTGCTTAATCCGTCTTTTCCTTCTCCACCTCTTCCATGCATCCTCTTTTCTTGTTCTAGCCTTTTCACATCTATCGTTAAACCAGTCCTGCTTTCCAACTTCTCTATGTTGTCTTATTGGTACAAATTTTTCTCACCTTCTTTGTATATTTTTATAAATTCCTTCCACTTTTCATTTGCTCCTTAGCACTCTTGAATTTCATCAATTTGTCTCTTGAAAGAATTTCTTTAGGTTTCCAAAATCTGTCTTGGCATAATTCCATCTTCCCACTTTATATTCTTCATTTCTTCTAGATTTCTCTTCGTCTATCACCTTGAACTCCAAAACTGCATGATCACTCTTTGCTAAAGGGCACTCCACCCTCATCTCCTCAATGACCATTGGCTCTGTACTAAAGACCAAGTCCAGTCTTGACGATGCTCCCTCTCCTCCAAACCTAGTATCTTCTTTGACCCACTGAGTTAACACATTTTCCATTGCCAGTGTCAATAGTGTATTTCCCCATGTTGTCTCTGATCCTTCCATTGACCAGTCCTCCCAACACACCTCTTTACAATTAAAATCTCCCATCATTATAGTTCGTTCACAGCCACCCAACATTTCTTCCAGACATGTTCCTGTATCACTTATCATTTCTTCATATTCCTGTACTGACCATGCATTTGTCTTAGGTGGTACGTACACCACTATGTAGTGCCTCTTTTTTCCTTCATTAGTTTCTGCTCTGATCTTTAGCACTTCTGCCTTTCCCATACCTTTTTTCACTTGATCCACCTTTATATCTTTTTTAACCAGCAACATCACTCCTCCTCCCATCTTACCTACTCTATTTCTTTTCCAAACGTTATATTTCCCTTCTCCAACCTTCATCAGGTCTTCTCCCTCTCTCAGTTTTGTTTCAGTAAGACCCACAATATCTGGGTTCTTGTCCCTCAAGTAATCGTTGAGTTCTAAAATCCCCGATATCACTCCATTTATGTTGGAATACATTACATTTCACATGTGTGTGTGTGTGTGTGTGTGTGTGTGTGTGTGTGTGTGTGTGTGTGTGTGTGTGCACGCGGGTGTGTGCGTATGTGTGTGTATGCGTGTGCATATGCATGTGTATCCATGTGTATATGTGTGATTTCAACAATTCAACACACATACATACAAAGCTGACAATTCATAGTGAATTGAACATGAATCTGTCACAACTGTTCCCTCAAAGCCTCACAGAACATCACCACCTCCCTATCCACTTGAGAACTGAACCTCCCCAATAAGACTTGTCGCATCAATTCGCAGAATGAAAGCCGATAAGCCACAAGTAAGCCTCAGTGCTGCAATAAATGACACAAAAAGAACCGCAACACAATGGAAGCGCCAGCAAATGATTAATCAGCGTAACACTGCAGTCGTGACTCAACTTCCACTACTGATGGTTTGAAAGCAACACTACAACTTCAAACTCAGTAAAAAAAGTGAGTTGAGTCTTCGTTCCAGGCACATGTTCCTTTAATAGCTTCATACTCTCACCAGCATCGCAAAGGAAGATAAAGATACAGCCAAGATAAAAAGAAAAAACGGAAATTTGATGTCATGGGCAATAATCAAAGTGACTCATGACTTCATTCCTGGCAAAATGTTTCTTTAATAGCTTCAAACTCTCAACAGCATCACAAAGGAAGACAAAGATACAGGCAAGATACAGAAAGGGAGAACCCTGACATTTTTGGCAATGAACCTGCGCATTACACTGTAAAGGGACTGTAGGAACATAAAATGAAATGGACCTTGACATCTTCCATAGCATGAAAAGTAACCACAATATGCCATGACGGCATGGTATGAATGAGATCACAAATACCACTAACAAAGCTTACAGATGGCCACATGGATAACACAACTGCAAAGCCCCCCAAGTAATGTCTTAATGTAAGGGTACAGGGTCAATAAAGCAGCAAAGTACTGGTGGGAGTTTACTGATGCCACGACTATAAGCGTCACAAGTCCACAGGGTAACAGAGCCTCAGTTTTCAGTCTACCTTGTTTGTTGGAAGTGAGTCGGTCAAGGAGTAGCTTCTTAAAGACAGCTACACCTGGTGCTACAATCCTGCGGCCGATGCTGGGAGAGAGAATGGGGGAGGAGCCCTCAGCCCCACTGGAGTGCAAGGAGGGAGAGGAGGAGCCGTGGGAGGTGAGAGAGGAGTGGTCATCCTTTGTACGCTGGTTACTGCCTCTTCAAGGGATCCAGGCAGCATGCAACAACCCGCCATGCACTGTCACTTGACAAGTCACTTCATAGATTACATTTGTTATCCAATACAGCCTCTACACATCACTATTCAACACTACTTAATACTATAACATCAACTTTAATCAACACAGATTAATACTGCATAATGAATACAGCTACACTGATTACAGCCACTATCTCTTGTTTTACTTTTGTCTCACATACTGTTATTAGCCATTACTTATTGCAGTTTTATACAATACAATCAACTGTTCCTATTCTTTAAATCAAATAATGAAATAATTGCAACTCACAAAAATATTACCATTCTGCTCCATAAGTGACTGTAATAAATACAAATACAAAACAAGCAAACAAAACTCAACTAAATGCTCAATTCATACAAGCAAACAAGCAACAAACCTTGCACACTGACACTGAAATCACTCCTTGCAACACAATGACTTCACCTCAATCACAAATATTTCATCCACTCCCATTAAACAAATAATAAACAAACACTCCAGCAGCACTTCCCATCATTACAATACACTACTGTAGCTATCACTCCATAAAACTATCAATACTCTTCATTCCACGTTCATTCTTTTGATATTCAGGCGCTCTATATCTATCAACACTGCTGAATGCCTCTCTAGCCCCTCACCTCACCTCACACCCAACAGGCCTTCCTCTCATACACTCATTCAATCAATACAAACTGTCTTCACTCACCACTTTACACTTCCCTAACTTATCTTTCTATACTAACTGACTACTCAATAACTCAGCCACCCATTCCTACACCCTTCCCCTCCCTCATAACCCAAACCTGCCCACCAAACTACATGCATCCACTCAACCGCACCTGCTGGGGCTCTGTGGAGGGTTGTGGAGAGTGAGTTCGATGGTTTGTGTAGTTCCCACATGGAGACGATATGTGTAGAGAGAAACCGTGTCCTCTCCAGCTCCTGGCGTAGTGCTGGCAGAGTTATTGTTGTTGTTATTGGTGTTGTTGTTGCCGCTGTTGGCACGTGTGATGACGAGGGGACGGCGAAGGTTGGACGGAAGAGTCTTGGTGCGTTTCATGGTGGTGGATAAAGTGAGTCAGTTATTCATCAACTCTTCACTAGTTTTGAAAGGGAAGTATCCTCGAGTGTTTCATAGCAGCACTGGCTTCATACTGGTTGGAGATCTCTGTGAGTCCTTAGCTAATTCTGTCTCATCTCCACAGCATAAAACATTTCACAGTTCTTACAGTGATTAGAAACACAAATACAGATCTGGATAAAATTATGCTGGTGAAGGAGTTGGTGCCTTTTTCTCACTTATATGTCTTTGCAGTTTCCACTCCCATATATTTTTACTCTTAATGTTTCAGTGTTCCTGTTTCCCTCCTTGGCTGGGTTTTAAAGGATTCAGAGACAACTTTGTGCTCCTGCATCATGGGTTCTTCAGAAAGTCACTTGAGGGAAGATGCACACAAGATATCTGCATCTTCACCTAATTGTGGTAGTCTCACGTGAGGCAATGCTGACACATCTTCCACTTCACTCCTACATTTTCTACTGGAACACAGTTTTATTTATACAGGTTTTCAATCCAAAAATAACACAGAGAAAAAAAATTACTTTAATCATTTCTCTCTTAAATGAGAACTTATTTGACAAATTCTTTGATCATTAACTATTATGTTTGAGGAGAATTTTTACTATTGATGACAACATAAGCACTTCCCTTAACAAATGATCATCATTAATCCTTTCCCTGCTATTTGGCTCAACTTTTCTCAAGCAGTAACTACTCTGGGATGTTTCCTCTTGTTCTAGAGCCATTTCCAAACATTAAATAGACTAGAAATTACAAAATATATATTTTTATCTCCTTTTTTCTTCTATTTACTTGTAGATATTTCATATATATCTCTTAGTGGTGTGAATTGTTGTTTGTTGTACTGAAATTATTAGTCATGAATCATGCTTGCCTACCTTCAATATGCAACAACACTTGCAAAACCTCAAGCGTGTAGCCAAGCCCTTGCGTCACAAAACTCTGATCCTGACCCTCTGACCACGCCATGTGCCAAAGCCAACAGAGCCATGCCATCAAGAGAGTACCTTCACTGCACCTTCACCACACCTACAGACTCACACATTCACACACAAGCCAAGGGGACAGCACCCATCCCCAAGGCTGGCTGAAGAGTGACTGACCGGATGACACACTTCAAACCATCACTCCACTGTTTACATGGTGGTCTAAGAGGATTGGAGGAGGAGGGAGGAGGAGGAGGAGGAGGAGGAGGAGGAGGAGGAGGAGGAGGAGGAGGAGGAGGAGGAGGAGGAGGAGGAGGAGGAGGAGGAGGAGGAGGAGGAGGAGGAGAAACTTTGGGAGGGGAGGTGGAGAAGAGGGGGAGGAAAGGAAGGGGAGGGAAAGGATGAGGAAAAGAACAAAAATTAACAGGAAGAGGAAGAAGAGAATTGTCTTATGAAAAAAGGGTGAAGACAGTAGGAGAGGGAGAGAGAGAGAAAAAAAAATGGAAGGGAGAGAACAGAAAATGAGCTTGTGAGGGAAGAGGGTGAGCTTTGCATGAGTAGGGGTGAGTGAGCAAGTGATGGAGAGAGCAGAGGGTGGGGTGGGGAGAGCAAGAGGAGGCTCAACCTACATCCTATATTAGGTTAGTGCAATCCACTTAAAGGAGTGCTGTTGTTGCTCTGTTGTTGTGTGGCACCGGACTGTCCAAGTGTCATCAGTCTTGCCTTCTTATGTACTACTCACTGTTATTAATGATAAACAACTCTGTGCCTTTAATCAATGAGGTATAAAAATAACAGTCTTCAAATCTACCAATGAGGTACAGAAAGACATGTGAGAGAGGAGAAAGGGAAGGAGGGAAGATAGGAATGTGGTATGGAGAAAATATCATAGTCAAGTTTACATATAAATGTAACAATCTTATCCAAAAAAGAAAAAAAAATGGCAGAAAGGTATATAAAAGAGAAGTAGTGGGAAGGCGAGCAGGAGGGAGCATGGGTGGGAGGGAGGAGAGTTGGTGAGAGATAAAATGGAGGGAAGCCATCTAAGTTAAACATTCATGGCCACACCTTTCTTTCTCTCCTGTCAGTGTTCTTTCTAACCTCTCCTGACCTTGTGTGTGGATGGGTCAGCTCTGACCACTCAGTCATGACACAGATTTACATAAAGAAGTGCAAGGTCATATACGTACTACTTATTTACGTAACTGTTGGTATTTGCTGATGTTAATAAAATAAGCATCTGTAGAGTGGAGAGATTAACAGGAAAGGAAACCATTAAAATGAGGCAAGAAGAATGCTACAAAAAATGAACTGAAGCAGCAACAAAAGAAATCCCTAAACAGCTGAAAACAAACAAGATGCTAAATAAACAAAAAATAAAAACAATTGATTTCTCTTCCTAATTTTCAACATTTTAAATCAGAGGAGTGATTCACCTTCTCTGTTATAATTCTTTCTCAATTTCTATCCAAACAAAATATTGTAAAATATAAGAAATCCCAACCAAAGTGAAAGCATTCATCTGCAATTACTTAATTAAAACTGGCGACACAACAGCATTATTGGTCCAGCCAGACATGAGCTAAGAGGTTCACTACCACTACAAGTCTTCTTCCTTCACATCCAGTAACTGAGTTAAGATCATAGTAATTTGGGTGGTCATGTCATAATGCACTACTGCTCCTCCTCCACTCCTTGTTACCCATGTCACAACACACTTTTTCAGCCTCAGATACATGGTCATTATACCAAATGTTTAAACCACTACCAATAGAAATAAGAATTTGTAAAATTCAGCAGCTGAACAACTAATAATGGTAAAAACAAGTAATGTTATACGTCCCATGAAAAGCAATACAAAATGTGAAGTCAAATTCAAGTTACACTCATACAAAATATTCAACATATCTTTCTGTCTCACCAGGAGGAGGAGTGGGGGCTGTGGTGGTAGTGGAGGGGACAACAGATGGGCCGAGAGCCACAGCAGCCACAGCGGCAGCAGCAGCAGCAGTAGTGGGGGCAAGGGCGGCCAGCACCTCCTCATTGACCGCCTGCGCCAGTCCCTCATCCACCTGGTCCTCCGAGTCAGCCATCATCCTCTACGCCCAGGATGAGGCCTGCAGGGGGCAGCCCATTACAACATGTCCTACAGAATCAAGCACAAGGCTTAGCAGTAACAAAACAAAATGTTTTTTCATTTATATCACTCATCTGTAATATAAAAAATGGCAATTTCTTACTAAATCAACACCATGAAAATGAGAGTTTTAAAGTTATCAGATTTAACAAGAATCCTCATGAACACATTAGAAAGGAAGAATAGAAGTTCATAAAGACTGACTAACTCCATGCCACACCACACAGGCCAGTGGACTATGTGACACTGAGGAGCCATGACACCTCTACTCTGACTGCAGTGCCTGGGCAGCAGCAGAGCGCTTCTTTGTTGGACAAGACACGCGTCTCATGACAAAGTAAGACCAGTCCTTTCCTGCTTCTTGCACACCAAACCCTAACCTTCATATGCCTCACCCAGGACAGTGCACCCCGCATGCGATCACACCAGCAGAACATCACCAGCGTTCCCTCCCAGCCCCAGTCCAGACCGAGGCTCCCCACACAGCTGTCCCGCCCCAGGCCCCGCCTCACCATCACACACCACTCACCACCACACACCTGCCACGCCCCCATCACCCTAACCCACCTGGCACCTTGGCCGTGGTGGCATGCCCGCCCTCCAAGTTCCGGGGAAAGAGTGGTAGGGCGCCTCCAAGCTTACAAACACAGGATGATGTGGAGTGAAGTAAACCATTGATTGGGGCGGAGGTAAACACTCCCCCTGTCTGCTGATGATGATAATGCTTGTACTGACTGTCTCCTCAACGGTACCTATCCTTTACTTTATGTGGGTAGCCTGCTATTATCAAAACGCTGGTTAATATCCATGAAATAGTCTCAGTGCAGTCATTCAATTAACTACACTCTATTTTCTATCTTAGTAAGCAAGGTAATAAAGTTTGTGGAGATGTTACATCAGCCTTGGACAACACAATGCGCACACCAATCACGTGAAGTTTTGACATGACCATGGCTAACAGAGAACCAGGTAGTACGCCAATATTGCACCTACTTCTACTTAATACTATTTCTTGTTGCTCACTTGTGAAATCCTCAAGCGATATGGTATGAGACTGCCACGCCCATGCAGATTACTTACTGGTGATGTGAAGGCCATTGAAGGGCGAGGGAGGAGTGCGTCAATGGGAGTGTGGAGATACAGTATTGGGTTCAACTCTATTTACTTGCCCTTTGCGATCTTGGTGACTCACTGTACACATCACACAAGATACACTGCCACAGAATGGAACAGTTGTGATCATGTACTGTATTGTGACGGGCGCCACTACACGACACAGGAAATTTCGCAAAACTATTTTGAGAATACCTTGAAAAATACTCATAACAAAGTATACTTATTTATTTAACAAATAATAAGACATGCAACATGTATTTGAATTTTATTAAATGTGTAACGTATCATAAATTGATCATAAATTTATCAAAATTTACGCATTCCTAAAAACATATAGGCCTATTCTGAAAGTTTCATGTCATCATTCTTTTTTTCTTTTTTTTTTTTTATCTCGTCCTGAGAGTCCCTATAATTCATACAGACTCTTATCTTTCTTTACGTACTGATATTAAAATTCGAATTGTTAATGAATTCCATCCCATGAATGATTAAAAATGTGAGCAAACAACCAATTAAACATCTAACGAATCAATACAATTTTGCAGAAAACGATTTGTATCAAAGGAAAAGGTATAAGCTACAACTACCTTTACAAATCGCTTCCCTTAATTAACTACAAACCAAACTCTAATGGAGATGCTGAAACCTATGCAGGAATTTTCTAAGGTGTCAGGTGGGTGTGGGTCCGTCCAACACATGCTTGTCCTGCAGGGTGGCGGCGCAGGGGAGAGGGGCGGGGCACGGGGCACTCTCCAACTCAAGAAGCAGCAGCTCGTTCTGGCCACGCTTCAGGATTGACCAAGGCACGTAGAGTGTGACCTGCGGACCCACCTCAGGCCAGTATCTCCCTAGACAGAACCGGTTGACCCACGCCACTCCCTGGGACACAGACGGAGTAGTAGTAGTAAAATTCAATGGTCTGTTTAGCTGTAGTTTTGTTATTCATGTATCTACTCGTATTTATTTATTCATCTATCTATTGTTATTATAATTACTAATTTCTCCATCTATTTATTTTTTGTATTTTCTCATATTTTTCATATGTTTTCTCTTATTTTCTTTATTTGTTTATTACTATTACTTAATGATCTATTCATTGTGTATGCTCTGATTACTTTAAGAAAAAGAAAGCTCTCTCTCTCTCTCTCTCTCTCTCTCTCTCTCTCTCTCTCTCTCTCTCTCTCTCTCTCTCTCTCTCTCTCTCCAGCACCCACCTTGCTCCAGCCATTAACCCGCAGGAAAGTGTTCAGAGGATGAGGGTCTTCGTCAGGAACAGTGAAGACTCCGCTGTAAAAGGTAAGACCGCCGCTGGGAGTGCCTGGAGTGGCTGGTAGGTGACGAGGGCTCCAAGGGGCGTCCGGGAGTATGGAGGTGTTTGTCAGAGGCACAGCAGTCATGTTCCATCCTTTCAAGACGTGTCCATTTAGGGTAGCGTTGGTAGTAAGGCCCTAGGAGGAAAGGTTTTGAAGGATTGTTAGTAGGTATTTTAGAAGGAGATTGGGGTGCTCTCTCTCTCTCTCTCTCTCTCTCTCTTGGCTTACACATTTTTTTCTTTTTATAGGAGAAAATTTTGACATTGTACGTTTATACAGTGAAGAATGTGAAAAAAAAAGAAAAGGATAAAACTAAATGCAAGGAGAGAGAGAGAGAAAGATTTTCAGTCGTTTAGTTATGCAGTTCCTCGCCTTGAAGTCATTGATGTGAGATCCCGCGGAGATTCTACCCTGGCTCTCCACCACGACAGTAATTGTATCACCTTGCGTCGCTCTCACTGCCACGTCCATCATGCCCTGCTCCCGCGACACCATGCCCGCGTCCCTCCCGCCCACGAACACGTACCCGCGGTCGTGCACGTTGGGAAGACTTAAGCGTGCTGGGTCCGGCTGGGAGAAGAGAAGCTTGTGAACGAGATATGGATGGGATGGGAGAAGGAGGAGGAGGAGGAGGACGAAGATAAAAATAGTAGACACAAAAGATCAAAGTGGAGAAAAATACGAATTAGAAAAGAACAGAAAACCAAAATAATAAATAAAATAACAAATAAACGAATAAAGAAAAGAAACCACAAAAAAAAAAAAAAAAACGAGAGAGAACAAAACCATCAAATCATCAGCTTACTTCCAATCCGTGCACTTACAATCCTGAAGGGGACGCGGGTGGAGTAGATGACGAGGCCAACGGAGAGATCAAGCTGCTCGAAGGTGAGAGGCCAAGGGTGGTAGGTGGTGGGGAGACGAGCCGCTACCTCCCACAAACTGGCGATGGCTGTCAGGTTCACCGCGCCGTACACTCCCTTCTTCGTCGGCCTGGGTATGGGTCCTTGTGGCACGGGGAGGTACTGCGGTGGAGTGGTGGGTATTACAGTTCACGAAAAGTGTTATTGGGGAAAGTAATAAGAATAACTCGTTCAGTATTGTTTAGGGCATATATTCAGAAATACTTGTCGATTTAGGAGAAAACGACACATGGTAAATTTAGGAGAAAACACGACATAGTAGATTTAGAATGGAAAAAAAACTGCACAAGGTAGGTTTAGAAGAAAAACTATGTAATATTATACATTTAAAAGGAGAAAACGACATAGCATGGTAGATTTAGAAAGAAAAAAGCGACACGATATGGTAGAATTAAGAGAAAACGATGCGATATTGTCCATTTAAAAGGAAAAGATACTACAATATCAAAATGTCGATATCAAAGGAAAGTACTAAAAGAATAAGGTTTGGTTCATCCCACAGCGCCAGTTCTGCTTACCAAAAATGGCCCACTAGATACTCAGATTAGTCGCCAAAGTTTCAGCATTCAAGCAAGCTCGGCATCTCACCCATTTAAAGTTTGAGAATATACCGGATGAAACTCCTCCTTTTCCACGAATACCAGCTATCCTGAGGGAAACTTCGCAGGGAACCAGCTACTAGATGATTCGATTTAGAGACAAAAGTAAAATAAGCAAAAGCAGTCGATTTTAAGAGAAAAAGAAAAAAAAATAATAATAACACGCAGCTGAAAAAAAAAAAAAAAACACGAGTAGCAAACTAACAATAACCCACCTAACGCTTGAAAAAAGGAAACATACGTAGAGAAAAACCCACAAGAAACCAACCTAATTTAGACCTACCCTAACCTAACCCTTTGATACACGAGCCCTACCTTATTCACTTAACCCAACCTAACCAAACCTCACCTAAGCTACCCTTCTATTCTAGGGGCCTTACTTGTTCACCAGGTCACGGGCCTTACCTTGCTCACCACGTCCCTGATGGGTAAGTACTTATCCGTGGGGTCACCTGCCTCAGATACCGGGGCATCATAGTCATAGGAGGTTGGGTTAGCCCGGAATTTGGGCAATATGTTGGAACCTGACAGAGGAGAGAGAGAGAGAGAGAGAGAGAGAGAGAGAGAGAGAGAGAGAGAGAGAGAGAGAGAGAGAGATTATTATTTTACTTTTATTTCTATGGTATCAATTTCATTGGCAGAAAGAGAGAGAGAGAGAGAGAGAGAGAGAGAGAGAGAGAGAGAGAGAATTAAGACTATTTTTATTTCTATGGTATCACCGTATCAGCTTCATTGCTAGAGAGAGAGAGAGAGAGAGAGAGAGACGTACAGCAGTAGCAGTACCTGAAGTGAGGCCGAAAGAAGTGCCGCCGTGGAACATGAACATATTGACGGAGGCGTTGAGAGCGAGGATGGCGTCAAGTCCCTCTGCCAGCACCTGCACGGAAGACAGGGCACAGTGGAGGGATCAAGACGAAAACTGTGATAAGAAAGCTTGCTAATACACAGACAATTAAATAGGTAAATGAATAAGTCAGCTTGCTAATACACTGACAATTAAATAAGAAAATAAGTATCAGTGTGTCGTTCTTCTATACAGCTCTAGAGGGCGCCGTACCACTACCTCATTCAAAAGGTTCTAGTTGAAGTGACACGGGTTTCAGGAGTGTTTTTGACGTTAATTTCTAGGGACAGATTAACAAGATTTTCTACATTATTAACAATAGAAACGCTCTTCAGAACCTGGCTAATTATTTTGTGGAATTTAAAAACAGTCGTGGTGAAAGAGCAAGGCCTTTCTGAATACGGGCTTACAGTGCACGATATTTTTTGTGTCCATAAATTTCGAAATCTTCCTCTCTCTTTTTATGCCTGTCACTTTCTTCCATCACATGGCTAATCGTCTATGAGGCGGCATTAAACAGTCGGGGTGAGAGAGCAAAGCGTTACTCTATAGTCTATACGGATCTAGAACAGAGGAGTTTAGCCTTGGGGGAGGCATTGAACACAGTGGAAATTAGCACAGAAAACTTGACATTACACCACAAATGAACGCCACATCTTGACCAGCCTTCATTTCCTTAACTTCCCGTCCCTCTCCCCTCCGTCCGACCCAGCCACCTTGGAATCAACGGTGTGGTGGTGCAGCCCCCAGTGGTCCATCCAGCCGGAATGGTATTCTGAGTTGTCCAAGGGGCCGCGGGGCTCAAACAGACGCTGCATCTTGAACATCTCCTTGGGGTCCTTACCTGGCGGCGGAGGGAGGGAGAGAGGGACACAGAATTACAAAGAAGCAGCCATAACCAATTAAGGCCCTTATTCTGAAACGCTCTGCTCTATCACCACGACTATTCTCAAACGTCATAAAGGTGATTAGCGAGACTTTCAAGGGTATCTTCCTGTTAATAACGTAGGAATCATGCTAATTTGCCACAAACGGTAAAAAGAAGAAAACACCATTAAAACATGTGTATCATGAACCCATATTCTGAAACGCTTTGTTCACTCACTACAATTATTTTCAAAGGCACCAAAGACGAGTAGCCTATCAAGAGTGTTTCTACTGTAAACAAGGCAGAAAACATGTTGACTTATCTCTAAAACCATAAAAAAAACACCCTTAAAAACCAGTATCACGTCATTAGGGGCCTTTAGAATATAGTGTAGAGATAAGGCGAATAAGTGTTACAGAATAGAGGCCGTGACCCCGAGCTGTCCCCTGCCCGCCGCCACCTGCGCGTCAACGGTGTGGTGCGGCTCCCCCCAGTGGTCAAGCCAGCCAGGGTAGTACTCTGAGTTAACCAGGGGACCGCGGGGCTCGAACAGGCGCTGCATTAGGAACATCAAACCGGGATTCCTGCCTAGAGAGAGAGAGAGAGAGAGAGAGAGAGAGAGAGAATTATGTGATGATAGTTTCCTAGTGCCGTGTTAAGTGAGTTTTTTAAGTTTTGATGCTTGTAGTGACAGTGTTACAAGGATTTCACTTCGTAAATTGACAAAAGGAAGTAAAAAGAAAAAAAAAGCATCATAGAAACCCCAGCTAATCATCTCTATGTCTTACTAAATCAGTTTCGATAACAGTTCATAGTGCTGTTATTATTTGTAGTGCTTATTTTGTGGTTATGAATGTTAAGATGTTCAAACGCCCATCTACTTATCTATCTATCTATCTATCTATAAAAAAAATCTTATACACAGCACACCAATACCTGACACTTTCATTTACGCACTACACAGGCTAAACACGCGCCTATCTGTCTATTCATCTCTTCAACCATCTATCTATCTATCTATCAACATCATACTTATAAATACACAATTTCGTAGAACCAAAATCTGACACCTTCATTGACTCACGCACTGCACAGGATAGCCACGCCACTCACCCACACCGAAGTCAATAGTGGCATACACCCCCGGAATTTTGCCCTCCATCAGGTGGTCCGGGATCGGGTTGTCTGTAGTGAAAAGCACAACGCGTGGCCCAAGCTTCTCCCGCGTCAAATCCCGCAGGTGCTTCGTGTAGTGGCGGTCACACAGCTTCACAAGGCACCCGTACTCGTTCTCCAGCTGGCCATGCACGAGGGAATGACAGTGAAAGGAAAGTATTAGTCCATCTGTCTGTTTATACTTATTGTTTTCTTATTAATCATTCTATCATTGTTTATTATTATTATATAGTCGCTTTGTTTTTTTGGGGGGACATTAAATTTAAGATATGTCTGAAGAGTTTTGGTTTAAAAATGCTTTAGTCATATTTTCTTGTCATTCTTCTTACTATTATTATTCATTGCTATTATTTGTAGTGTCAGTTTGCAGCCATGGATAAATTTTCAAATATTCAAGCGTCTATCTATTCACTATCTATCCATGTTTCATCCATGTATCTCTCCATCTGTCTTCTTATCCATATTTGTAGGCTATGTATATATCTATCTATATTTCTATCTCTCCATCTATCTATTTATCTATCTATCTATCTATCCACTCAACCATCTGTCTATCTATACAACCATTCCTCTTTCTATCCATCTTTCTATCCATCTATCTATCTACACCTATCTATTAGAAGAGAAGGCATTGGTTTTCAGGTAGAGTGGTAAGTGAATGGCGTAGTGAGCAATGATAGGGTTAGTGTTGAGTCATTAGGGGCTTTTCAGGGATGAGGAACACTTGTGATTAGGGGTGGGAGGTGGAAGTATACATGCAGGCTGCCTTCATCTATACAGGGCTGCCACTTGAAGACCGCATAGTTTTTTGTAGCTTCCTTTGTTTTCTTGACCCTTTGTGTTTGTAGGTATGTTTGTTTGTTTGTTTTATCTTCTTTTTTCTATCTTCTTTATTTCTTTCATGAAATTTGAGTGAACACTTAAGATAATGAATGCCATTGTTTCTACCTATCTATATCTCTATACCAGTATACCTACTAACTAATTGACTGGTTAAATAGCTAACTAAACTAACAAAATAACTAAATAACTAAATAAACAGATAAATCGCACTTCGCCTGCAATACACAAGATTCAAAATGTGCTGGAAATGTATAAAGGTAATGCCTTCAAGCCAGGACAAATGTTCAAACAGGAAGTGAAAAAAGTAGGTAGTGTACCACACGCGCATTTCCGATCCAACCTCTTTGTTTCTAGGGATATAAGGCACCTGAGTATGAGTAGTCTCAGCGTGGCCTGTGTGTGCGTGTGTGTGTGTGTGTGTGTGTGTGTGTGTGTGTGTGTGTGTGTGTGTGTGTGTGTGTGTGTGTGTGTGTGTGTGTCTTAGTGTTTTGGGTTTTATTGATTTATTTATTGTTATTATTACGTATCTTAGTAGTCATATACAATAATATATATATATATATATATATATATATATATATATATATATATATATATATATATATATATATATATATATATATATATATATTTATTTATTTATTTATTTATTTATTTATCTATTTTTAACGCTAATTCTTTCACGTTTCTCACTATCATTCCAATATTTCCCCATTCATTTCAAACAGTGAAAACCTTTTGGTAAAAAAAAAAAAAAACATCGTTATTACTATTTGTTCAGAGAAGTGAAGACAAGCAGAGGTCAATGAACTGCTTTATGTAGCCTTATCATAATATTACCATTACTATTCTTAAGAAACTACATTGTTTCGCATATATTTCATTTTTTCTTTTTTTCTCTAACAAAACTAAATCAACCACGCTTCTTACAATATTCTTCGATCTTATTAAACTAGCTATACCTCCTAGTGGAAATAGAATTATGACTCATTATTATTCCAGGTGGAAACAATAATATAGCGTCTTGCTTTCTGCTGACGTATTACCCTGCGCTGCGTTGACAAAGACAGCGAATCGAGGGTGGAAATGACGTTTTGATGTTCCGCTGGTGATGAAAGTGTTGAAGGCAGAGAAAGGAAGTTGTGACGAAAAACACAGGAAGACAGAGTAATGGTGTTGCGTCTCTCTCTCTCTCTCTCTCTCTCTCTCTCTCTGTGTGTGTGTGTGTGTGTGTCGTACCTGCACCATGATGACTGGGCCGCCATTTTCGTACAGCAGGGATCGTATCCTGGGCAGCAGCACCTCCCCCAGCCAGCGGTCCATGTGCCTAAGGAACGCTGGCCCAACACACACACACACACACACGTTAGTACTTCACTATTCAGGTTAGCACATCAAATTTGTGCTGTCAATTTCATAACGATAAATTTAACTCACTAAGATTTTATCCCTATATTACGTTTCAAAATACTAATAAATACATAAATACAATTCACAATAGTAATAGCAATAATAATAATAATAATAATAATAATAATAATAATAATAATAATAATAATGATTATAATGAAAGAAATTACGTATGTGTAAATTTCATATAAATAAATCAAACTGAAAAATTATAAGAGAGAGAGAGAGAGAGAGAGAGAGAGAGAGAGAGAGAGAGAGAGAGAGAGAGAGAGAGAGATGCAAATATTTAATATTGTGTTAATATTTCGATTCACGAAGGGGTGCCAACTGAAACCTAAATATTTTCCTGACCTTCTGTCCCATGCACTGCGGCAGAACTCAATACGTAGTAGGTACATGGTGACGTGACAATGCAACATTTTTTACATGATTAGTCTCATTCTACTCTGATGAAAATCAATATATAGTACAGCGATTCTTAACCTTAGGTACATGTACCTCTTAGCCCTATGGGGTACGAAACCTTAAACTTGGGGCTACGAGACATGATACTTTTTATTTGATATAAAAAAAAAGTACCTTTGTTCAGTAAGTGAAAAATTCAATAATTTCTCAGCAAGGTTTGTATCACTAATCCTTTTCATATGTTTGTATTGTATTTATATTGAATGGGGTATGAGAAAATTTTCTGAGATATCAAGTGGTATGGGCACTGAATATATGGTACAAGATGACATGACCCCAAATATCTAATATTACTAGTCTTATCTTTTATTCTAACAAATTATTGTACAAGGCGACACAACATAAAATTTCTAAATTTGTAGTCTAATTTCCATTCCACCATCACTGGGTGACATGACCACAGAGAGCAGAAGAGAACAGTAATGCGTATATTCTTATCTTCCACTCCGCCCATGACCTCCACACAATGACGCAACTATGGGAAGCAGTCTCACACGTTTTGGTGTCTTACCTCAACTAGGCACATTTAACAGGCTCTTATGAAAGTTATTGAGGTGTTGAAAGGTGTTTCCGTGATTCTGGTGATAGCTTAATATTCATTCCGCATCGTCAGTAAGGAAAAAAACATCTCATCGAAATTTGATATACGTTATAGGTAACTTTCCAAAAATGCCCTAGTGAGAAAATAAGACGTAAAAGAAAACAAGCCCATGTATAACTTTGATATATATAGTCTTAATTCTCTACGTTGCCTTGTATACTGAATGGATGTCCTGTCCTTCTGTCCCACCTTTCTCCGGTCTCTCGACCTCTACTAGTGCCCCATCCCCCTCCAGGCACTCACCGGGATCTGAGGTGCGCAGGCGAATGTCTGGGTGCAGCTTCAGGAGCCAGTAAGGCATTCCACCCTTTAAAAAAGAATGACATGTCTCAGTCATCATTTCAGTTCAAGCACATGTTCACCACGTTCATTCTACCTCATACACCACCCACGGCCTATCTCCAGCTACCAAGGCAACGCCAGTACATCAGGTTACAACTCTATTAACACAAGTGGTGGCAGCTTCTCATCACATCCGACACATACATACACATTATTACAACACACAATGTCTTACCTCGACCACATTTATCAGGCTTTAATAAAGATGACTGGAGTTCTGAAGAATTATTCAAATGGCAGATCGATAAAGATTCTACATAATCGGTGAGAAAACTCGCGGACAACAATTTAATTCTAGACTGTCAACAGCGTGCATGCATTACATCATCATAACATTAACACTGTATGGTTAGTTAAATGGTCATTAAACTCATATTTCACTTCTTTTGTGTGATATTTTTTGATACAGTGCCTGAATCACGGCCATATTTATATATCATCGGGTCTATCCTGCTTCAGTGGTATTATTAAGTTAAATTAACGACACACTTGCCCTTGTGCTGGTAGCTATCATGGTTATCGAGGTGTGTGTGTGTGTGTGTGTGTGTGTGTGTGTGTGTGTGTGTGTGTGTGTGAGCGCGCCTGAGGCATTCCTCGTCACTCTTGCGACACCATGTTATCTCGAGCGCCAAACGTTGAGGGGAAGGCAGTGTCGGTGAGTATGGAACAGGGAATCCCGTGAGTGGTGTCTCTATCAGGCTTTCCCTTAACTTACGCAAAGGTTATGGATCTGAGACACTTCTGAGTTGTACATGTCTCCATTATTTTCAAAAGGTTATGGTTGAAAAGACGCAGATTTTAGGGCTATCTATACGGTTTTAATGTCAGATTAACAAGATTTTCACGCTAATCATCTCTGTCGTCTTGGAAAATAGGGTTATTGAGATGGTAATGTTTCTAAATAGGTGCCTCTCTCCCTACCCAACTATATTCAATAACAAAAAGAAAAAAATACATTATGATAAGACAGCATGCGTTGACACTTCCCGGCTCAGCTGTGCACGATAACCGCCAGCTGTGCGCACGTGATAAAACCGATATTGATATAACGATGACATTTTCCTCAGCAGCTACACAAAGACTGTTAGGATAGAGAAGGAGAAAATTTCCTTTCACAACGATAGAAAATAATAAATACATAAATAAATATATTGATTATTTGATAATACCTAATAATAATAATAATAATAATAATAATAATAATAATAATAATAATAATAATAATAATAATAATAATAATAATAACAATAATAATAACAATAACAATAGTAATAACAATGATAGTAATAATAACAACAATAGAAAATTATAATACTGAAATTGTGACGTATTTAAAAAATAACTATTGTATATGGAAAATATTATTTGAGTTAATTAACTTTTATTTTTAAATTAAGACTAAAGAAAATGCACTTCTTTTTGTACAATATTTCTTTCTACGTTTTATTATCTAATCATATGTAATCTTACAGGAGTTTTTATCACATTTTTTTGAGGATATATATATATATATATATATATATATATATATATATATATATATATATATATATATATATATATATATATATATATATATGAACTGGTGGGAAATTTCGAATTGAAGAGTTTGCACCTGATAATTAGGATATGTTCCTTACATAAGAAGTGCCTGCAATTGAAACGTAATAAGGAACTGTCACTCACATTATTCTGTCTACCTCACTAACCCCAAAGGTAACCTAACCAGTATTCCCAGCCGTTCATCCCTTTAACTGATAAACTACGAAACTCTTTGTCTAGATTTGTTCATTGTATCCTGCTGCCAGTGACTTTCAGCATAAAAATTTCAAGACACTTCCCATAATTTTGGAATTTCTATTTTGATATATTTGTTGCCGTTTATCAGATCCTATCTTACATTAAATAATAAAAAGATAAGCAAATCACTAAGTGAATAAAGTAAAGAAATCAATAAATAAGTAAAAACGCGTAAGTACATAAATAAATAAACAAACAAATAGATGATGTTCCTCCTACCACTGCCATGACTCACCATGTCTCTCTCTGCACAGATGTAGGGGCCGATGCGCAGGATGACATCCAGCCCCAGCCGCTGCGCCGTCTTGATGAACTCCTCCAGGTCATTGTTTCCAGAGAAAAGATATTCGCCCTGCCGTGGCTCGTGCGTCGCCCACTCGATCACTCTAACGACGTGAAGGATTGCGTGCATAAAATATATATCGTGGTCTTTGGACTATATTCTGAAACGCCTCTGGTCCGTACCTACCACCACTATTTTCTAAAGGCTCTGGTTGAAGCTTGCAAGGGTTTTTAATAGTGTTTCTATAGCTCTAGTAACATTAAAGAATTTCCACACAATACATGTAAGTACCCGGCTTATCATCTCTGGCCCTTCAAAACAGTCATGATGAAAGGACAAAGCGGTTCTGATAGAGTACGGGTCTTTTTTTTTTTTTTATTAATGACATTTTGTTATCAACTTGTTATCACTGTGTCACTGCTATAGCCTCTCATAGTATTACAATGGTGAGCTCAAGCTTACGGTGCATTTTTGAACGATTTCACTCTCAGAAATAACATTACTAGTGCAGTGTATCTAACAAGGTTTTAAGGCTTCAAGGTTTTATAATTAAATTGTCTAAAGCTAATACAATACAGTAACTAGTATGGGTTTTTAGTGTTTGTAAATTGATTTTCATAGTAATACTGCCTAATATTACTTCAACAAAATTAGATGTTTGGTTAATAATCAAAGTGAACATCGAAATCTCACACCCCAACCTCTATCGTCAAAACACCTCAGCTGTATCTCAAAACCCATAAAAACTCCCTCACCAAAACTCAGCACCCTCAAAATACAGATAACAACAAAAATAAATACATAAAATAAATCAAATTTAGTCACATCTAATGGCAACAAGATTCCAGTCAAGTCCTCACCACACCAGCTACTTCTCATCTCTACACATCTTACGTCTGTACAGCATTGAATCCCGCCATCCTTAGCTTCCATAATCTATCGGGCCAGTCTGCGGCGAGCACGCGGAAGTAGTGGATGGAACCCGACACATAGCGGTAAGGCTGGCCGTCCTTCAGGAACTGGGAATGCTCATAATCGATCTCGAAGCTACGAACCTGCTGTAGGAAAGGGAGCGTCAGGTGTGTGTGTGTGTGTTTACCTAGTTGTATTTATCTAGTTGTAGTTTTACAGGGCCTGGGCTTTATGCTCGTGTGGTCCCGTCTCCATATCTACACTTATCTAATTTTTCTTTAAAACTATGTACACTCTTTGCTGACACCACTTCCTCACTCAAACTGTTCCAAGTCTCAACACATCTTTGCGGGAAACTAAATTTTTTAACATCTCTCAGACATCGTCCCTTCCTTAGTTTCTTACTATGCGATCTTGTGCTTCTAAAGTCATATTCTTCTCTCAGGATCAGTTTCTCATTATCCACTTCATCCATTCCGTTAATCAATTTATAAACTTGTATCAGATCCCTCTCTCTTCTCTGCTCCAAGGTTGGTAGATCCATAGCCTTTAGTCTCTCCTCATATGTCATCCCTTTAAATTCTGGAACCATTCTTGTAGCCATTTTTGTAGTCTCTAATTTTCTTATGTGTTTCTTTTATGGGGAGTCCACACAACTCCTGCATATTCCAATCTAGGTCTTATTTTAGTACTTATCAATTTCTTCATCATTTCCTTGTCCATATAGTGAAATGCTACTCCAATATTCCTTAGCAAATTATACGTCTCTGAAAATTCTATCAATATGGCTTACCGGTTGATTATTTTCTTCCATTGTCACTCCCAAGTCCTTTTCCTTTTTACTTTTTCTAGTTCTACTCCATCTCCCATCTTATAGATTCCCACTGGTCGTCTTTCACTTTTTCCCATTTCCATGACATGGCTTTTGTCCACATTGAATTCCATCTCCCATTTTTTGCTCCATTTCCAGATCTTGTTTAAGTCTTCCTGTAGTATTTCACAATCCTCTTTTGTTTAATGACTCTGCACAGTTTCGCATCGTCCGCAAACAGATTTATGTAGCTGTTCACTCCTCTGGCATGTCATTTATATATACGAGAAAAAGTATTGGCGCCAATACTGACCCCTGTGGCACTCCGCTGTCTACTGTTCTCCACTTGGACTTCATATCTTTAACTATCGTCCTTATTTCTCTCCCCTTAAGTAATTCTTCATCCATCTCAATGTGCTTCCTTTTAAGCCACCCTTCTCCTCTAACTTCCATAGTAATCTTTCATGTGGCACTTTATCAAACGCCTTTTTTAGATCTAAATAAATACAGTGTGTGTGTGTGTGTGTGTGTGTGTGTGTGTGTGTGTGAAATCTTATTTGAATACAGTGTCCCAGACTCCATTATTGGAACTTCAATATTTCATTCATTCAATCACCTATTTGTTACTTGGTGGTTTCATTGTGCGTTATTCACTTGAAACCATTTTTCTACTAATGCTTTTAGATTATATGTAAAAGACCTTATTATTTTTTTGGTGTTATCTACCTTATATCATTATCTATTCATGTGCTTGTTATTTTACTTCATTTTTCCTTTGTTTGCCGAGGTCCTGATCAACCTTTGAAGATGTCAAATAAGCAAATAGACGAATGAATTAATAAATATGTATCTCTCTTTTATAAGTACAAGTCTACATGCGAATAAACGTGAACAGAAACGATATTTATTATTTTACCATTTCCATGAAGAGAAAGATAAGCATTAGAAAAACGTGCTGTATAGAAAATTATAAAGATGTGAGAAGAAATTCGATGTGGAAAAAAAAAATTTGTGTCGTTAATTACATAAACATTCATCAGCTAAGTTACATTAATTTTCTCGCTAGTGCTGCCTGCTCGGCAACTACGCACATAGGTGTGTCACCACACATGTATTTCTGACGACACACACACACACACACACTCACGTACGGACAGCTGACGTCATTCATCCCATATCTTGACTCAGCGTGCGTGCTTCCTGCCACCTGGGGGAAGTGTGTGTTTACTTATTTGTATTCTCTCTGGCTTGAGTCAGGCTCATGATATCCTCTTATAATAATATTAATACACTATCATTTTTTTTTTTTCTTATTTACTTATAATAGCTGTTTGGAAACTCGACTTTCCCCAGTAATACATTACATTATATTCTGTTAAGCAAAGTGCGCTACTATACATCTCTCTCTCTCTCTCTCTCTCTGTGTGTGTGTGTGTGTGTGTGTGTGTGTGTGTGTGTTCTTACCAACACCCTGCTCTCCTCAGCTAGCTAACAAAGGAAAGGGAAGTGAACAAACCAGCTCCCGTTTCCTCTTCCCTTCCCGTCATAGTATTTTTAAAATTAGTGAAACGGGGAAAAAAATGGTCTTCCGTTCTTGGTAGCTGGCGTGCTGCAGGAAAAGAAGCTCACCTCCTTCCTCTCCACGCTAATTGATGGCGCATAAAAATATGTGAGCAGAACAAAGAACACAGTTTTCATGTAAAGACCAGAAATGAGGTGGCATGACTCACTCACACTCTTAGCCGACTTGAAGAGTAGGTAAACTGAAATAGGGCAATAGCCATATGAATATAATACGAGAACTTTAATTGTCCATTGCGAGCATGAAATCCACCACTAATGCAGCTGGCCTATATGTACTTCACTACTGTCGAAGAGTGATCGTGTGAATGTGGATAAATAAGTAAAATAAAATAAAATGATAATAATAAAAAAAAAATAATAATAATAATAATAATAATAATAATAATAATAATAATAATAATAATAATAGTAACAATAGCAATGATAATAATAAATAAATAAATAAATAAAATAAAGAAGTAAAAGTCGCTAATATATTGCACGGTAGAGTAGAACAAGTTACGAACATGAGGCTTACCTAATGAAGAAATTGACATGATAATTAGCACTGGTTAAAATCAATGCGCATCATAAAAAAACATGTGTGGATTGCAGAGTTGCATGGGATGTGTAAGTTAGGAGCGAGTCTCGTAGTGTTAGGAAGAAGAAAAAAAAACATTGTGTTCCTTCCTCTGAACGCGTTTTCTTCCATATTCATTCGATCACTAATCTAATCTTATCCAAGTTTTTATTATTTACTACATTTTGTTACCATGGCACAGTGATATCAGACAATCAAACATAGCAAGTTATAATACTTAATATTTATAGTTTAGTGGAAAATGTCTTAGATGAAATTTTGAATGGAAACTATCACGTGTATTTGTTTGAAAGAAAATAATCCGGAATATGTAGAATGACCACAGCCCAAAGTTCCAATTACGTCTCATCGTAGAAAGTACGTACTTACGTGGACATGGTTGTGGTAAGTGAGGGCTGGCTGGGCGGTCACTTCCTGTCCCCAGCAACACACCAGCAGTACCACACACACACCCACCTCGCCAAAACATCCCTTCATCATCATACGTCTTCCGTGTAATTTAATGACTGCCAATTACTAATGATATTCAGTTAAAATGATCTTTCCGAACACCTCATTTCAAACACAGTCCATCACGTGTGCTATGACACTCGCTAGTCTGCTTACTCTGTTATCGCCAAGGCCCCACTACTGAGATAGGAGAGGTTATCATACAAACATAAAAAAGAAAAAAAAAAACTGCCTGAACCAAGAAGTTTGCTATATACAACCAAAACATGCCTACCACGAATTAATACTTAGAACAAATTACCTCACTTAACGAAATAATACAATGATGGAGAATATTATTATTTCTTCCTATTTTCGTAAGCCTGGCAGACCAGTCCCTTCCCTGAACAAACTCATAAACCACCACGTGTTGAATTGTCTCGATTAGTTGATGCTCTTTTTTTCACGTTAACTATTGATTGATCTATATGGCTTACAAAATTTGATTGAGCAAATAAATATAGCCTAAATATATGACTTAATCGCAGTAGGGCTAGTCTAATCTCTCAACCTGCTAAATAGAATAATGAATAAATAAATAAAACGAAAAAAAAAAAAAAAGTAATAGGAGACCGCACCATGCTCAATCAAGCTGCTTTTAGAAGTAACTTACCTAGACAAAATTCATAAAGGAGAAGCCTGGAGGTAATCAGATCTTGAGAGGGAGCAGTAGATTGATAACCACGCCACATGCCATAATTCATAAAGGAACTGCCACGTATACTGTGGACATATTATGTTCCCTTCTTATGCTTCGTCTTTGCCGCCACTGTTTGATGAATATGTGAAAATAGATTTACACAATATTCCTGGCTAAACTACACATCCATCAATTGTTAAGCTTCTTTACTGTTGTGTTCACTGTTCAGGCTAGTAGTTCAGCTTTTGGACACAATTTTCAAACCATCGGTACGGCACTTCTGTAGTGTACGGTACACAAACTCCCTCACCAATTATGCATGCTCTTATCAAACTGAATTTTATGAGTGGCCGGTTTGGGGATAAATTTCAGAGTATTGCACGTGTAGGCGGCTCCTTATTAGATGAAATGGCCTTTCTACCCTTACTTTTTACCTGGAACATGTCAACTAAAGGGATTCTAATAGACATCACTGGCCAGAACTCGACATAATATCAAACCAAACCTTTCTCAACTCTACTTCATGTCCGCCTCCCTCGCCAATCCTTGTTCCTACGTTTTTCATGTTTGTTTATGAGAGAGAGAGAGAGAGAGAGAGAGAGAGAGAGAGAGAGAAAAGCATAGGGTGGGAGGTGGTACAGGGGGGGAATGGAGGGGATGAAGAAGGAGCAGGCCTATGATACACATGAGGCAGTTCAGCTTTAGCCAATGACAGCTACCATGAAATTTTTTTTTTACAGATGTCACTTTCGTGGTTATATTTTGTAGGAACACTCCTTCAAGTAAGGAGCCGACTGTACACTACAGAAAAATTTCATTTATATTCCTTTCTTCTAAACTTATCCTCAAAAATAGTACACGCTTTAAAAGTATACTCTTAAACATAATCATACTTCTAAACACATTACCTGCAAACTTTACCCAATTGCACCACAAAGGTCATCATGGTCATGTAGTGTCCGCAGAGCTGGTGACCAAGCCCATTGGACTTGGAGGGAGAGAAGGCTTGAAAGGAGATCCACAAGTAGTTAGCTGTACCCATTTATTGAGCACACCAGGACATATTTGACTACAAATCGTATATAGTAACAATGACTATTGATAATAATGGTAATCAAAGAGGGAATAGTTATAAAGCAAAGAAACAAACTCCTCACAAACAAGATGCCAACCGACTGGCATGATAAACTAAACACTAAAATGGAAGGAGCAAACATGGCTGTCATTCATCAGGCAACATTTGTAAGGAGCTTGCCACGTTAAACCTTTATTCTTCGTTAAAATTGATGTTCCAGCGTGTCCGCTACTCTGTATAAGCACCGACTACTGCAATAAAACACAAACAAGAGAAATCTAAAAAAAAAAAAAAAAAAAAAAAAAAAAAAAAAAAAAAAGGCAAGTATCCCTCGCGGTCGGGGCGAGGGCGGGCGGTGGTTTGGTTAAGGTAAAGTGACACGGGTGCCCTAGTAAGAGGTAAGTCTCCATTCACACAAACAAGGAAACCTCACTGTTGTCATTCTTCGTAGCCACTACAAATGTTGCAGTATTTAGTAGGTTTAATACGCTCGGTACAAAAGGCGAGAGTCCGTCTCTAAGTGAGTCCCAGTGCATAATGACGGCCTGCCGCTGGAGCTGACCAGGCCAACGGTTCCAACGGCCGAGTAAGGCAGGCCGTGGCCCAGGAGCCACGTCTACCCCAGCGGCTTCCTTCCCTCGCCCTTCCGGAAAGAACAACGCCACTTTATTATATCTCTCAAGGACGTACGGACCAAGTTAGGACCGACAGGTCCCCGGGCTGGGGCGCCTACAAACTAGACGACATGGGATGTGATGATGCGCGAGGGTGCGGCGACGACGGTGATGATGACTGTGGTGAAGCGATGAGGCGAGGGGGTGAGTGGTGACGCGATGAGGTAATGCTAGACACGGTGCGGGGCGGCGGCCCCACGCACACACACGTACACAACACAGCAGAGCCAACCAACACAACTCAAAACTCCGCCGCGGCCCTGCGGACGGCCCGCCCCTGCGCTGACCCCACTGTACAAATAGGCCTATTTTTCAAATATATTCATAGAACAAGGAAAAATAATAATAAAAAAAATCCTGCCAAGTCTCAACACTGCTGGGCCAGCTGGCATTGCCAGTCCAGTCATCACCAGGGGGGGGAGGGGGGAGGGCCCGCTAGCCTCTGCTTCATATCTTCTGGATCTTCTCGCCCTTGATGACAGGGTTGTTCCGCCTTATCTCTTCCGCCCCATGCTCGCGGTAGTCGAAGGTGCAGCGGTGCTCGTTGCTGTAGCGATGCACGGAGCAGAACAGGCCCTCACACCGGCACGTGAACCCTGAAGCACAACACACACTTCTTTACAATAAGACACACACAAAGCCTAGTATCAACGTGGTTATGCAGCAACCTCTGCAAGAAATGACATGCAATCATTATTTCCAAAATTAAATTCAATAAGGATCATTACAACAATGTTAACCATTGTAATGAATTTACTATGAGAGAATACCAAGCCCTTTGAACACCCACCTGTCAGCCCAACCTTCTTCTTACACATCTGGCATTTGTTTTTCTTCTTCTTGCCAGCATCCTTGTCTGGGCTGGCCGGGTCCACGTCCTCCGAGGCAGACGCCCCGCCCTCTTCCCCACTTTCACGCTTATCCGCCGCTGCCCCACCCACCTGCAATCCGCATACAATAGCTTGTCACCTTTGTTATTACCCATTACTACAATCTTTGTTCTTAAATCAACTTCTGAAGCACACAACAGTTTACAATGAAAAGTTATCAAAATTTAAGAGCTGGTAAACCAATTACTATGAACAGTAACTACTGATCTAACAAGAGTTACAGTAGTAATGATAAAGCTTATCTTCAGTGATTGTGTGTTCCCTTTTGTTAGCAAACCAAGAACATATTGGCTTTTGAATACATATCTCTCATCTTAGCAGATTCTGTAAGGTAAAGAAAGCAGGATACAGTTGAGACGGGAATGGGAAAGAGGATATATTTTGGGGGATGATGACTAGATTAGGATCATGGTAGGTAAACAGCAAACCAAATCAGGATTTGGTGTGGAGATGGCAACGAGTGGCAGCAATGGCTTGGACAATAACATCACCCGGTTGAGTGTGCATCTTGCAGAGCTGGCTGGTCCTATGGACGTCACACTTGGCAGCAACTTTCATAAGAGAATACATTACTTATGTCTTGAGTGGCTCAATTACCCAGACAATTTTATCATATTCATGCATTCAAGGCATTATCATTCTTGACTTCCTAAGTACTACATACTTGCAATTGTCTGCTTTATAAGGCAAGCCTTCCATTCTGCTGCCTTGCTGAATTACCAGAACAACTATTACTAGTTTATCACTATTGGAAACCACAGTTATGCCTGCCATTCCTTTGCCAATGCCTACTTTTCAGGTCAAATGTTGTAGGTCATTGTACAAGCATGGTTGCCACCATACCAAGCTTCATCACAACAGTACTTTGTACTTCATAATCAAAATGACTGGGGCCTGACTGGTGTTTTCACAGAAATATTAAATTCTTTTCAAAGAATTTCCTGGAAAAAAAAAAAAAAAAAAAAAAAAAAAAAAAAAAAAGTTTTGTTCATGTCCAGCATAATTATTCAAAAGCCTGCAAATGAGGCACTCGGAGGCAACAGCAGAAGGAGTACTGCAAGATCACAGTCAATCATGAGTTATATTAGAAACCACCTTTCTAAAATTACATATAATTCCATTATATGACAAAATCCACTGGAAATAATATTCTTCTCCCATTAGGTGGTGATGGGGCAACATTTGCATACAAACAGAGAAGCTTATTCCATTCATTAATGATGTACCATGCAGGTAATCAACACTTGGTATTGCAGTGGAGGTACAACACAAATTTACAACAAAGACAATCTTTTCTTAGTCTATTGTTGTTCTTGGCATTAAATTTATTTATAAAAATGTTCATAATAAGTCAGCATCATGGCTGCTGGAACATTACAATTCCATTAACAAGTTGTTTGTCTTGTAACAGACAGCTGTTTATTTTAAAAGGTTTTGATAATACCTTACCTCATAATTTGGGGACAAAAATCCCTTCAAGTCACTGAGCACTTCAAATAACATTACCACTAATGCAAATTGTGGAATTGTTAGGTCTTCATTGCAAGTTTTACCAACCTGTGTAAGGGAGGGAACTGTTGGCTGAGCAGTGGTAGTGGCAGCAGCTGGGGTTTGGTGGAGGGCGGCAGCTGGAGGGGCAGGGCTGGATGCTGCCGGAGAGGTGGGAGAGGTCACACTGGAGGGTGGTTGCTGTTTCTTCTTAAGAGCATCCTTGTAGCACTTCGAGCAGAGCCCATCAGTGTTTGGGGACCCAAAGAAGCCACAGCCAGTGCGGCACAGAATGGGTCCGGCCTCCAGCTGGTTGCTCTCTCGCTCCATCCTCCGGTCAATCTGATGGGGAACCAGTCTGCTGTTACTGTGTATCTAAATCAAATCTTTACATTTTCTTTCAGTGCTTCCCATCACCTACAAATAATTACAAGATCAGGCACTACCACCAAGTAATGATCAAATTATAGAGAACATTAGAACATGTGCATGAGCAAATTCAACTAAAATTGGCTACCAAAATTTCTCAGTTCAGATTGAACACAGAACTTAGAATTGCCCATTATGGGTAGCACATGACAATTGTGCTGCCATCTTTAAGGGACAACATTACTGATTCCTTGCCTTCCTATTCCTGTCCTTCATCAGTAGACAACCACCATAGTCAGCCTGTACAGACACAACAAAACCACAAACTATACCAAAGAGGTAATTCTCGACTGCCACATAAGATGATGCTTTACTTATCACACCACATTATGATATTGCAAGAACCTGTACTGTATTTCAGTAAATTTTTCTATAATATTCTCATCTCCATCACTGAGAAGATGGGGAAAAAATTAAATTAAATAAATAATATAGATTAATTAAAGGTATTGCCAATTACACATGATACTATGCCTAGCATGCATCTTTTTCTTCTTTCATTGATTTTGGCTTCAGGCAGCATTAGCTGCTATTTGGCCTTCAGTGATTCTGCACCCACTATAAATATCGTAAGTACCAAGAAACCAGTGCAATATCACACTAACCTGTTGTTCTCCTCCTGCCAGAGTTGTGGATGGGGTTGGGGCGGGCAGCTGCTGGGCTGCCTCACTCCTCTGTTTTTAGACACCTGCTACTTCCCCTCACACGCACACACGCACACACACACACACGCACGCAGGAGCTGGCTTGCACCAACCACTGCTGCACCTGATGGGCTGGGCCGGGCTGTGCTCTCAAAAGGATGCACAACCAACTACCTGAAATATAAATACAAACAATTAACAACAAAGCTTTTCTCCTTTTCACGATCTATATTCATGTCAAAATGGAGAAAATTCCAAGGAGCCTTGGCTTATTTCAAAGTAGGTTCAAAATCATCATTAACCATTCTCCATAATATACATAGATATCTTCCTGTTGTCTGTTTCTATCCCATAAACTGTTGTAATCTAACCACCATAACTAAGGAAAACCACTATTATGACACAATGGGAAACATTTGACCAAGCTTTCCTATTTGGCAACCATGGTCTCAGCAGTGAGGGTGATAATAAAGATAGGCAACAATGCCTGGCATTCAAGTGACTCAACCCTCCATCACATCCTGGACATAAAGCAGCACAACAACTCAACAGCAAGTTACTGCCTCAACACAAGAGTGCACAGCTCCTCAGGACCAACCCCACGACCCTTATCATGTCATTCACTTCAATGCATCACCCCTCAAATCCTTCCCAAGGCTGCCTTCTCTCCTTCATTTTCACAGATACTCCGAAGTGTTCATGATGAAGGCGAGGGCCAACTTAAACTGCTGCCATAAATCTAACAAATGCAATTTTGCAAGCATTTTTATGTACAAAGTTTAGTAACAGGAATACAAAAAATATACAATAAACAATTAGACAATCTACATTAAACAGCCAGAGGGCAGAGATAGTACATGTTAGAAATTAGCTGAAAACTATCAGTGATGATACCAACAGTATGAACACATGAAAATTCCTAGTAAATTTCATCTTTTTCCCGGTGCCAATGGTGGTATGGTTGCTTGTACCACAGAGTATCAACACATGAAAATTCCTAGTAAATTTCATCTTTTTCCTGGTGCCAATGGTGGTATGGTTGCTTGTACCACAGACTATCAGTCACTTGAGACATTATTTCATGCTGGGAATTATGCTCCTACTGTTCCTCTTTTAAATATTTACATTTTGATTATCTTCCCTCGGGTAAATTAGTTTTCTCTGTAATGAGCAAAATAGCTAGATTTTTTTTTTTTTTTCTTGACAACCCCCAAAACAAAATTTTGCTAGACATTCAGTTTTGAAAAATAAGATGCACGATTTACAATGACATTGCTTCTTATAACATCCACCACTAGACATACATACACACACACACAAACCACATCCCTCAGTAAACACAGTAATGTAAGCAAGAGCGGCAATGGTGCAGTGAATGGCTGAGATCCAGAATCCTGGCCTTGGTCAAGTCTTGGTATTGGAAGCCCAGTCAGTTTTTCCTTTGTGGCTATAGGTCAAGAGAATCAGAGAAGGTTGAGAGACTCCTACAAGTGCTGCTACATCTAAGTTACAAGTAACTGAGTAAGATATATGAATCTATGAAACAAAACCTTCCTTGGACATCAAAATGGCTATGAGAGAGAGATATATCCACACATAAATGATCCACATTCATCCGATTTCCTCTCTGCTCTGTTCCACTTCCAACCAAAAGACAAACACAGACGAATGGCAGCCAACATCGAGATAAAGTGCCTGATGTCATACAATGTGATGAAATGTATTCAACTGGTGACCTATATAACTAATCTAGCAAGACCAGGTGTTTCCATAGAGGGACTTAGGCTTTTCTAGGTGACAGCTGCAGTATTTGGAATATTATTAGTATTCAGGGAGAGACATACCAGTGCTGTACAGAAAGCTAGTCACAAAGGTAACTGTCTTTCCATGTAACTTAGTTTATGCAGTTGTGGTTTGTTTTGTCTTCCTCCATAAGCCTCTTTTTACACGCTGTCCTTGTTCTATTGCACACACTGACAGCTGCCTTCCCGACACTATTCCTTCAGCAAAAGGACACTGCAGCTCTTCCTTAGCTTTTGCTGTAACACTGCATCTTACATCTAGACACAGTTCTTGTGTTGGTAATCTTTCTGATGATATAAGTTCAAATAAACCACATCAACAATGTATACATGTTTCTCTTTGAATTCAGTGACTCACCATTAACTCGTTGCAATACACATGCTAAAGTTGAATAATTCATTTTTCTGACTTGCGAATAATTTACAATTTACCAAAGTAACAAGAAAAGGGGTTCTGACTATTGAGCAAAGTCATCAAAACATATTTAACTATTGTGTGGTTACATGTCTTGCTGCCCACCAACTTTTTCCTCCAAAGCTACAGGTTTGCATTCAGGCCACTGGGATACGATCAGATTCAGGAGAGAAACAGGCCATGAAAGATGATTTGCACACACACATACAAGCTACATGGTTTCAATACTAGTACTCCAAAAACCCAAATCTGTAACAATTATTCTGTTCAATGTAATAACTAGGTATCTTACATCAGCAAACCACTATTTTCCTTTTGGGATGATAAGTACACATTACTCACCTCAGGATAAATATGGTGCAGCTAACAAACAATCTCAAATGAAGATTCAATCATTCCAACACAACAGACTTCCACACTGGTCATTCATCTTACAACATTTACTGACACAACTATCCTCCCAATGGCAAATGCTTTCAACTCTGAAGGTAAAACATATAATCACTTGTTTATGACACACCTATATATTAGGAGTGGAACTAGGAAAAAAAAAAAAATAAATAAAAAAAAAAAAAAATAAATAAATAAATAAAATAAAAAAATAAAAATAAATAAATAAATAAATATAAACTATATTTCAAACATAGCCAACAACAAAGTAATCTTTATTCTCTGGCAGCAATCAAACTTTCTAGTTCACCTCATACCAAGTGACTGACTCCCCTATCTCCCTAGAAAGACAAGAATATGTACCTTGTCTGGCAATCCCTCAATACAATGCTCAATCATGTTATCAAACACATCTTATCTGCATAATAAGTATGTCAACTGGTCCTTACAGTGGAAAGTAAGACAATGTACAATGTAGATACAAGTGGCTTTTTTCAGCAATGCAATATCATTTCTTCTGCTCACCTGTTTACCTATAGTGTGTGTCAAGGTAACTCAGTGTGATAACTCCATTGTGTATGCTAACCAGAGTGCAATTTTGTACTCAATACAGTAATGACTCCTTACTCATTGAACACCTAACATGTTACAAACTGCTATTCCATTTATCAGCTTTAATGATCAGTAACTTTTTACTTAGGAATTAGCCACTTTCTATTTCTACATCTTAATAATGGTTTCACAATATGCTTGTTTGTATCCTGATATACTGGTTGACTTAGAGCACTTCATATACACTGACTTGCAATACTTTCTATACAATTCTTTACATATTACAGGATAAAAGATTCATTTCACAATCACCATGATGGTAACTGGTTTTTCCTCATGACTCATACTTGGATCAGATCTGTGTGTGCTTGTGACTCAAAGGATGGACTCAAACCTGATTCAAACCACTCCCCTCACAAGACACAGGCCCTCACACCACCACTCCCAAACCAGGACCTGACATGAATCCTACAAACCCTGACGGACAAACGGAGACCAACACACTCACTGAGCCAACTGAATGGACCACAGTTGAAGACACAGCTATACCCTCTCACATGACTAAAGGGACCAGAACACTCACTTCTCGCCCACTTGAATACACTACTAACCAAAGCTAACATCCACACCAATGCACTCAACCAACCACAAAAGCCTATGCGACTCAACTTATGAGAACTTTTAAAAACTAGTACAATAATAAACTATAAAAAGCAAAATGCAACATCTATTACCAACAAACCTGAGAGAGAGAGAGAGAGAGAGAGAGAGAGAGAGAGAGAGAGAGAGAGAGAGAGAGAGAGAGAGAGAGAGATGCTTAGTAATGGCTTCTCTACCACCTGATCGCCTGAGTGAGTTCACCCACACAACCTTCCTAGAACCATGTGATTGATCTGGTTTATTCCACCTCACCTCCAGCCCTCCACTGGCTTACTTAACTCGGCACACACTGGAGCCCTCAGACCACAAGACCTTGACAGAGAAAGTTTCTGCATCAATTTCCCTTTTTACCAATTCTGACTTCCTTTTACTCTCTCTCTTTCTCTCACACACAAATTGAACAACAAAGTAGAGAGAGAGAGAGAGAGAGAGAGAGAGAGAGAGAGAGAGAGAGAGAGAGAGAGAGAGAGAGAGAGAGTAAAAAAAACTGTGAAACTTGCAAGGAGGAGGAGGAAGAAAGAAAAGAAGGGAGGGGAGGTAAGGGTTGAGAAAGCAGGCCAGCAACCACTGCCCTACTTCTCACCACAATCACTATCACCACCACTATCACTTGTCACTACCCCCAACCACCAACCATCGCATTCACCACCCCACCGAGTTTAAATTCACTGTTATTGCTCCACTTAGAACTCTGCTGACGTACTTCAAACCCCCACCACCCATCCTCCACTTCACTATCATCTCCATATGACCTCCATCCACCACCACCACCATTACCTCGATGTATGGCGGGGCGTGACTAAGATGGCGGGGGTGGTAGGAGTAGAGGGGGAGCCTAATGACCTTGTTGAGACCGAGGCCAGAGAGAGAGAGAGAGAGAGAGAGAGAGAGAGAGAGAGAGAGAGAGAGAGAGAGAGAGAGAAACGTACGGTCATTTCCATCAAACAAGCAAAAATGCATGACCCAGCCTGGCAGTGACCTAGATCTCTGACACAACGTTACCACCACTACCTTTGTCCTTCACCATAACCACCACCACCGCCGCCGCAATTGGGTCCACTAACATGCAACTTCATCTAAGTCGAGAACTAACACAAGGTAACATCAGCAACTTTCCTATTACTTATTGGTGTGTGTGTGTGTGTGTGTGTGTGTGTGTGTGTGTGTGTGTTGGGTTTTTCCGTACCCTCTGTACTGAGCCTCGTATCTGTATCTTTGTTAAGCGGAGGGCAAGTTGTTCTCACACGTAGTACAGCCGCAGCAAGAAGCAGCTACGTAGTCGCTTGCCAGTAGCTATAACCCTGAACACACAGACAAACGAACACCAGAGAAGCCACTCGAAGGTTTTTCCAGCATCACTGTTACACACCAACTATCACCACCACCACTACCATCACTACTCGCACAACCGCAGAACAGCCTTCACTATCCATCGCCACCCCACCCTCCCCTTCACTATCACTGATATGGCGTCTGGCTGGCGACACACACAGACACTACTCATCATACCCAGATTCGTACCCTCGCCTCGCCACACTTTGGCACAGCATAGGGATGTGAGGTTTTCGTCCGGTTGTGTCGATTCTCACTGTGGTGTCACCATCCCGACTGTGGCTTTCATCAGCGAGTCTCACTTTCACTGTCGTCACTGTAGCGTGCACAGTTTCACCACGCGAGGGAGGATTGGAGGAGCCACAGGGCTATCTGGTGTTCTGTCTCTCTCTCTCAGGGCGGGTCTCATGATCGTTAGCAGGGTTGGGTTTAAGCCTCGCCTTAAACGCCACCACACGACCTCCACCACTACTCCACAAAAACACTCACCAAGGCCTAAGCACTACCACCACCGTCACTACTGCACCACAACCTTACTGCGCACGCTTCCCCACCACATTTCACCACCACCAACCACACAATGGAAGCATGGGTGAACGCACAAATATTTACCAAAAGCAAGTGGTGTTATCGTGTAGAGCTCCACACAAAGCTTGGTCCTGGGTAATGGTTTTCTTCAGCTATCGCACACTTGTTTTCTGATTGCGTTGACTTGTAGAGCTGCAGTAGTTGGGTATTCCACGCACAGTCTCTTCTCTTGACTGCTTCGTGCCACCGTACTTGACCGAGTGAGAGCCGAGCCTGTGCGCTGACTAGGCTACGTGTTCACCGTTCGCTGTCCGATTCGCTACTGACGAGCACTTCTCTCCTCTCTCTCCACCTCGATGTGCTGAGACAATGAGGCAAGAGGCAGGTGGAGCAACCCCCACTCCCCATCCTCCCTCACAGACTACGCAATCCACGGGCAGATTCTTGTGACTTCTGGCATCTGCACTTCCACGAGCCACATCCTTGGCAGCCCCATGACTAACAAACTAGTGTCGCATCGCACGCCATCATCCTTCCCTTCCTTTCCCTCTCGCGCGCCTGCCAGACGTAACCATCACGTTAATCCCAAAGGTACAAAACAAAGGCCTCGCCAGTATACAGACGCCACTGCACAATACCAGTGGAGTGAGGTTAAGCTGCGCGTATCTATGACGTGTGCTGTGCGTCACACCATCGACACCAATGGCAAGGTTCCACTGATTTTCCAGTGACGTCACGATCACAAGTGGCCACGTCATGTGGTACACGTCACACCACACGGAGGCTAACTAGTCGGAATTTCCTATATGCTGTTCATGCCTCCTGCTGGAACCGTCGATTTAAGGAAAATAGTAAGGCAGTTCGAAATAACAAAAATAAAAGCAAATATTCACTAGAATCACTCAGATTACACACACACACACTTTCACATGCGTACGTACACATCCACGTCTTTCACAAACGTGCTACAGCTAAATCCTTTCACAAACGTATACAGCCTCTTAAAGCTCTTCTTATACGAAATCAAACACTTTCACATAATATCATGTACCAGCCCAGCTTTTATAAACAAAGAAAAAACTACGTTATATGGCACTAGAAAATCTACTCTCTCTCACCGTGGTGGTCACCCAACAGGAGGTCAGGTCAGGAATACCACGTGACAAGCCTCACACGCCCACCCATACCTGAAACAAAAGAGACATCATTAATAACCAAGGTAATGACCATACAAACTTTTAAAACAACGGAAATTTATCTCCTTGACAACGAAAACTTTAAAGAAGCATTTGCGCCGCTCTATTTGTCAGCCGTGTGCCCTTTGTTTGTTGATACAGTGTGCTGGCCACGTGTTGCTCTATTCTCTACCTAGTGCTGCTGCTATTGGAGGAGGAAGTGGTGGTGATGGCAGCGATGATAGTGAAGGGAGAATGGAGGAGGTGATAGTGGTGATAGTAGTCCAATTGTCACGTACAGTAGTCTAGTTTGTCTCAGGTGAGTCACGTAATGGTACGAGTTACTTCATTACAATACCAACTCATCAAATGTACAAACTTCCAAACGTTATAAATCACGCAAATAACTAAATGCAGTAACATAACACATCACTGCAGAATAAATTAGTACAATAACAATAATAATAGTAATAAGTAACAATAATAATAAATACCACTACCTAGCTGCTGCTACAACAACAGCAACAACTACTACTACTAATAATAATAATACAAAACATTCTTGACGCCTATTTCTTCTCAATTTTCAAACCACAATAAATAAAAATGTTAACCTTTCCCGTAAACTTCAAAATAATTACGGTGCACTTTACTCACCCACAACAAACAAATAAATAAATTAATTAATAACATAGATCGAAGGAAATCGCAGAAACTAATGTAAGCCTTAAAAATCCGAAGAACATATTAAAAAGACATGAATTATTAGTCTATTTTCACAAGATAAAACAAAGGAATAAGCACTGATGATTAAATAAATGAGTAACATGATAGACTGGCTTTCTCTGTGTGCACTGAGTAAATCAAAGGATGGGTGGTGATTTGAAACACCGTCTTTCAGTTCTATATTGTGGTTCGAAGAAGGTCAGAAGTTTTGCTGGTGTGTGTGTGTGTGTGTGTGTGTGTGTGTGTGTGTGTGTGTGTGTGTGTGTGTGTTTATTAAAAGGTTACTAGGTCTTACGTCCTGAATTTTAATACATCCCCGTCCGATTAAAATAGCGAGCAACTTTATGAGAGAGAGAGAGAGAGAGAGAGAGAGAGAGAGAGAGAGAGAGAGAGAGAGAGAGAGAGAGAGAGAGAGAGAGAGAGACTTACGGAAACGTGGCTCAAGGTTATAAAGCCGTCTTAGAAACACCGAGCACCACCACAATCCAAACCAACCACGCATACGACAGAATGAATATACTAAGATCATCACCACCAGAACGTACAGTACAACAAAGAAAACTCAGAAGCCTGAAGTGATACGTGGAAACCAGTACCACCCAATACCTCTAAAAACAACAAAACTACCACCACATTCACCATCACCTTTTTAAAAACACCCGCAATGCATTTCAATTCCCTATTCTCTCTCTCTCTCTCTCTCTCTCTGTCATTATTCCCAGTGTAGAGAAAAGGTTACGAGAAGACAAACAGGAAATCAGCACCATCAGCCTCACCACCGCACCATAGTAACTGCAGGGGTTCGTCTACCACCACCACCACCACCAGCAGCCTTGCAAGACACCAGCAACAAGGAAAAAAACAGCCAGACAAAGACGCCATCGCCATTATTAGACAATATTCACCTGGTTTGGTGGGCGAGCCAAGTAACGGGGGTGGAGGAGCAGGAAGCGTACTGGAGGAGGAGGAGGAGGAGGAGGAGGAGGAGGAGGAGGAGGAGGAGGAGGAGGAATGACGAAGAAAGGACAGTACAGAAGGGTAGAAAGAAAATTTATTAAGTTTCATACCTGGAGAGAGAGAGAGAGAGAGAGAGAGAGAGAGAGAGAGAGAGAGAGAGAGAGAGAGAGAGAGAGAGAGAGAGAGAGAGAGAGAGAGAGAGAACCACAGCAGGACCAGGAAGACTCCATAAGGGCACGACCCACACCCCCTCCCCTAACTCTCCCCCCAATCCTCATCCCCCACAGGCCTTGTCCCGCTCCAAGGATCTTACACACACACACACACACACACACACACACACAGTCAGGCATGTGAATACGGAACAAATGTGTGCGTACTTAATGCTGGCTGCGGACTCTCTCTGTGTGTGTGTGTGTGTGTGTGTGTGTGTGTGTGTGTGTGTGTGTGTGACCCAGAGCGAGAGAAGATATAGAGTGCGTACTTCATGACAAAGAGGAGGAGGAGATAAAAATAGTTCAAGGAAAAACAACGTAGAAAATAAGATAAGAAAAATAATTAACCAGCGAGGACGAAAACGCAAAAAGATAAAGAAAATAATACCAAGAGAGAGAGAGAGAGAGAGAGAGAGAGGAAAACACAGTCGGAGTAGGAAGAAGGAAGACAAGGAAACTATCTCCTGATCGTCACTCTTTGTTCAGTCACCCAAAGGCATACGCAGAAGTAGAACAAAAACGGAATGTGAGGGATCAGCTGATATAATCCCACCACCACCACCACCACCTTCCCTAACCTACCCCACTACCTCCACAAGACGCCACAGAGACTCGTTCCTGCGGCGCCAAAAGTTCAGTCAGTCAGTCAATAGCCACCTTAACACAAACCGTACTGCATACACACGGGTCACCACCAACACCAACATCACCACCACCCGCGCCGTAACCGCTGCATCACCACCACCATTGCTACACCAAGGACAACACCACCAAATGTACATTACCAGGATCGGTTATCACTAATTCAATCAACACCATCACCATTGAATCCTTTACTACTACTACTACTACTATCACTCGTAGATCACACCCAACAAGTAAATAACAAAAATAACAATTATAACATCTTTTTCCTCTTCTCCAAATAACAATGACGATAATGGTGATGCAATTGACAATAAAAACGCGTAGATCAGAACACAAGAAAGGAAAGAGCAATGACGTCAGATCAAATAATAGAACACTAAACAGAGATAAGGAAGTCACATCTACAAATTCCAGCTTTACCCATTGAAAAACCACAAAAAATAATAAAAAAAAATAACAGCTGAAAGTGGAATAAATACAATATGAAGTCAAACTAAATAAACGCACTTCATGTAATACGCACAACGGTTACTGTAAACGTGGCTAACTTTCTCACAAGGAAGGGAAAGGTGCCAGAAAAACGGGACAATGACAAACAAAGAAACAAACGCTAAAGTATCTACAGTGGTGGGCGGGTGAGCCAGTGTTGCCATCTACACGATTCTTGTTTTTCGGGGTTCTCTCGCTCTCTCTCTCTCTCTCTCTCTCTCTCTCTGCGCGTTGGAATACACGTGCGTAGAGAGAGAGAGAGAGAGAGAGAGAGAGAGAGAGAGAGAGAGAGAGAGAGAGAGAGAGAGAGAGAGAGAGAGAGAGAGAGAGAGAGAGAGAGCACTACTACTACTACTACTACTACTAATAATAATAATGACCATAGTAATGATGACATGACAACGACAAGAAACAGATGGACACGATGACTGAACAAATAAACTGGATAAGTACACACACACACACACACAAGGTCCACAGCGGGTCAGGCCACATAGATAACACGACTGCTATCTGTACCTTCTTATCATCGCCAAGGGAAGTGGGTGGGTGGCAGGGGAAGGGTAGGGAAGGGGAGCGAGAGAGAGAAGGGCACGGCTAGACTAGATAGGATTGGTGGGGGTCTGGGGATCTTGTGGGTGTGAGGGGTATAGGGTGTAGGGGAAGCGAACAAATACACCACTGAAGGATAGAACCATACACTCGCCACGTGACATTATGAAACTCTAGTACTGAAGGACACAAACAAGTAGCGGGTTTCCTCAAGATTTTAATACGTCAGGACCGGAAAATTGTGTAATGCTGTCTTCGTTTGAAGTGGTAGTTATTCGAATAATAGTAGTAGTAGTAGTAGTAGTAGTAGTAGTAGTAGTAGTAGTAGTAGCAGCAAATACTATTATTCGTACTCGAAATACTACTACTACTACTAATAATAATATTGATCATAATCATAAGAACAAACGAAACAATGTCAAACACACACACACACACACACACACACACACACACACACACAGCCAAAATTTATTATATATACTTTTTCATTGTCACATGCCTTATTGACGGTAACGTAGGATGATAATGATTCCTTTACATTTCCTCTTGTAGGGGCGATGAAAGAGAAAAGCCCACTCGTCACTAAATATATAACACTACTACTACTGAAAAATTAGGAAAGCGTGGGGGGTAATGATGTCAACGATAAAAACAGTGATAAGGTGTACGATAAGACCGACAAATTGATACAAACATGATAGCACTGAGCCACACACACGAGAGAGAGAGAGAGAGAGAGAGAGAGAGAGAGAGAGAGAGAGAGAGAGAGAGAGAGAGAGAGAGAAGAGAATATATCAAAACGTTTTGTATCTGGTCAGTTTCAAAGTTTTACCGTCATATTTATTTATTGGTATTCACGTGTTTTATTCCATGGTATTTTTGTGCCTATGAAGCGTTTCCAAAAATTACTATACCTAAAAAGCTGTATTAAAAACCCAGTTCATTTAGTTACATTTTATCTGTTCGTACTGTAAGCAGAATTAGAGTCAAGTTAGTGTAGTTTCATCTCAGCTAAATATGTATACGTACGTGTTTAATTTAGTCATAAAATAAGTACACGAACTTTCTCACCCCTTCTACACACACACACACACACACACACACACACACACACCTAGCAGTAAATAGGTACGGGATGTAACTCGAGGGGTTGTGGCCTCGCTTTCCCGGTGTGTGTTGTGTGTTGATGTGGTCTCATTTTTATCCGAAGATGGGTCTATGAGCTCTGAGCTCGCTCCGTAATGGGGAAGACTGGCTGGGTGACCAGAAGACGACCGAGGTAACGCGCGCGCACACGCACGCACACACGCACACTTCAAAGTACCATACAAAAACATAATAATGTCTCCTGAACATTCCAAGCAAAATTACATATACAGTCCTTGACATTCCATCACGCATTCCTCGCTGACTGTGAAGAGTATAATCGCCCTCCACACCATCCCCCACTACCCAGGTACAGAATGTAACCACACTGTCACATTACTTAAAGCAGAACACCTGTATTGCTATCATTATTCCACCGTGAAATAAAAATTGTTGTTCTTTTCTCCATGTAGTGAAGAATACGAGTACATGCCTAAAGGATGAGTGTTTATTGTAGTTTATTTTATTTACTTGACGTGGTATGGATAGTGGGAAAGGAAAATCTTTGTTCTTTCCTTAATTTCTTTTTTTCAGTCTGCCTCCATATTGCATTAAAGGAAAGAAAAGAATGGAAAATAAACGAAACGATAGATACATACGTACATACATATATATATATATATATATATATATATATATATATATATATATATATATATATATATATATATATATATATATATATATATAAACCCTGCGTAGCAACTAAGTACAGAATTCTCCAATGGAAAAAAATAAAAAAAAAATTACTCCTAGGTCGCAACAAATGATACGAGAACACAAGACTCAAATCTCTCTCTCTCTCTGACAAACATCCCGTACCCAGCCTGAGAGAGCATAGCGTTCCCCGAATAAGCAACAAAGCATTACTGCAACACTGCCTTCCTTGAGAGAGAGAGAGAGAGAGAGAGAGAGAGAGAGAGAGAGAGAGAGAGAGAGAGAGAGAGAGAGTGTGTGTGTGTGTGTGTGTGTGTGTGTGTGTGTGTGTGTGTGTGTGTGTGTGTGTGTGTGTGTGTGTGTGTGTTCTATGCGAGTTCTGACCCATGTCATCTAAATCGTTCATTTAAAAATCCAAGAAAGGACCTTGAGGGGAAGACGACGGAGCGAGGCGTACCTCCTCCTTCTCTTCTTCCATTGCTGGGAGGAGCAGCAGGAGGAGGAAGAGGATGACGCGCTGGCTGCGTTCCAAGATGTGGGTTATTATTTTCGCCACTTTAATGAAATATATTACATTTTATATGATTGGTATCATTACTATCATTACCAATATCAATAACAAAGGTGGTGGTCAACATTAATTTTAACTTATCCTTTCCAACGATTTGCTAGTGTGTGTGTGTGTGTGTGTGTGTGTGTGTGTGTGTGTGTGTGTGTGTGTGTGTGTGTGTGTGTGTGTCCTTCAAGTGATGCCAAATTGAGCAGAGAATCCCACGTGACCGTCATGTAGCAATGGTGATGGTGGTGGAGGTGGCACTGGGTGATTTAAATGGATATTGTTACCATGTGCATCTCGCATTGTTTTGTACTTGTTTGGTTTTCCCCTTCCTCTTTTGTCCTACTGTTTGTGGTTCAGTGATACTCGTGAAAACTTTTGTATTATCACCATGTCATGAAGTTATATTACTGTATCACCTTGTACTAATTTCCTTTTCATTTTAACCTTACATTTCCTTGAGATAACTTATAACACTCATATACTCCATGACCTTTGAAAACTGGCAAGACAACGAAGTGTTTCAGAATAAAGGCTTGCGTGGCGTCATTTTCCTCCTACATATGAGTCATTCATACACAACGCCAGACAGACAAGGGTATATATAGTACTTGTCATTAAGTGGGGCATTTATACAGTATTACTCAGCGTCACGTGGACAGCGGCAAGTCCGGTAATATCAGGAAGAGGTTTCGTCAGCCTACCACCCCCAGCACCATCACCTGTGTACTACAACCTCCTCTGCATCTTTATCAAAACATGAAACCTGATGGTGATGTACGATATCTACGAAGAGCTACGATTCAGGGATGACACGTGTACTCGTTTCTAGATTTTAACTGTCAGTAGTTACATCAACTACCTAAAATATTTTCAGTTACCTTAATGCTAAACAGTATATGAGCTCTCCTATCATTATCATTTTAAGCCTAGGAATGTCGTATGGAAATGTAAATTAGTCTAATCAACTATTCGACCTCTACATAAATAATGGTACCTGAATTTTGCAACAACAATGACCTGCTCTTACTGAATACGTGGTTAGCCTAAGTCTCGCACCCCTGATCTACGTTACCTGCATGCACACAACCCCTATCGTGCTAATCGCTGTAACAAGTGTACACAGTGATGGGTAAATACGATGATGTGGGTAATGGTGACGATTATTATTATTAGTAGTAATAGTAGTAGTAAAAAAAATCAAGAACCAACTAACCAAAGCAACCTAACCAAACAATAAATAAAGAAGGAAAAGAAAGTTAAGTTAATGTTCCAAGCCCCACTCAGCTGTCTTCCAAATATGAGCACGCGGCCTGAAGTTGCCTGGCAGGACTTGTAACAGCCTTCCCCCACCACCACAACCCCGCAAATGCAGTCTGAATACGCAAGTCTGTCCTTCACTTACATCTTACCCAACGAAACAGGAATAAAGCGCATAAACCTTGAAACTTGCATCTTCTTTATCATTTTTTGTTACTTTCACGGGAAACAATTAGTGTGGGAGTTCTTTTTTTCCCTTTGTAATTAGTTTCTTTATGTGTGGGTTTTCCTTGCTTGCGTTTAAAAGTTGCATGTTCATTACCTTTAAGCAACAGAAGTATTTACCAGAACGTATCGCTTGAGTAACGAAAGTATATGGCAACTAATGGAGCAACACTGATTACTATTGAACAAACAAGAGATAAGGGCAAACTGTGGTGAAATTCGACAACAAAATCACTTCTTTCTCAATCACCTTCCGTAAAAAGCCATCCACATTCGACTGTACACTGACTAGGTACGTAATTTGTCCTTCCCTCCAAAGGTGTACAAGTCATCTGTCCACAAAGTTACTTCACCACGGGACAAAGAAGCAACAGCGAAAGAGAAATAAATAAATAAATAAATAGAGTATCGCCGTATATGCAACAAAAGCCTAAAAGTAGAAATAAATAATAAAGAAAACAAATATATAATGCATAATAATAAGAAAAAGATACGCCATTCATGTATCCCATAACCCATCCTTAGAAATACAATAAATACCGGAGCCTATATAGTAAAGAAAGAAGAAATAAATACCGGAAAAAGTAAATACCGGAGCCCATACAGTAAAGAAAGAAAAACAAGGGAATGAAGGAATAAAAGAAAAGGGGATTGAAAAGAATAATATACGTATATGGTAAAAACAAAGTTATGTTCTTAACCTGTCCCCTCGCAACAAAAAATCTACATCAAAGGAGGAAAATATAAAAGAATGAAGGAAAGACGGAAAAATAAAGTGAATAGAAGAAAATGCATGTACAAAAAAATAAAAATAAAAAAAATGAAGGAAAGAATAAAGTAAAATAAATATGAGATAAAATCAAGTTCTTAACCTACCCACAAAAAGAAAAAAACAAGAGTCTACATGAAAGGAAGAAAATATATATATATATAAAAATGAAGGAAATAATAAATAATAAAGAAAAAATGAATAAAAATGCGAGAAAAAAAATTCTTAACCTAACCACAAAGATAAAAACAATCTACTTGAAGGACAACTGATAAATAACGAAAAGAGAGAAAACAAAATACAAAGACAATAAAACAAGCCCTCTCCCCACACGAGTTCTTAACGTAGCCTATTGGAAGGACAACATAAAAACAATGAGTCAAACAATAAAGTCTGAACTGAGCGCCAAACAATCTCAAGGCGAAGATAACAAAACCCACGATAGAGAAAGAAAAGAATACCTCCGCTTCTTAACATGGCCAGTCACAAAGACACTAACTTAAGCAAGGGGACAAAAGATTAAAAAGACAAAAGAATAAGAATGCTAACACAAATCTAAGGACAATAAAAAAAAACAAAAGACGTCAAACTAAAAACTAATCTTACCCAGAATTCTCACAATCTTACCGCAATAAAAGTACATTAGGTAAAAAACATAAACGCAAAAAAATTCATATCTCAACTTCACATGATAATAAAAAAAGTAACTGCAGGACGAAAAATACAAGAGATAAGACAAAAGAGAGCAAGATATCAAGTGAGTCAGGCAAGATGCTGCCGGGGAAGATTCTGGCGCCGTCATGCCCCGCCGCTGCCAAGCCTACATATCCCGCCCCTCGCCAGCACCACCACCTTTTTGCCGCGCCTCTGTGCCTGCCCCTGAACTAAACATCTGGTCTCTGAAGGCAAACCCGTCCATACAGCCCAATGCCTCGTTGGAAACTTTGATCATTTACACTGACGAAGGTGAACACTAGGAGAGGAAAGGCATGGCGGGCGGGCGGGCAGACTGACTGAATGACCGACTTGCTGGCTAACTGACTATACTTGACTAAACCTCGCTAATAATAGCATATTCAAATTAACTGATGTGTACGAACTTTACTTAAACACCTGTGACACCCTGAATATTATAATCAAACTGTGTTAATGATAGACGCTGTACAACCTTGGTTTGGATATATTCAAATATGTCATCCTCCTTCACACCTGCTACACACCTGAGGAGCCTATCTACGTGCTACTTTCCCAAACACCACGCCACACATCACATCACACCTGGGAGCTATTAAGGTCAGGTGAGATGGGCCTATACACCTTAGCACATCCTTCAATACACTTCTTTTCATCTGTAAGACTCGACGAGGCGTAGTTTGACGGCGGCACTTAATCACGGTGCTGCGAGGAAATTTGTCATTTCAATTAAAACATCTGAGTAGACGTATCTTAAAAAAAATATACATAATTAAAATAAAAGATTTAAATGACTTGCGAAATTCTCTGCTATTTGGCACGTATTTCCTCAATCACTAACCAATCTGGGGCAATCTTCTCGCGCTACGGCCTTCAAACATTACACTGGCTGAAAAATTGTAAAATATATTTTCATCCTATTTTTTCTTTTTTCCTGCAGGCGCTTGTAAATAATCCATACTATGTTTTTGGTGCTGTGAATTGTTGTATACGGCGGTGAATCTGTTAAACGAAAATGAGATTACGAGGGGTGATCGGAAAGTAATGACAGTCGGACTCGTAGCTGAGAGACTATATTATATGCTGGGAGGGAGGGGAGCAAGGGGCAGCAAGTATTGCCTGTTATGACGTGTTTGAGCTTGTTGCTGTTTGTCTGGGTTACATTTTCTCGCTGTGCTGTGTGATTGCGTCATTGTTGGTTTTTATGCCTCTAACTGGATACATGGATTTTTCGAAAGGTTGCACTTTCACAAGATGGAAACTCGGGGAAAAAAAGTAACGAAGATCAGAGGGGAATTATTGGAAGCTTTTCCCGAGTCTACTCCATCACTGGAAACTGTTTCCCGCTAGATTCGAGCTTTCACAGCCGGGAAAAATTAAGCTGGATGATCATCGTCCTCTCCGCCCTCCACATCCGTGCACGTTCCATCATTGACGAAGATCCAACTGTTATTCTTCGATTCTTATCCTTGGAGCTTGGTGTCAGTTATGGGAGTGCACATGACATCGTGCATGAACACTTAGGGCTGAGGAAGAAATGTGTTCGATGGATATCTCATTTGCTTACGGAAGAGCAGAAGAGCGAACAGGTGCGGATTTGTCGTCTATGGCTGGCTGAATTCGAGCCAAATGATCCGAAATTGTTCTCAGATGTTGCTACTGGAGATGAGTGTTGGATTTCCTTCTTCACCACCAGAGACAAGCAGTCTAACTTGGTGTGGCTGAGTGATGAAGAGCCTCGACCTCAGATTTTGAAGGAAAGATTTCGCAGCAGAAGCGCCTTTTCACCTCTTCTTCAATTCTCAAGGACCAATGTGTGTGGATATAATGCCCCAACACTCAACTATCACAGCCCAGTACTACACTGACCACGTCCTTCCTCAAGTCCTGGAACATCAGGCCAAGTCTGCACCAACCCGTCGCCGATCGCGCCTTTTGCTGCCCCCAACAAAGCTCGCCTCACTGTGCAGTTCCTGGAGCAGCCGGGGATCACACTTCTCCCCCACCCAACCTACTCGCCGGACCTTGCTTCCTGTGATTCTTGGTTGTTTCCAAAAATCAAGGGTGCGATGACAGGAAGCTATTTCATCACATACAAGATATTGCACGAGCAGTCAATTCAGGGCTATGAGGTGTATCGGCTTCTGAGGACTGTGATTGCTTCATGAAGTGGCGAAGGAGGATGGAACGCTGCATACAGGCAGGAGGGGAGTACTTTGAAGGAATGTAGGCTACTATTTGGATTTACCTCTGTACTGTGAAAATATATGGTCTCACTGTCATTACTTTTTGATCACCCCTCGTACACGGGCAGTAAACACTAAGAAGGTATGGGTGGATGACTGGTGACTACCCGACTTCAAGTGATTGCGTTTAATGAAAATTAGTACAACCTTCACACACTCAGTTTGCTCTCCTCATAAAGATGAATTGTAAACGTCTTTTTAAAAATGTTCAGAATAACTCACGCGTCGCCTCGTCCTTGTCCTACGGTGCTCAAGTCGTTATAAGAGGCAACGAGGCAGAAACCAAGCATTAAATACATTATGCGTGGGAAAAGTTGACATTTCCACAAAGCACTGTATGTTGTGAAATAGGCCCGTTTCTCACAAAAGTAGCGTTAATAAATCATCAGGTAAACACCTCTGAACATCTTCTTAATAGCATTCTTTTCCAGGCGAACTATACATGGTTAGTTAAACCGTTGTTACATATTAAGTATTATCGAAACTCCAAGTTAAAGACAAGACAATTATTTAATTACAGCGAATTAATCCGATTACTTCAACCAAGACCAGTCAGTTAAGAAAGTAGTGCACCACAAATGAACAGAGGAGCCTTCCACTGTGTTAACCTTACTATCTCTTTGGTGTGTGCAGTGACCTATCCCTTGTTGAAGTTTATACTATTTGTTTATCTTCAGTAATGGTTAAGTTGTAGCCCAGAATACAGTGATCTACATTTTATTATTGAAGCCAATGCTGTGCTTTCTTTTCAATATATATATATATATATATATATATATATATATATATATATATATATATATATATATATATATATATATATATATATATATATATGCATACTAGATACGTTCTATCAGATCTACGAAGGCAACAGTATCATGTGTTACTCAGCGACACATCGACGTTTGCTTTGTGTTACCCGATAGAGAACAATCAATTGGACAAAATATCATTACTCGTTCTGTGAACACAAGAACAAGTGTTTACTCGCTTTGCGTCGACAAGAACACTACCGTCCCTATTTACATCAGGCAAAGTTAACCGATATGCACACACACAAATAACACAGTATCACCCTATTTACGAACATATTAACATTATCGAATTCCTGAAAAAAGGCGATATATTACAGTGCCAGGCTACGCAAGATGAGACAGATGTACAATGGCAAACAATTACATTAAATAAGTTAGCAGCATTACGTACACACATGAGGATTGTCAACACCGTTACCAAGGGCTAGTCTACAAAATCGATATTCGCAAACACTCCTAGTTCTCGCAAGGCTAATCTCAAATGCCATGGAGAGGATCAGGCGGTTCTCGTGAATGTTTAGCTATCAATGGTGCAGGGATCCTTTGTTCAACTACAACTGGAACCGTGCATTCACTACACTCAAGTTCTTGCAATACAATGACTAGTATGTTGCTTAACATGTATCGTTGAACATTAGTATTCTTAAGCATTCATTGTTGTTAGATATTCATGATGACGAAACAAAATTATTACCTATAGAAATTGCAGTAGTGAACCCATTAAATCTCTGGCTACATATCATTAGAGGGGAGTTACAGCGTCTAAACAACAGTGTTACCAGGCAAGAGTGACCTGATCGATCGGCAGGGGAGTGCAGGCGGGGTCACCAGCCTTGCTACCTTCCCCAGCCAGTACCACGTGTCTCAAAGGTAAAGTAACAGTTGCATTCACTACACACCAGGGCAAGGGAAAGGAGGGAAGGGCCAGGAGTGGAGGGAGGGGGAGGGAAGGCGCGTCATCACAGGTCAGGTTTAAGCTCCACCCCCTCCCCCCTTTACACACCAGAAATGCATCGCTTGCATCCACAACCTCGCTATTGATTTTATATGTTGGCAGCCCAAGCAGACCCACACCTTTATACTCGGTGGTGGTAGAAAGGCCATATAGTGGCAATGGCAGACACACGCCTTTATGGTAGTAGACAGTAGTGATATAGTAGTGATTGTTGTTCCTATAATATTGTTGTCACTAGAAATTATAGGAGTAGCTTCATTATAGTAGTAGTAGTAGTAGTAGTAGTAGTAGTAGTAGTAGTAGTAGTAGTAGTAGTAGTAGTAAGACTGGCTGTTGCTATGGAAGTAGTTGCTTTAGCGGAAACTATATTATAGTACCGGTATCTAGCTAGGGTGGGTGTGGTGTGATGTGATGTGTGTGTGTGTGTGTGTGTGTGTGTGTGTGTGTGTGTGTGTGTGTGTGTGTGTCCCATCACCGCTTTCATATGAGAGAGAGAGAGAGAGAGAGAGAGAGAGAGAGAGAGAGAGAGAGAGAGAGAGAGAGAGAGAGAGAGAGAGAGAGAGAGAGAGAGAGAGAGAGAGAGATTCCTAACACCACAGTGATGTGATGAAAGTAAATACAACGAAAAACACGAATCATTTTGGCAACTGAAGGGATAATCCAGAACTAAATCCCCACGTAAACTCTCTCTCTCTCTCTCACCTGGATTAAACAAAAACAAATCACATAAAGAGTAGAGTTTACATGCACACGCACGCATGACCACGGTATTAATGAATGGACAAGCGTGTGTGTGTGTGTGTGTGTGTATATAACAGACCGGCTGGGTGGTTAGATCGGCCGCGTCCGCCATGGCCACACACTCAAGGATACTGCACACACACACACACACACACACAGCAAAAAGGATAGGAGAGAAGACCAAGAGTACAGAGTAGAAAACTCATTACCTCATTACCCTACACAAAGACCAAACACAAGGGAGGGACAGGGGAAACCCAGTGAACCACACAAGTTTTACCCTTGACGACCGGCGTAACACTTGAAAATAAACACTTCTGCTTAACGGGGCGAGGTCAGGTCAGGGAGAATTGGGTCAGGTCCAACAAAGAGGGATTAGCGGGGGATACAAAGGGGAACAGTACTTGTATGGGGGCCAGGTAAGGGAGGGTGCTGAGTGAGTGTGTTTGGGTGTCCATAACTTCGTACCATCCTTCAATGTACCCTACGTGGCTCACAACACAAGCAGCAGCAACACTAGAAACACTGGGAGTCACACGCACACGTTGGTTATTGCACACAACACAGGTGGGTGGCTCCTGGAACACCTGTGCACGGGTTAAGTGAAGGCTAGCTATCCTGCCTCTCCGCGCAGTCTTCACACGTATAACACAGTACACACGATCGCCACACCAGGCTCCTGATAAGGGTCACCGAGATAGCACCACCAAGGAACACCAGCAGGTAACAGGTACGAACAGTTCGATAACGGATTAGGTGCGTGGTCAACTGTGCAGTGAGACATTACTGGGACCAACTGGTGCACTGAAGACAAATAACTGGGGCCAAGTGGTGCACTAACTATATCACTGGTGACAAAAGGTGCATTGACGAGGTTACTGGAAACATACGGTGCCTGGAAAACAGATTACTGCAGCCAAACGGTGCACACACAACTCGTTATCAGGAGCGAACTGGGCACTGACAGCTTCTGAGGCCCAACGGGATGCTGTCAACAGATTAGAGAGACTAAACTGGGCACTGGCAAATTTACTATGGCCAAACGGGCACTAATACTGTTACTGGGACCAAGCGGGGCACTGACAAGGGGTTACTGGGACCAAGCATTCCTAACGCAGCAGAGTTGGCGGGGCGGGGACCAGCCAGCGGGGTCACCTGCTGAGCGGGGCCCAAGCAGGTGGAATCCACTTTGTGGCCGCCGCCGCCGCCGCCACGGTGGTCCAGGTGAGGGTGGGGCGGCCGTCCTTGAGCCGCCGCCACCTCGCCAGCAGGACGCCACCGCCGCCCTAACAAAGAGTGGCGCTGGTGGCCCCCACACGCTCGTGGCCCTCTCCCCGCCTGTCGCGACACCAACTCGGCCTTACACTGGTGCTGGGGGACAGCAGAGGCGCCGCCGCGGCAGGACCTCCCCGACACGCCGCCTCTCTCACTACTGCTGCCCACACCTGCTATTTTCAGCGCGACGCCACGGCGCATGCGCGGGCGGGGCCTCACTGACTCAGTCGCTGCTATAGGGACGCCTGCCACTGCTCTCTCCCATCCGTGTTCCCTCTATCTCTCCCCGAGACTTGCACGTCCTCCTCCACCACCACGCCAGCCTGGCGCCACTCCTCCACACCCCAGCAGGAGCTCACCACCAATACTCATTCCGCCACTCCAGAGATTCCTCCCCCTGCTCGGCTACCGCCGCCTCCTCGCCGCCACTTTATCGATCCCCACGTTAAAGCAGCACCGTCCTCCTCCTCCTCCTCCTCCTGCTGCTGTCGCCGCCTTGCCGTCGCCTCCGCCGCCGCCACCAGGGTGATGTAGTCAGTGGCGACCTATCCCTTGCCCTCTCGCTGCCTCACGTGCCCCGCCAGGCCTTCATCAGCTGACCCGCGGGGCAACCAACACCCTCCTCCCCTCTCCCTCCTGCTCCTCCTCCGCCTCCTGCTGCTGGTCTGGTCGATAGTGACGCCTCTAACACGACGCCTGATCAATACAAGACCCTCTCCTCCCTTCAACCCTCTCCACCTCCTAAAAAGTTGCCTCCAACTTACTAAGCCCCTTCCTCCATCCATCCACATCCTCTCCTCCTCCACCTACCTTCGACCTTCCACACCACTCTTCCAAACCTGATGTTCCCTTCCCTGGCCCTCCATTTCTTTCTCCTCCTCCTCCTTCCAAGACGAAAATTCTCCTTCTCTACCCCTCTTCTCATATTTGCCTTCCAATGTCCTCGCTTTTCATTTTCGTTCTTTTTGTCTTTGTTTCCTCTTCCTATTCCTTCTTCTTCACGCCACCCTTCATGCATCGCTACTAACGAGAGAGAGAGAGAGAGAGAGAGAGAGAGAGAGAGAGAGAGAGAGAGAGAGATTCACATAACACCAGGAAGGATCCTATTAAATCAAGGTCTGGTGGCAGCGAGGTCGGTCACACACACACACACACACACACACACACACACACACACACACACACACACACACACACACACACACACACACACACGCGGTCGAGTGGTATTTATAAACGAAAGAAAAACATGACATTTATACAATCTACTAAAAAAAATAAATAAATCAACACAAATACACAAAAAAACAATCCCTCCACGGGTGACCTCAATCAAACCTCCCCCTTCTCCCCTTCCTACCCCCCAAAGTAAGTTCCCCCTACGATCCTATTCTGAGCTTCCTTCACTCCCCCAGACGCACCCCCACCCCCCGCCCAGAACGCCCCCACGCAGCAGGAGCCCCGGTGCACTCACTGGGGTGGTCATGAACCTCTGGGGGTGTAAGAATGTACGTATATATATAGGAAGCTGATGGAGATGTAGTTGTTCCCCTGGTGGTGGTGGTGGTGGTGGTGGTAGTAGTAGTAGTAGTTGGAAGGTTAACAGTATTCAGTTGTAGTAGCAAAACTAGAAATGGATTAATAATAACTATAATAATAATAACAATACATAAACAACAGCCAAACACTCCCAACACACCCCATACAAACTCCACCCTTCTAGCAAATGACAATATGTTATGTAAAGAGAGTTAAAGGGCGAGAGACAGACAGAGAGGGCCAGGGATGAAAGCTACACGCAACACACCCTACCCGGCATACAGTGGGGGCGGTATAGAAGGGTGTAGGGTGACGGGGTATTTAAAACGACGGCTGCGTGAGGGTCTGTGAGGGAGGGAAGACCTACTACCACATACTGTAGGAGACTTAGGTGGGGTGTTTAAAGAGAAGCAAGGAACGGGTACGTGTGTGTGTGTGTGTGTGTGTGTGTGTGTGTGTGTGTGTGTGTGTGTGTGTGTGTGTGTGTGTGTGTGAGTGTGGATAGTGTTGAGTTTATGTAGTAGTAGTAGTAGAAATACAACCACCACTACCACCATCACCATTAATAAAACAAAAACAAAACAAATACAGTACGAAACAACAATTCCAACCCAAACAAAACTCCAAACAAATCCAACCAAAACAAACAACAAAATACAAACAACATTTACCCTTAGCCTATCCCCTTCACCACCACCACCGCCACCACCACCATTCAAGAGGTGACACGAGAGAGAGAGAGAGAGAGAGAGAGAGAGAGAGAGAGAGAGAGAGAGAGAGAGAGAGAGAGAGAGAGAGAGAGAGAGAGAGAGAGAGAAGACAAGACGCACCACCTTCAGTCTAATATTATGCCAAGGGGGTTTAAGGGGGGCTCCCAATATTATGCCAACGTGTAAGCCTCAGTAAGGGGGCGGCATTAATCCTTACTCCTTTTATAAAACGATGCAGTTAAGTAAATAGACCAGTTCTCTTCTTTTTTACTCTCTTTTTCTTCAGCGCTACGTTGCACACACTATTTTGTAGTAGTAGTAGT
>NC_059263.1:1427500-1502500 GCF_017591435.1 Portunus trituberculatus | reverse complement strand
GAGGATGAACGAAAGTGAGGGGGGGAGGGGCTAGGAAAAGGGATGGGAGGGACTGGGGAGTGACAAGGCATTTCCGGTTGCAGGAGGTAGGATGGGGGACAAGTGGGGGGGAAGAGATTAGGAGAGAGGAAAGGGAGGGAGGGAGGTGGGGTATGTCTGCGGAAGAGGTAAGACAGCTGGGGTATGGAGGGAGGAGGAGGGAGAAAGAGAGGGAGGGATAGAGGATCAGAAGAGGGGTGAGGGAGGGAAGAGAGGAAAGACAGGTGTGGTATGGAGAGAGAGAGAGAGAGAGAGAGAGAGAGAGAGAGAGAGAGAGAGAGAGAGAGAGAGAGAGAGAGAGAGAGAGAGAGACTATATAGCCAGCCAGATGTGAGGCGTGCCAACACTCAGCACACCTTCTACCTTTAACCTTCGGCCTTGGTGCTGGGCGTGAATAAGGTGGTTGGCTATCGATGCTTCACAAGAGGACACCCGAGACAGCCTTGAGGAGGTGGTGGTGGTGGTAGCAATACGCAATAATAATAATAATACGAAATCAATAATGAAGAAAAAAGACAACAAAACTAGGGAAACTATTACATCAATCTTAGTAGTAGTAGTAAAGTTAAGGAATAAGGGAGAAGAAATGGACAAAGACTGATTGATTAATTTAGGAAGACGCAACAAGGTCATAATTATTGGAGACGTACAACATAACCAGGAGGAGGAGGAGGAGAGGAAGAGGAGGACAGAATAGCAACACCAAAATTAAAATATGACTAAGCTATCAACACGAAAAGATCACGTGTTCCTTCTTTGTCGTGCACACACACACACACACACAGAGAGAGAGAGAGAGAGAGAGAGAGAGAGAGAGAGAGAGAGAGAGAGAGAGAGAGAGAGAGAGAGAGAGAGAGAGAGAGAGAAACCTTCACACACCACCTTCAGTAGCGGGAAGCACAAACAGGTAGTGAGTGAGTGAGAGTATGAGTGTTGCTGGCAAGACAAACAAAGCAAACAGACACAAAACAAACAAACAAAGGCACATTTGGCGCGCGCGCACGCACACACACGCACACGCGGGCGCACACACACACACTCTCTAACCCCCCCAGCCTTCACACTGGGGTATATAACTAGATATCACCAGTTTTATACCCCCAGCCTTACCCTTACCCCGTCTTCATAATACCCCCATTCCCTCCCCTTTCTTTAATTTCCCCTTCAATGGGCTTACAAACACATACCTCACCCCGTACCCCCATTCCCCCATTACCCGTTCCCACTCCTCTCACTCCCCCTTACCTACCACCCTCTACCTCCCTCCAAAACTGTCTCACACCTGTTCTATCCCCAGTGAATGCCTTCATATGTCCTCACCCTCCCTCTCTCCCACTCCCCAACTCCTCCTATTTCCCACCTGCCCCTCCACTCAGATCCCTCCTCCTCCCTCCCTCCCTCTCCCACCCCTGACATGTTCCTCCCACCTGCCTACCTCTCCCTCCTCCAGGCTGTTCCTCGCTTCCTCTCCTCTGCCTTTGTCCCCTCAATCTTTCAACCCCTCCTCTCTCTCTCTCTCTCTCTCTCTCAGCACATGCACTTTTCTCCTCCCACCTCTCGACCTAATATGAGAGAGAGAGAGAGAGAGAGAGAGAGAGAGAGAGAGAGAGAGAGAGAGAGAGAGAGAGAGAGAGAGAGAGCACACCGTTATCACCACCACCACCACTACTAATCCCCAACCTGCCCTCTTCCTATATGTAACTCCTGATAACAACCCCCCCCCTCTCTCTCTCTCTCTCTCTCTCCTGAACAAACAAGCCAGCCTGCCGTCACCTGCCGGCTTGGGAAAGGAAGGTGAGGGTGGACAGGTGTGCGAGTTAATAAGTCAGGTAATAGTGTCATCTGGGCCGTGGGAATAATTATGGGTGAATAGATGGATGGGTGAATGGAGTGGTGGATGGATGAAAGGCTGAGTGAATGGATGTATGGATGAAAGCTGGAGTATAAAACGGATGGTGGATGTAAGCGAGTATATAAAATGTAGTGGAGTGGTGGATGGATGAAAGGTTGAGTGAATGGATGCGTGGCTGTGAGCTGCATTAAAAATTTAGTGGTGAATGTTAAGCTTGAGTACAAGGCTCGTATTCTCAAACTTCTGTGCTTCGCCTCCACATTTCGAAGGGTTTTTATACGCGGTTTTAAGGTTCTAAGGGCAGAATGACAAGACTTCTATGCTATTAACCCTTTCAGTATCATGCCTCGGTTTTCATATTCATTCTGCTTACTATTTGCTGAATTCATACAGCTTCAGAAACTCACATGGAGGACTGAAATAGTGACGACTGACCATTAATCTTCTGACCTCCATAGACCCTTCCAAATGTCTATAAAATGGTGTAATCGTACAAAAATATCAAGGTAAAAATGTCAGTATTGAAAGGGTTAAATTTACACGAGTTTCTAAGGTTCCAGAGACAGAATGACAAGATTTCTATACTATATACGAGAGAAACACTTGAAAACCTGCTAATCATCTCTGTGGTCTTGGAAAATAGTGGTGGTAAGAGCAAAGCGTTTCTGAGTATGGAGCTCAATAGTGTTGGATGAGTGGAAGGTTGAGAGTGAATGGTGAATGGATGGATGGATGGATGTGTGGATGTAAGCTGGAATATAAAGAAGATAACGCGGTGAAATACAATAAATGAAAAAATGAAAGGAAGAGGCAATTTAAGAAAGGAAGGAAAAATGACAAAAAAAGAAAATGACGTTAGACAGAATAAACAAAGACAAAGGAAAAGAAAAATAGAGACGGGAAGGAAAGACGAAAAAAAAAAACATGGAAAAGAAAGGAAATGGTGAGAATAATAAATACAAATAAAGATAAATGACGAAAAGAAAATTAAGGAAAAAAAAATGAAAGGAACAAAAGGAGAGGAAACCAATAAAGAAAACAAAGGAAGGAAGGAGAGGAGGAGCAAGAAGGAATTCAAACCTAATAACGCAAAGAAAATGTGGAAGGAAGGAAGGAAGGAAGGAAGGAAGGAAGGAAGGAAGGAAGGAAGGAAGGAAGGAAGGAAGGAAGGAAGGAAGGAAGGAAAGGAGAGTAAAGGGAGGGGAGGGAAAGGGAAAAAGAAGGAAGGACCCACGAAAACTAAACCACGATATTTAAATAAAGTAAATAACCGAGAGAGAGAGAGAGAGAGAGAGAGAGAGAGAGAGAGAGAGAGAGAGAGAGAGAGAGAGAGAGGTTCAAATTACAAGGCCAATCTTTGACGTCAAGGTGACATAACGAGAGAGAGAGAGAGAGAGAGAGAGAGAGAGAGAGAGAGAGAGAGAGAGAGAGAGAGAGAGAGAGAGAGAGAGAGAGAGAGAGAGAGAGAGAGTGCTTGAGGAAAATAGAGTAAATGTGTGTGTGTGTGTGTGTGTGTGTGTGTGTGTGTGTGTGTGTGTGTGTGTGTGTGTGTGGCAACAGGTGTGGAGCAAAACTGGTGATGATAAGGAGGAGGAGGAGGAGGAGGAGGAGGAGGAGGAGGAGGAGGAGGAGGAGGAGGAGGAGGAGGAGGAGGAGGAGGAGGAGGAGGAGGAAACAGGTGTGTGGCGAGATCCAAGCTACTCGTAACACAGGTGTGTAAGAGAGAGAGAGAGAGAGAGAGAGAGAGAGAGAGAGAGAGAGAGAGAGAGAGAGGAAACACCTGTGCACCAATTACCAAACCAGGTGGAGGGCGGAAGGAGGTGTGGGGAGAGAGGAAGAGATAAGGGGGAAGATGAGACAGGAGGGTGGGAGGAGAAAATGTGGGGGGAGAGGAAGACAAACGAATAAGGAAAAACAGGTGGAAATAAGATGGACAAGATCTGAGAGAGAGAGAGAGAGAGAGAGAGAGAGAGAGAGAGAGAGAGAGAGAGAGAGAGAGAGAGAGAGAGAGGAACAAAACCACGTGGCGATGGACTGACTAAGCGGTCGCTGAACTTTCCTCCTCCTCCTCCTCCTCCTTCACCACCACTACCTCCACCATCTCCTCCTCCTCTTCCTCACATACGCATCACTACGCAAATCTGATCAAGGCAAAGCAAGCCAACTACGAAGAGGAAGAGGAAATAGCGGAGGAGGAGGAGGAGGAGGAGGAGGAGGAGGAGGAGGAGGAGGAGGAGGAGGAGGAGGAGGAGGAGGAGGAGGAGAAGAAGAAGACAATGACCTGCCTTCACCACTAATCCAACGGGACAAAGCTGTAACTGTGCCCCTCAAGTGAACACCACAGCAAGACACGCCAGCCTACACCACTCACTTACCCAACCTCACCCAACCACAACCAGTACCCCAGCCACTCACACACCCCGGTCAATGTCACAGCTAACACTCACCCTGCCTCACCCAACCACTGCCACTCACCCAGCTAGTACGCCAGCCACACTCACCCAGGCCCGTCAATGTCACAGCTAACACTCACCCAGCCTCACCCAACCAGTACCAGAGCAGCTTAACACTCACCCAGCTCCACCCTTCATAACCAAACACTGTACCAGCTGGTCAACGTCACAGCCTAACGCTACCAGCCATCTAAGCACCATCACTGCCTGTCCACCACTTCACAAGCTAGAGAGAGTCATAGCCTACCGTTCAACTAGGCACTCGAGTCAGTCTACAGCCCTCTCTCGCCACATAGCAGGAAAACTATACATGACTGCTACTAAATCATTCTCTCACTTCTATATTACGCGAAAACACTATAGAAGTCTATAATCAGCCAAACATTGACCTTACCTAACGCATCCAACATAACTTATCCTAACCTTTAACTAAACTATCTTACATTAACTAAACAAGCCTAACCTAGCCTTAACCAAACTAAACCTAACCTAACTTACTCAAACCAAACCTAACCTTAAACAAACTAACTTAACCTTAGTGCCTAACCTAACCTCAACAAAAACTAACTTAACCCAACCTTAAGTAAACTAATAAGAGCGAAATTTAACCTAACTAACCATGACTAAACTAAGTGAACCAAATTTTACTTTACCTTACCTTACCAAAAACCTAACCTAACTACTTCGAAGAATCAACCAGAAAACCAGACCATTCATCCACCACACGTCCGTCAACCATATGACCACACCAACATCAACACCTACACCACCACCTAACCAGAACAGTGCCAACCTCTCAGTGCCACAGCCCGCAAAGTGCCAAGTGAAGAGGCAGGCAAAGTGGAGCAAGGCAGTGGTGGAGGTGGGGGAGGTTACTGGTTCTATGCGGGGGGCGGCACTGCTGTGGGTTGAGGTGGAGGTTGTGGAGGTGGTGGGGTGATGGGGGATTTGCGTCATTGCACAGGACGATATGGTATTGGTGATGGCGGGAGGGTTGGAGTAGAGAGAGAGAGAGAGAGAGAGAGAGAGAGAGAGAGAGAGAGAGAGAAAGGGGGGTGTCTTAGTGTTTATATGTGTAGGGTGTTGAAGGAATGAATGAGGTTATAGGAGGAGGAGGAGGAAAGTGAATCTGAATGTGAGTAGAGAATGAAAAGTTAGGACATCACCTTCCTCACGCCCCTAATCCTTGTTGGCAGGGTCATCACACACACACACACACACACACACACACACACACACACACACACACGATAAACTTTGCCAGGACAGTCACATTTGCACCAGAACTGCGCGTCACCCCTACTTCTACGAATAAATGTGTGTGTGTGTGTGTGTGTGTGTGTGTGATCAATATAGTAGGGACCAAGAGACCCTCCATATATCTCTCTCTCTCTCTCTCTGAAAGGCGTGGGAGAGATAGACTCGAGGAAAGAGGACTGGAGGAGGAAGAGGAGGAGGAATCAATGTTGCCTAACTCCTCACAAGATGGAGGAAGCCACCACCACAGCCAGCCCCCGCCACACACACACACACACACACTTATACCAGTCCTAATACAAAAGCACTTTTCGATTCCGGGTTAAAAACTTGCAATACACACGGAGACACACCCAAGCAAGGAGAGAGAGAGAGAGAGAGAGAGAGAGAGAGAGAGAGAGAGAGAGAGAGAGAGAGAGAGAGAGAGAGAGAGAGAGAGAGCAATGGATAAGAATAAAAAGGGAAAATGATAGGAAAGGAAGGAAAAAACGAGAGAATGAAGAAATTATATAAAACAAATCTTCGTGAAGGGAGAAGAGAAGGTTTACGAAAAAAAAAGAAGGGGATTTTGTGGTTGAGGGAAAGTGGAAGATGAAGGAATGGGCGGGGGGAAGGGGAGGGAAAGGTAGGGAAGGGGAAGAGCTCAAGGATGAGTTAAATAGGTAGGGGGAGGTGATGGTAAAGTGGGGAGGGGATGGGTGGTTAAGGGGATGGAGAAAGAGAAGAGATGGGGGGAGGGAGGTCATTAAAGTTGGGGGTTTGGAGACTGGCTGGCTGCCACCACCCCCCTCCCCATCAAGGAGAGGAGGGGTGGGGGAGGAAATGCGTGGTGGTTGTGGTGGTGGTAGGGAAGGGGGTGGGTGGTGAGTGCGGACAACGGTGTGCGCCCAACTTGGTAGACGCTAACCACGTGGGCGCAGCAAGCAAGTTACACACACACACACACACACACACACACACACACACACACACACACACACACACAGGAGAGGGGAATGGCTTCGGTTAAGTCCACGTAACACGTCTTTCACAGATGTTACTGAGAGAGAGAGAGAGAGAGAGAGAGAGAGAGAGAGAGAGAGAGAGAGAGAGAGAGAGAGAGAGAGAGAGAGAGACCCAAGAAAGATTACAAATATCAGTACAAAAAACAAATAACGATAACGACAAAGAAAGTGACGTGGAAAAAAAAATCAATAACAAAAAATAAGTAATAAAAAAAAAACTGAAGCTTTCCCGGAAATGTGGCATCGGCGCAGTGCTCACAGGGGGGAATTCCCGAGGCTGTGACGTCACGACCAGCTGATGAAGCCATGCCTGGCCGGAATGGGGGCGTGGGGGAGGGGGGGGACGTGGAGAGGGGTGGAGAGTAGAGGGAAAGGAAGAGGGAGGAGGCAATGTAGGGCCGCGGAAGAGAGTGAGAGGAGAGTGGTTGTGTTGCTGGTGGAGAGAGAGAGAGAGAGAGAGAGAGAGAGAGAGAGAGAGAGAGAGAGAGAGAGAGAGAGAGAGAGAGAGAGAGAGAGAGAGAGAGAATGTTGACCATTTCACTTTAGAGTTAGTGAAAAGTACAAGGATGTTTTTGTTATTGTTTCTAGCACCACATGCAGCTTCCGCTACCAGTACTTGATCAACACACCACCACAACCAGTGAGAACAGCAGCAGTAGCAGCACAACCACTACCATCACCAAGTCCTTTGTCTCAACCTCACACAAACACTTATTCAACACAGCTAATGAAAACAACAACTAGCTAACAACTACATTCACTTTGCCTAAACTCTCCCCTCCTCTCTCCTTCCACCACCTCCACCATGCATCCCACATCCACCAGCGTCCACCACTATGCCACCACCTCCACCTGCCTACACGAGCTGCCGTGGCCGCCATCTCAAGCAGCTGTTCATACGTCTGGCAGCGAACGTGCAGCGTCACCAGCCAGCCAAGCCAGCCAGCTGAAGCCTGACCCGTTCTTTCCCTCCCTGCCCCTTCTCCTTCCTCCTCCTCACTCACTCCTCCCTGACCTGCAATGTGATACAACGGCCTGCCTCGACCTGTGGCTAATATGAGATGCAAACAAAATGAATAAATTATATTCCCTTTTTCTCTCGTTCCTTTTGTCTTTTGCTCTTTATTTATCTTCACTTCCTTCTCTCTATTTGTGCGAGTGTGTGTCTCCTCTCCTCGCCCTCGCCCTCACCTTGACCTGCAATCTGATGCAACGCTAGCTTGCCTCTGCCTGCTTCGACCTGTTTTTAAAGACTAAATACGCGCAAAATATTTATATAAACAAACTGGTCAGCACGTCGCCCCTTCCCTCCTCTTCTCTGCACGTAACAGAGCAAGACATGGGAGGAATAGCCAGTGCCATGATACATCGTAAAGCCCAACCATGCGCCGTAAACATTCGTCCACGGAAACAGTGCCAACAACAACAACGAGGGACAAAATAAACAAATACTTTCCACGCCAAATGCTTCACTCTCACTGCAATGCAAACACCGGCATCCTACCCACTCCACACCACCACCACCCAGGCAGGACAACACAACACCTTCCTTAAAGCATTGCCACACACACACACTAGTTAGACATCCTTGCATAATTTAAGTTACAATGCACGGAAAAACAAACATATCTCATACCAACAAGGCACTGACGTAGGTAAAATAATAAATAATGACGCGTTTTGACATAAAGCCTATTCTAATCCCGGCATTTCCTCCAGCACACAAGGCACCGCACCTCCATGACCTTTACAATGATGACACGTAATGATGCTTAGAGGAGAAGGAGTGAATGATTCTAATGCTCATCCACGTCACTTCAAACATGACCCTCTGCAGTGCGGACGTCACGCCGTCACCAGCTGACCTGACCCTGAGCCGGCGAGACAACAAACCTTTAAAACCTTGACGAGAGAGAGAGAGAGAGAGAGAGAGAGAGAGAGAGAGAGAGAGAGAGAGAGAGAGAGAGAGAGAGAGAGAGAGAGAGACTGCCAGCTGACTTGCGGTTGCTCTCTGAAGGTCAAGCATAAATAGTTCCCCTTTCAGTCCTCATGACCCACCACCACCACCACCACGGCATCACCAGTAACCCACAAGAGCGAAGAGAAGCATCACTAGGTCTTACTTTATACAAAATTCCCCCACCTTCTCTCTCTCTAACTGGGATTATACAAACTGCATTATCATTTAAGTGTCTACGTATAATAATAATAATAATAATAATAATAATACACAAATGACGTAAAAAGCAACACACATACATAGACAGTGTTCAGTACCATCGTCACCACCATCATTAATCCCTGGAACTCATCACTAACTGGTTTCAACTGACTCACTGACCGGGCATGTATCTGTTAACGGGTATTACTGGATGGCTTACTCCTCTTGCTGATGACTCCTCGGCCCCTTAACTGACTCAGCCATCCTCATCCCCTGCTTCTGACCTCTTCATCACTCCTGCCCCGGCTGCTGACCTTATCATCGCTACCCCTCCTGCTGATGACCTCTTGACCCCGGACTAAGCTGGGAAGATATGAAACACCTCTTAAGATGGTGAGAGGGTTCAATTCCTATGGCAGATGAGTATTCAATCTTGTATACTTGACAGAGAATGGAATGTAGACACGCAATGATGAAGGACTACGGAATCGAACTCCATACAAAATAAAAATAAGCTGAGGTACTAATTCCTTTTATGCTAGAGATGAAGTATTTGATCCAATATATATACATGAGAGGAGGGAATCGAAACACACCATGATGAATGAACAGGGAATCCAACTCCACAAAATACAAGAAAGACAAGGCAAGGCCCAGGAAACACTAACACAAGGTAGGTAGGTAGGGCGCTCGTGTCTCTGTCGCCCTCCGTCTAAAGGTTGAAACTACACCACAATGAGTAAGCAACTAGCCGGCCGCCCACGTACAGTGAGTTTACCCAGGCAAGGCGGGGCATGAGTGTAACGGTAGTGCATGATAGATAGTCATGCACAGGAATGCCCAGCTAAAACAAACGGCCTAGAAGCGACACAAAGCACAATACACAACCAATAGAAGAAGAAGAAGAAGAAGACGAAAGACTCGAAGCTGCCTAGAAATGACAAAGCAATATAGATAACCAAAAGAAGAAGACGAAGAAGAAGGTCCACATGTCGCTAAAGCAATGATAATGCAAAAATCACATCCACTGTTGAAATAAGCATCTGATACGCGATAGTTCTTGAAAAGCGTAAAATATCAATGGCCATGATTTTAACTAAACACTCCTTAATACAAATACTCAGCACTAAACATAGGTACAGTAATAGAAAAACTCAGGGAACATAGTCAGAACTTGAAAACGGTTAGACGTCATTTATTGTCTGAATTCTACTAAAACCTGGAGATTAAATGGCGAAACACAAAGGGGAAGTACAGCAGACCAGAGAGGACACACAGCCGAGAGGTCCAGTTACTTCACGTTATACTCTCTCCCTGGCCGCGTGACACATTAACATTCAGGAACAGATCAAACGGAACAAACCGCCGCTTCTCCACACTAAACACACACAACTGAACAAATACTGCACTTCACACTGCCAGATATCGCCCCAGTGTGTCTCATACTACCTCACCGCAGGGATAAAACCTTCTCAAACCACCAAAACAGACGAAAACATCCACTTTCCAACACAAAATGAATGCGGGCTGAACGAACACCACGCTATAAACTTCAGGAAATCACTACAGATGGCGATACTCATGGGAAAAACACAGCTAATTCAGCACACGCAACTTTATAAAATAGAATGAATACCTTATACTAAAAAAATAAAATAAAATAAATCTACGCCAATGAATCTTGAGGCACATACGCAACTCCCTTCGTAGTAAAGCGAGGCGGAGAGCCCTGAGCGAAAGACAAAGAGAGAGAGAGAGAGAGAGAGAGAGAGAGAGAGAGAGAGAGAGAGAGAGAGAGAGAGAGAGAGAGAGAGAGAGAGAGGCGAAGAGGGACAAGAAAGAGTAACAAAGCGAACAAGCGAACAGACCTGAGAGAGAGAGAGAGAGAGAGAGAGAGAGAGAGAGAGAGAGAGAGAGAGACCACCAGCACCTCTACCAGCAAAGCCCACGAAAGGTTAACCTACGATGCTACTCACCCACGGACAAAGACGAGACCTAAGAGAACAAGTCGACGGAACACCTCTTACTAAACTTTGGCGTATGCGCGCGGACACACACACACACACACAAGCGCCAAGGACTGAAGGAGATGATGGAGAGAGAGAGAGAGAGAGAGAGAGAGAGAGAGAGAGAGAGAGAGAGAGAGAGAGAGAGAGAGAGAGAGAGAGAGAGAGACGCAAATGAACCTTGGACTAACCTTACTTGACTGATGATAATGATGGTAGTTGGTGGTGGTGGTGGTGGTGGTAGTGATGGTGGCCCTGAGTGTTACCTACCTACTAACATTCCTAACTACTTTTATTTCCTCTTAACTCCCCTCCCCCCTCTCGCTCTAAGTAGTCAAACTTTCGCACAATGACCAGAATCTGAGCCCTGGAAAACCGTCACCAACCATAGGGAGGCGGGGAGGAGGAGGAGGAGGAGGAGGATGGGGTCATTAAAAGGAACCAGGAATTTTTATCACTTCAAGAATTCCTAGTTTCCAATATTTTTTACATAAACATCCAAAATATTAACACAGGCTTCACATAACCATCACGAGTGTCCATTTGCCGTCAGTTTTACCGTAAGAGTAAGGTAAGGGAGGCTAGAAATACCTGTGTGAGCGTAGGCCTCGCTGGGCGCGGACCACAAAACAGCTGATTCAGTCCAACACTTAAAATGGCGTCCTCTCCCACCCTCACCTTTCCTTTTCCTCTCGCTTTCTATCCTCGTCCCGCCTCTCCCGCTCCTCTATCTACCCTCAAACACACCCCGGTAAGTCCCCGCACCCTTGACGCTGTGATTTAGCCAGTTAACTCACCAAGGAGGAGGATAGTGAGGGTAGAAGGAGGGAGGGCGGCGACGGCTCCGCCAACACCTGGGAACACAACACAACTGGCGTCACGTGACCTCCGTCTCGCCCTCGGATTGGTCCTTCGTTCTCTCTTGTCTCTTGGTTATTTCAGCCCTGACTGTAGTATATAATCACTTACTGATGCCTTTTAAAGCTTTCCCAAATGAAGATGCTTAGTTATCTACATCACCATTCACTACTGCATCTCTGTATTTCAACTGTTGAGCATTTACCTACCTACTTTATCCATGAGTTTCAATACTGATCGCTAAATGTGTTTATTAATTATACTTAGGTAGGTACCTAGACGAATCTTTTCAAATTAACATACTTGCCTGTTCTCATAATTCGGTGGTATCATTACAGATAAACTCCTCTCTCTCTCTCTCTTCCTCCATGATTTTTCTTGGGTATTATAGTCTACCTAGGTACCGTACACTACTGTAAATGTTTTCCTGATAGGTATAGTGTATGACGTTAATTAAATAAACCCAATATATGCGCATTCATATAATTCATTATTTTACCTAAATAAACTTTAAATTACCTTCATTAATTTTTCTCTTGAATATTTTAGTTCAAGCTATATAACATACGTTCTGTGGAGATAAGTTTATATATCTTTTCTTGGTTTACGTAGCTATATCCAAATTTCCATCAAAACTTCCTAATTATAAAATTGATGGCCTCTTGTTCTTGTCCTCCCATTTATTTATCTATCTGTTTACCCTTCAGCCTCAGTCCCCATAGATTTGTGAATAGGTTTGGAGGGCATAGGAATGGGCCATATCTTAAACAGGCCTTTGTTCATCATCTTGTTATCTACGTAAACGGAGATTATTAGTAGGATGTATTAGGCTTCCGTGATACCATTACTATTGGGTAATGACAGATTATGAATAACCTTGACCTCAAATGATAAGAGAGAGAGAGAGAGAGAGAGAGAGAGAGAGAGAGAGAGAGAGAGAGATTTGCATAGTATTGAATAGTAGGGCTGTTGTATGGCATTAACTATGAATCTTGACTTCTCTTCTTCGGTATAACATAAAGACTGAAGAGCTGCTAACTGTTGGGCCGAGAAGAGGAAGAGGAAGAGTAAAATAACCTTTGCCTCGCTTGTCGGGGATGGAGACGGACGAGGCCGATGTGGAGGCTGTATGCTGCATTGAGTTTTAATGGGAATGCCCCGTTATTATTGATTTCAGGAAGGATTTCTTTCTTTCTTTCTTTTTTTTATTAACATCCCTTATGATTAGCTTACTTTGTTGTTAATCGAGAAGGTCAGTCTATAAATTCACTTGTATAGAACGATAAAAGGGGGAAAAAGTTGCAAATCTCTCTCTCTCTCTCCGGAGAGAGAGAGAGAGAGAGAGAGAGAGAGAGAGAGAGAGAGAGAGAGAGAGAGAGAGTATAATGATTAATAATTAATTGATCATGAATGACCGTTCCTTGTCTGTGAATCGATGTAATACTTCACAATTTTCCCGGTGTTTTATCCCAGTATCTGCTAGACTCTGGAATACAATTCCCAACGAGATTGTTAATTCTAGTAACATTGAAGCATTTAAAAAACGTGTGAATACCTTTCTTCTCTCTGAACTCACTACCTCTTAGATCTCTACCAATCTTCCTATTCTGTTGTTCATTCCTGTTACTTCCTTTCACTTATCGGTGAGGTGCCGCCCACTGGGCCTTTGGGTTTATGCAGTTATGCTTTCCAGTGGGTCGCCTTCATTGACCTCATAATAATAATAATAATAATAATAATACAAGATGCCCAGACTGACTTTGGTGGGTTATGTCCAAGCGGGGCACTGGTATGTCTCCACGTGAGCCCTTCCTCGATCGCCATCACTCCAATGATACTATTGTGCACCAAATACGCACCCCGAGGTACCGGTCTAAGAAATACAAAGGCAAAACTACGAAGTTATCCAGACATTAGTAGCCAAGTAAAGTGAAATCGTAATGCACAATAAACGTTTGGCATTTTTTCGTGTGTGTGTGTTTAAATGGAATTGTAAACGTGACACTGCAAATATAAAGGGAGTACGAAATTAGTTGTTTATTTTTTAATTCATGTGTTTCTATTCCAGATGTCTTCAGGTGATAGTCTTTTTTTTCATTACTAGACTATTATTTTTCATGTTAATAACAGACTTAATACAAGTTTAGCAGTTCCTTTCCCTCTCCCATATAGCAGGATCTAAAAATCCTTGAATATGAATTTATGTCCTGTTTTGCTTAACGGATGAAGTTAAAATTCTCAAAAATTGCCAGGATGATTTTAAAAAGAAAAACCAAATTCACTCTAAAGTTCCACTTTAACGTACTCAGCAGGTGTATCACTTGACAGCCAAGTTGATGCTTTTTGAGGTTGTGCAAGATATTTAATTTCCTGACAAGTCTCAAACACAAATAATCAAACTCAATTATAAGCTTTACTAACAATTAGGCTACACTGCAGGGTTAACAAAGAAAAGTCTGTAAAAATTCATTATCACTTTTATTTAACTCCAAATTAATTTCCCAGTGCAATAGGTCTGAGTGAAACTGATGAGCAACATCTTGATACCTTGAAATTCAGTGTTTGTGTGTGTGTATGTTTGTGTGTGTGCAGCAACACACAAACACAGACACACATCAGGGATATCATTGTTCACAAGTAACCACATCACCAAGCTGAAACTGCTGTTGCTGATCAAATACAACAGTAACTGACAAATTTATTTTCCTATCCAAAACCTTCAATCTGTGCAAGAAAGATGTTCAACATTTCAATCAACTATTGGTAATTTTGAAGCCATATACAGTTCCCATGAATCAAGATAAAACCTTTTTCCAAAGAATGTTTTTAACTCTTACACATGCATAGGTGCTTTACTTTGCAGTCAGTCTGCAGATAATGCACAAAAACAGCATGTGACATCAGTGTTTTAATAGATTTATTGTACTTGCAAATGGTGAAATATGACAGATAACCCTCCTTCAACTTATAACTGTTGAGCTGGCGACACAAATCACAAGTAGTATTTACTCACAGAAATGTAACAAAGCAGAAAGTCATGCCTCGCCTGTGAAAGTATTGGATAAAGACACCTTGGTTGGTCTTGCAAAAATAAATCCCTAAATACAACTTTCCTTTGGTGGATTTCTTGGCAGCATTGAAGAGACCCTGTGAAGATGGAGTGGCAGACACTATATTACAGTATCAAAGGAAGATCTTGACCTACATACACATCACTATTCATTACACTGGTGGAGGAGGCTGTCTGAATAGCAGTCCTCTGGGTCATCTGGTACTGAAGCAACACACCAAAGGAAGCCCAGTAATTGTCTCCCCCTTAACCTACAGAAACACTGTATATGAACTCACTTGACACCTTTGGAGAATAAATCATGACTAAATGCTGATGACTGACCAGTGTACATGGAAAACTCATCTCACTGCAGGATCTAAAACCATAAATTATCGTGCTTCCCATCCCTCCCCCTTTCGATTTTGATTGTGTTAACAAGGTGGCAACAACATTTCTTAGCTTTTTTTCTAATGTAAGAATAGGATCATACTTGCTATAAAGGCCTCAGCTTCCCCATTCCCCCTCCCAGCAAGGCAACAAGGTCCTTTATGTCATAGTACAGCTCCTTCTCCTCCTCTTTGCTTCATTTACAGAGTGCTTATAGGGTCCTCACATCAACTCTGGGCTTCACATAACTCATCCAACTTTGTAACTATTCATTGTTCTTATTCATCTGTACCTGGAGCTATCAATGTCAAGTAAGGCTGCCTGGTCACCCAGCACAGTTACTGATGAAGACCAAACATTCAGTGATAATCAACATGAAAAAAAAAAAAAAAAATCATTACACACTGACTTTATGATATGATTAAAGAGATCATCACCGTTGTTCAAAACCTGTTTCTATGTAATGCTAAACAAGAACCCAACAGCAGTAGTAGTAGTAGTAGTAGTAGTAGTAGTAGTAGTAGTAGTAGTAGTAGTAGTAGTAGTAGTAGTAGTAGTAGTAGTAGTAGTAGTAACAGTAACAGTAACAGTAGCAATAGCAGTAGCAGTAGCAGTAGTAGTAGTAGTAGCAACAACTATAGACAATAAACAATATACTGCTGATTTTGCAACATACAGAAAAATTGATGTGACTGACAGTGTAATTCAGTATTAAGAGGTGTCCAGCCCAGGGAGGTGAGGACTGTACATGCACCCAACACCAAGACACACTAGTACAGGTCCTCCTCCACAGGAATGCCGTGGCACAGAGGTGTATTCTTCATCAACTAGCACAACTTACATACTACCCCAAGAGTCAACAAATACTGCACATCCAGCCACTGATAAGTATGTACATGACTGTAGATGCTATGCATACTTGTTGTCTCATTTCTTGGCCCTAACAACTGCATCAAGACAGACATACATAAGCTCTTTCTGGAGGTACAGTATTCTACCTCTTCTGAGTGAGTATTCTTTATGGTAACTGAATCAAGAAAAAAAAAAAAAAAAAAAAAAAAAAAAAAAAAAAAAAAACAGCACACAATAATTGAACTGTTATGCATTCATGAAAATAGGGAATGACATCTGAAATTAAATGTTTTGCCTTCATGATGCTTTACACAATGAGTCATTCACAAGGTACAACAATCAAAAGATATTTATATAAGAAAATGAGAAATGACTTATCTGACTTGAATAAACTTACTGTAATGATGATTTACCATAAAGTCATTAACAGAGTATGTATTAAAAGACACTGCTTGTGTGTATCTGTCTTGAGAACCTATGATGATGATAATGGAGTCTTCAGTAAATTCCTTTGTGACAACCTTCTGCACACAGAATGTGGCGATCAATTTATACATACATGCTTAAAGTAAGGTACATCATAATAAGACATTACACTAGAAATATTCCAAAATAAAATCTTACAGATGAATCTTAAATGAGTCATAGAGTAAGGCATTAATGTACTAAACATGTAAGATTGAAACCAGTAAGGCATTAATGTACTAAACATGTAAGATTGAAACCAGTAAGGCATTAATGTACTAAACATGTAAGATTAAAACATTAAAGATCATTCTACTTTAACTTATAGTATAATTTTATATTAATTTCTTTGGTATACCACTGATGTATCTACAGGGACTGCTCTTTAAAAACAAATGTATTATAATGATCAAAATATTGAAGAAATCATTGCTATTACAATTAAGTAGGGTACTACAACTATTACTTTACATATCATGATTCTACAAGATCACTTCCATCCACTTTGATTCCTACAGCTCTACTTGCATGACCACCTCTCAAACCAATACCTAACAGCTTACAATATCAAAGTAGTATTAACTGAAACAGACTGATATGCAACATTGCTTGATCACCCTACATGACCAGTGAAGGTTTGAGTGTGTGTGTGTGTGTGTGTGTGTGTGTGTGTGTGTGTGTGTGTGTGTGTGTGTGTGTGTGTTGAAAGTCGGGGTGGTGGTAATAGAACTAATAGTCATTAATAATGCACACTAATAGTGACAATGTATCATCTATATAGTACCTGGCAAACATAGCTACGCTTTAAAGGTGATTAGTGACTGTCAGCATCCTCATTTGTGTTTATATGTAGGGATTATAGTACTACTATTCTTCCTACATGACCTTAAATGGTGTAGTGCTGCAGTGTGTTCCCTACCACAGATGAGCTGGTGGTGATGATGATGATGATTAAAATAACAATGATAGCAATAATAATAAAATAATAGTATAATAATGATAATAATAATAATAATAATAATAATGATAACAATAATAAGCATAATTACAAATAATAATATGAGGAAGAAGAAAATCTGGGATGGGTAAGCATACCTGTAATTGTAAGTACGTAGCTAGCCTATAGAGATGCCTTGTCATAGCTTTCCCTCCTTTAGGGCAGATATCAGCCTGGCATACAGCTGATCAAATAAATTTGATCCAAATACAATAATCAAATGAAAAACAGAAAATCAATGTAGAATGTGATGTAATGTGATGTGATGTGATGTGATGTGATGTGTGTGTGTGTGTGTGTGTGTGTGTGTGTGTGTGTGTGTGTGTGTGTGTGTGTGTGTGTGCAATGAAGAAGAGAGCCCTGCTGTTGAAGACTTGGGACCATTATGAAAGCCCTTTACTGTTAGAGTAACAAGAATAACAACATTCAAGAGGAGTCACACACACACACACACACACACACACACACACACACACACACACACACACACACAAATAGAGCAACACTGTACAAGGCCATAACCAAAACATAATAATATCACCAAATTTCCACCAAAGTAATTGTATTGTAAGGTGACTCTACATGCACACAGGCAACAAGTTATGCATTCACACTCAAGGCTAAAAACAATTCTATTATCTCTTAAACTCGTTGTCAATATCAGCCTTACCTTCCATCTCAGGTAATAAATGAGAGACTGATTGCAGGTATGTAATATGCAACATTAAGTAAATTAACTTTGAAGAGTCTTCCTATCACTATTGAATTGAAATTACTAATACTAATTATCCTTATCTCCTCACTGTGGATTCAGTGTTGATTATGGTAACTGTAAAATATCCGTGATATACAGTATATGTATTGCTTACCACATCCATTTTTTTGTTAGATCATTGAGAAATCCCCTTCATCAGTGGTTCTCAAACTGTACACAAAATATTTCAATGTGCTGCATAATCTTCTTCAATATGTATACAAACAAGAATTTGGGCCTTTAATGTGTCACCTCCTCATCACAAAGCAGCTAATCCAGTGGTTTTATCGCTACATTTTGTAAGATCTTCAGCTTTTAAGTTACAGATTTATACATGTCACATCTTTCAGTGTGTTATCCTAATCTGAAATTTGAGAATCACTGTTCTACACATATAGTCTTTCTTACTTTGTAACAGGTGTGGTACAAATTCTGAAATTATCTGAGTCACTGACGATGTTTGTTATCTTGAGGCATAGTGAGTGAAGGCAGTCAGTCTCTCTCTCTCTCTCTTTCACATATACATATGTACACACATGCTCATGCACACACACCTACAAGCTCTCTCTTTCTAAACTGTTCCCTTAGTCTTTCAATTGAGTCTACCCAGGCACTTCTCTCTGATACAAGAACTAAGGATACAGGCAAACCTCTGTGAACCAACACACCAAGACCAGCACTGGAGGCTGAAGTATCACTGCTGCTAACACTAAAACCACAGCAGGACCTTCACACCTCACCTGAGTGATCTGTCTGACACTTGTCACAGCCAACAACCTCAACATAGCACTGAAAGGAAGTAGCTGATATGTGCTCTTCAGGCAACCAAGGAGTAAATGCAAGACAATAAAAGTGGCAAGTCTGTGGGGAGCTTAAAGTCCTCTATAAGATTCTAAATAGTATGTACGAGTAGCATACAGCAATGTGAGGCCCTAACACTGGCCACAGATCTTGGTCTTAACAAGAGATCTTAAAGTGGGAATGATAGAAAATGGTCCATTTTTATCAGGGTAGCTAATAACAGAGAGCAATATTGTTGGTATTCAAGGGTCATATCATTAGAGCTAAAGCATACTTTATACCCTTGCTCTTATGGAGAAAGTAGAAAATTTAACTTTTTACACTGATGAAGCACAGATAATGCTTCAGGTGCTGGGCTTTCCTCTCCCTCTCCCAGGATTTGTAATTGACCAAAGGGAAGCCTGTGTAAGGACCCACATGCAAGAGAGCTAAATATGAGTTTGGATGGATCAGTTGAGGTCATAAACCTTAGACTAGAATAGTTCCCAATACACACTTTCCTAACTATACACTGTGATCTCCTTTAACACTGCCTTGTGTGTGTACCAGCCAAATGTTCACCACTTGGGCTGATTCACTCACGGCCATGAATTGTTTCGGGTATGGCTTGGGTCTTCTGTTTGTCTGACTTTTCTTGTGCTACGCCATTTTCCGGTAGTATGGTGCACATTTTAACATCACTGATAAACTGGGAATAACTGGTGATCTCATGGTTGGTCTCTATTTTCATTCTATTTCTTTTTCTTCTGCTTCTTTAACTCTTTCAGTTCACACTACTCTACTCTTCTCTTTCACACCATCACAGTAAACAGACTCCTGATACATAAGACTCCTCAAATGGCTTAATTTTCTGGTCCCACCATCACAGATGTCCCACTAGTCTACAAGTGGGGAATGTGTCCTCTGTCAATTCTTGCACTCCCAACATATGTGCATATGTACACACACTCATACACACACCCTTTCTCCAAACCCCTCATCGGGGCATTTCACTTCCTTTACCACTGCTAAGACATGCACACTCACACACATTCACATTTAGAGTCTCTCCATGACTGCACCATGACATCCTTCATTTTCTAGACACACACACCCAATGTCTTCACACCCATTGTCCAAGGCAGCTACAGGCAAACAAATTGTTTACAAAACACTAGTGGCAGCATATCACATGTGACTTGTTGTGAGTGGCAGTGAGTGTCCTCTCATCCACTCCTTCTCCTCCTACTCCTGCTACTCCACCTTCAGGTAATGTTAGGTATAAATATCACTTTGAAGGGTTTGCTTTCTTGGTTTGCTAGTTAGCTAAGTTAATTTCAATCCTTTGGTATACGAATAGCTGCTTGAAGAACCTTGCTTTGCTGAAAATAAATACACATAATAAAAATTACAATCTCAAAAACCTTGTAACATAATCACAAATAAACAGCAACACCAGAAACTACTAATCATCTTTCAGGTTCTTCATAAACTTATCCTATATTTCCTAGAGTACAACTTATCCAAGGTCTTTAATCACAATAAAGATAGTCCATTTTCTCTCACCTTATACTCTATTTCTGTCTGCATAAGTCCCGCCACCACCACCATCTGGTATTGTTTGGCCCTCATACTGGAAAGAGGCTTGCGTAACAGTCTCATAGCAGATGGAGCAGTCTGGGTGTGTAAGAGTTGGGAGACTTGAGCAGGGGAGTGTGATGGATCCAACACCAGCAGCCGCACACCACCCTCAGTACCACCCAGCTGCTCCACTCCAATGATGGTGCGGCTGTGGCCTGGAAATGAAAGGAGAGAATAAGATAGGTCTCTCTCTCTCTCTCTCTCTCTCTCTCTCACAAACGCACATGCACACACACACACACATATTTGATGGTATAAGAAATCTACAGAAAGAAAAACCACATGAGGAAATATCTAAGCCTGCTTGTGAGAAGCTGACTGTACTAGTAAGTGAAGACAAACATATGAAGAAAGGTAGACATGTAAGAAAAAAATCATTACTACAGAAGCCTTACCTTGGTGCTGGAGGTAGATGGGAGGCCTGAACTCAGCCTGACTTGAGAAGTAATCAAGGCACCAACCAAACAGTTCAGGGTGGGTGCCATCTGGGGCCGTCGGCCGATGACAATCAATAAGCTGGCACCTGGAACAGAGGGAGGCACCATATCACTCTAAAGGTCACAGCAGTTAATCACAAATTTCAGGAGAGAAACATGAAGTGAACTTGTAAGTATGTGATAAAGGGAAGGGTGGAGAGAAGCTTCAGCTCACAAATAAATGATGCTACAAGAGCTTTCTGACAGTCAGATATAAGTGTAGGAAGCAGTATTTGCTGGATTGCAGAAATGTTGGACATCTATATAAGTAAGTTAGTGTAATGAGAAGTATTTTGTACAAAAGTCACCAACATATAACATTTCTAGAGAGTTCTTATTCCCTTGAAAACAGAAGGGATTCTCTCTCTCTCTCTCTCTCTCTCTCTCTCTCTCTCTCTCACACACACACACACACACACACACACACACACACACACACACACACACACACACCGCGTAGTGTAGTGGTTAGTATGCTCGACTCACAATTGAGAGGGCCGGGTTCGAGTCCCGGGGCAGCGAGGCAAATGGGCAAGCCTCTTAATGTGTGGCCCCTGTTCACCTAGCAGTAAATAGGTACGGGATGTAACTCGAGGGGTTGTGGCCTCGCTTTCCTGGTGTGTGGAGTGTGTTGTGGTCTCAGTCCTACCCGAAGATCGGTCTATGAGCTCTGAGCTCGCTCCGTAATGGGGAAGACTGGCTGGGTGACCAGCAGGCGACTGAGGTGAATTACACACACACACACACACACACACACACACACACACACACACACACACACACACACACACACACACACATATATATATGGACAAGAGAAATGAGTCACATACTCTTAAGATGTATTATATAAATAAAATCCACTTACTTTATCCTAAAGGAGGAAAGTAATGTGACAACCTCTGTGGCACCAATCCACTTGCGTGTGTTGGAAAGCTTTCCCCCGAGCTGCTCACAACCCTGAAAAACACCACCACTCATCAAACAAAAGATACTTTGCAATTCCTGATGCTAGAAATATAGATGGTATGCAAAAGAGAGATAACCTTCAAATCTGGAGGTTTTGAGTTATAGGCTAGAACTTGTTGTTGAAGGGTTTGATTATCATGTGTTCATAGGTGGAAGGATGGAGAATTAATCCCCAGTCAATCCTTATTATTGGGTTGGATGGGGCTTTATTGTGTTGGTAAATCTACTAAGGGCACTGTCAAGCACATAAAGGCATCGTTCCTGATAGTGAACTTGAATGTCTTAAGCCAATATAAAGGATGAAAGTGAACCCTAACACATAATTTTCTAACTTAATACCTCTTATGCAATACGTGTTTTATAAAAATGCGGAGTAGGGGGTGAATAAACTTTGCGGCCGTAAAAAAAATAAATAAATAAAATAAATAAATAAATAACTAAATAAATAAATAAAAATAATAAAATAAAATAAAATAAAATAAAATAAATAAATAAATAAATAAAAAAAAAAAAATATATATATATAATTTTTTTTTCTAAATTAATTAATTAATTAATTATCATTTATATATATATATATATATATATATATATATATATATATATATATATATATATATATATATATATATATATATATATATATATATATATATATACACACACACACACACACACACACACACACACACACTAATAACCACATGGCATGACACAACTATCCTCGACCTTTTATTTGATGCATAATAGTAATACATCCTGACCATTTTCATAGTAGTAATCAGTGATAAATTTTAAATGTAATTATCTCAAAAGTAGGATCGTATGGGTTGTCCCTCTCTCGCATACCATGCCTCATTTATTCAATCTCTTCCCTGACTCTGAAGCAAATAAATGTGATGCTGATGTGGCAGGAGATGAGCACTATGTATTGCTTCACTGCCAGAATACAGACTTGTATGAGAACATAAAGGAGGTATACATATATGCATGTAAATTTATACATGCATATGCATTTGCAATTTATGTATACATATAAGCTAATATGTATAGCATATAAGATAGTGAAATGTTAATCTTATATTGTAATGTGAGTCTATTTGGATTATAAATCAGTACATATTTCATCAAACTTTGTGATTGTTGTATAACTTTATTCCAGATTCTCCTACAGCCTGACCATTTAATAATCTGATATTTTTAATTCCACACAAACCAACACGTACACACATACCTATACCAGTAAAGAATGAAGAAATAATAGTTATGAAACTTTTGATGAATACCAATACCCAATCAAGAAAGACACAAATACTTGCAGAAAATCTTTCATAAATGTTTCAAGTGCTAGAGGGAAGGACACACCAGTACACACCTGAAGATCAAAGCCATTCCGCCAGGCCTGTTCAATGAGCTTCTGTATCTGTGAGATAGAAGGCATCATGTTTGGCCCTGAGAAAAGGCGAGCATAATAGCCTGTGTGGTGTTGCAAAGAACTCAGCAGCATCTGGATGTTTCTGTAAAAAAGAAATTCCACTGATTTTGATGCCAGAATTACTTCATCAAAACAGATAAAACTGAAACACACAAAATAAATCATCAGCCTAAAGGGCATATCGTGCAATAGTAAGAAAAGTGTAGAAAGAAAAAAGTGCATATCTAAAATACATACAAGATCAAAACTATATAATTTTCATTCAATGTTCCCTTTACTAAAGTAGAACCCTGTATTACATGTACACATATTCTGTAAACATGAATGTACTCATTTCTATCAACAGACAAACTTTCCAACGGAAAGCATTCTCACTATTTACATCTTATTACTTAATGAGTGAAAATAAACAAACATGATGTTCTTTCAAAAAATATCTCCATCCAACACATAGATTAAACAATGATACATAAACTGAATAGAAAAAACATCTTTAAAAGTCCTCAAAAACAAAGAGGATCATATCAGAGACTTGTGCACCCACCTGTATCCACAGCCCCAGCCTCTGTCCCCATAGGTTGAGCCATAGTGATCCACGGTGGTACACAGGTAGGTTGCCTTCACATTGTTGGTGCCATCGCTCACCACCCGCACTGGCCCCAGAAGCCCTATGTCCCAGTACCACCAAAACCATTGGCAATAGCACCAACACAACCACCACCACAGCAGAACAGGACCACAATTCCACAAGCCAGCCATGTTTAGTCAAAGGAGAAGATACACATGGAACAAAATGTCTTCATCAACACTAACATAGTATATACTTAAATGGAAATTTTGGTCAAGAAAAGCAGCTGATGCAAGTAAGTGCAAGTTTCAAGGAAAACCCACTACCCACAGCCAGCCACCTGTGTTGAGCTGGAAGTGCCAGACAAGTTGCCTTCTTTACCAACACTTCACTATCAGAATCAAACTCACCGTCAGTCATAGAGAAAAGAAGCACATTTTCTTTTCAATGATTAATTCACCCTTTATATTTCTGAGTATCCCTTATATGACATGCATCTTACATATGCTGATGCAAAAGTTTTTTCTTGATCATTATAAATGAGTAGACTAAGACTGAATTTGCCAGAATTGAGAACAGTGCCTTTATTATTGCTAGTTAAGAACACACACCTTTGGTGCAAGAGCGGGCATCATCAACGCCATTCTTCTCAGCAATCTTGAGTTCTATTTGACGCTCATAGTAGTCTGCCACGGTCATCTCTCCTGCATATACAGCACGCTGCATGTTGCTCAGGCTCTGCTGTGAGAAGTTCCCCTCATTGTCCATCCCATACTGAGCCTGAAACACCGCCAACCAACACTGCTTATCACTGCATGTATGTATTCACTCCCTATGTGGCTATTCCTAAACTCACCTCTGCCATTATTTATGACTCACTAATTTTCTCCATCCCTTTTCTAGTAGATCAAGTACATATCATAATTGGAGCTCACCCTAAGCAACGAGAACTCCTGCTGTTCTCTCATGCGCTGGACTTCCTTCTCCTGTTTCTCTAGCTCAGTCACCAGTCGCCTCTCCCACCCACCTTCATCTGGGGTCACTTTAGAGAGGAAGACCACCATCAAAACACATTTAATTCCTGAGTTAGTTACTGAAATAATTTTTGCAGAGACACAATTGTCTTTCCAAATGAAATACTACATTCATGGCTTACCAATGGAAGGAGTGCGAGAAAAGTGGGTGTCAATGTGGGCAGCAAGATCACCCTGTGAAGTGAAACCCACCCTGCTGCACACTGGACATGCACCCACCTCCTCCTCTTCCTCCTCCTCTAACACCTGATCCTCAGGAGAGCACACTTCTGACTGCAATAGAAAACATGTGAGTATTTGTGTGTATGTAGATTGTTACATATTTCATTCTTAAGAAAAAGCACTTGGTAAATTCCACCCCTTCAATCTCCTGGGTCAAATGGATATTTTCCAAAGATGTGAATAAGTTATCCAAATTAATTACTGTATGACTGGCTATGAAAAAGAAAAGAAGAAAAAAAATCATTAAGTAAAATCATACTTTGGTTATTTAACAATACTGGATGTAACAATAATTGTGACATCAAGTTTGTTTTTGCCTCAGGGACTTACAAAGCTTTCCTTATAGGTTTGTAGGTAAATTAGCACAGACCTTGGCTGGGCTGAGAATGTCCTTGTGTTGGATGTTCACATGCAGCTCCAGGTCTGGTGTTGACTCAAACTGTTTCATGCAAAGGGGACAGGTGAGCACCACCTCCTGACGAGGTGTGATGGCGGGGAAGGAAGGTGAGGTGAGGTCAAAGTGTGCCCTGTTGACATGCTCCTCCAGTCTCTGTGCTGAGGTCTCCTGCAGGCCACAGATGGGACAGGCAGTTACACCCGCTGGACTCTGGCTGGGATGGGCACTCTGAGGACCCCGCTGGTTGAGGTTGAGGGAGAGCTGAGCCCGGGAGGGGGAGCCCCGGCTGTTGCCACCTTTGCCATGGGCAGGGCTCACGTTGGCATTGTAGCCATCGCCATCATCATTGTCAATGTTGATGAGAGGCACCCGGCGGTTATCTAGGCCGTTACGAGCCTCCACTGGCGTCTCAGGATGCTCGCCATAGCCGTTGGTCACCATCAGCAAGTCGTCGTCCAGGTCTTCATCTTGCGGACTGAGGTAGTCCAAGTGAGCTGAGTTGACATGGTAGACCATCTCTGGTGCAGTGATGTCCTCCAGGTCACAGAAGGGACAGGCAGTGGTGCCCGGCAGGTGCACTAACAGCATGTGGGAACGCAGGTCTTCATCAGCCAGGCCCTCCAGCCCGCACACCTCACAGGAGTACAACGTCTCCTGAGGCATCTTGGCCGCCATCCTGGATCTGCAGAACCAAGTGTGTCAGGCACTCTCTCTCTCTCTCTCTCTCTGACTTCTTTCAAACTCAAACACTTCTAAATCAAAGATAACATGAATCTTACATAAAATAAAATACCTTCTTGCATTGAGTGGGAGACAGACAAAACCAAACTGCCATACATACTGTAAATACATCCTAGCAATAAAATTACCACAACTAATTATAACAAAATAGTAATAGTAATAATGATAATGATAATAATGATAATAATAATAATAATAATAATAATAATAATAATAATAATAATAATAATAATAATAATAATAATATGAATAGTAACAGTAATAACAACAACAACAACAACAATAATATTAATAATAATAATAATAATAATGATGATGATGATGATGATGATGATGATGATGATGATGATGATGATGATGATGATGATGATGATGATGATGATGATAATAATAATAATAATAATAATAATAATAATAATAATAATAATAATAACAAACATTATTATCATTATTATTATTATTATAACTAGTATGTATCATTATCATTATTGGTAGTAGTAGTAGTAGTAGTAGTAGTAGTAGTAGTAGTAGTAGTAGTAGTAGTAGTAGTAGTAGTAGTAGAGAGAGAGAGAGAGAGAGAGAGAGAGAGAGAGAGAGAGAGAGAGAGAGAGAGAGAGATATTTCCTTTTATACTTCTATACATCACGTATCGAACTTACTGCAAGAGGTATTTGGTATCGGTACCTACATTCTTTTTTTTTACCAGATCTGCAGGCTGTCAGTAAAATATACCTGACATTTACGTAACCAAGGGTATGAAGCAAGGTTTGATTCCCATTCAAACTCCTTGGTATCTCTCTCTCTCTCTCTCTCTGAAATATTTGTACGATGGAGGTGAATGTGAACTTTTGAATTTGCCATTTTTTTTTTTTTTTTTTTACAAGCAGCTAAATATTTTCACGATCACAAAATGTTACAACTCTCCGTGAAGAGGATGAAAGTTCCAAGCACTGCAGTCAGTATGGTGACGTCACGTGTCAAACATCTGGGAATGGGAGGTCCACAGACGAAAACACAGGCACCAACATTCCAACACAGAACACACATCGCTTTCAGCAGCGTATCCTTCATTCAAAAGGACGTCAAAAACACATACATTGCTGATAACTGAGATAGCAAGCAAAATGGCGCCACTAACACCAGACCACACTGAGACTTTCCTGGCAACTACCAAAGCTGTGGCAGCGAGTGCATGAAAGGTCAATGACCGACTGGGGAGGCAACATTGACCCACGGTTGTCTGCCTTTGTATCCCTCCCTAAATATAATGCACTTGTCTAACAGCGAGGGTTGTTGTGCTATAACACTTTAGCAGGCCGTAATGAAAGTTAGAGAGGTTTTTAGCACCTTCAATGCGAAAAATATCCATGAGAATCCAGTATATTGCATCTATAGTCTTAGAAAACTCTCTTATTAGAGTCTTGCATTAAAATTATTATAAACGGACAACAAACTTAAAAACTCCCGAGTAATGAAACACATCGCTCGGTCACATTTTACGCATGCACGGTCCCCAGTTGAAATACGAAATTCTAGCATGTCGGAATCGCATTACATCCATCGATTCCTGCTGTTCCCATAGACGTCCATTATTCAACTGCCAAAGCGGGAGTGTGGCGCAGCTTGGGGCGAAAGAAACAGCGTGGGGTAGGAGTCAGACATACTGAAAGCCACAGCAGATGAAACGCGACCAACTGACAAGAATACAATAAATCAACTTCAAAATACTGAGAGAGAGAGAGAGAGAGAGAGAGAGAGAGAGAGAGAGAGAGAGAGAGAGAGAGAGAGACTAAAGGCGGGTTCACGTGTCAATTTACGACTGAAATTGCAAGTTTCCGAGTGAATATCGGCGACTGGAAATACCAATCGCAAAACAAGACCAACATGCTGGTTTTGTTCAGTCGATTTGTGACTTTGTTTACGTTGTGACGCAACGGAGAAAGATTTGAAACTGGTGTTGATATAGAGAAGATTTTGGAAATGGTGAGGGAAAAAGAGCACATCTACGACCCTAAAAGTGAATTCTACAGCAAAAAAGTTTACGCAAATAAACAGGCGTTTGATGAGATAGCTGCCCCTCTCCGATGACTGCTTCCCGCTATGCAGGGCGTTGTTGGAGGTGAGGACTGAATATTTGTGATGATTTAATTTGATCGCAATCGTCATCTTATTAGGTAGCTGTTTGTTTACATTCACTTCCCGCCATCCAGTTGATACTTCCCAGTCGCTGTGTGAACACGTTCCGACTAGAAGGGCTCAGTCGATACTTCTAGCGACTTGCGATTTCAATCGCATATTGACACGTGTGACTCCGCCTTAAAGCAATGCATTTTAGGCACAATTAGATGGACTAAAAGAGATAATTAACAGCAGAGTTGATATAGGATTGACAGTAATACTGCTCAAGAATGAACAATGAACCAGAGGGAACACAATATCTAATGACAAGACGGGAAAGGTCATACAGTGTAAATAAATAATTAATAAGTACTAATATGGTGGGTGAGCATCTCCGATCTACGAGTCTCTTCTCAACACAACAGATCTAATGTCTTCAATCACACAACACCAATTTTTTACTTTCTCATTTTCCTATATTGTACCCAAAGATGGCACTGGGCTGTTCAGCCTTGGTAATTTGTCCTATTCTTTTGATAACAATAAAAATTAATGACTACAGTGCTGATTTGTCAGGGAGTTTCTGGAAATGAGTGATGGTTGGTACCAGGCTTGGCTCCATTATGGGGAAGTCCAGTAATGAGGAGCAGTCAAAACTGTCAAGGTGATGGATTAGTCATGAAGTCTCCATGGCAGCCAAAGAAGCATATGCTTCCCTGATGCCACCCATGGTGGATTAAGATGTGAATAGTAGCTGTGTGCAGCATGCATTGATAAGCATTATGAAAACTGCTGGCTCTGGTTTTACTAGGTACACATAGCTGTCTCAGATCAGTCATTTCTATTATCTGGGCTTGGTGTAATGTTTTCTATCTCTCCTAAAAGACAACCAATTGTTGACCTGAGGAAGTTCATCACACGCATCTCTTGGCAAGTTTTTAGTAACAAGAATGAAATATAAATTGAATATATAGCCAGACACACTATGGCTATAACACTTTTCTGTAGAAGATTATGAGATGATGTGTTTTGAAACAGATAGTGTTAATTACATTATTGGCAAATGTGCCTTGAAAGAAATGAGCAGCTCAGGTAAGGCTGAAAATGCTGATTCTAAAAAAAAAAAAATACTTTGGAAGGAGGCTTGGGAATGCATTAGTTGATGCACAGGTGGTTCTGGCATAGTTGGTGCTATGATCAAAAGTCAGTGTATTAAACATCTTTGTGAATGGGATAAATATGTAGTCAAAGGAAGGAACAGTGTGTGGATAGACTGTGAAGTGAACCTATGTGCTTTGGAACATACGAACAGCTCGAATATAGTAATAAGTGTACATGTTCTTCAGGGTACTATGTGAGGAAGCTGGAAGAGTAGTTTAAGGAGGGAATGGAACTGGTGACATTTCTTTCACATATGTGTTAGCGGTTAATACTCCCGAGAGAAGCCTAAAACAATGAGAGGAGTTGAAATAAGGTTGAAAATGCTTAATCATTTATACGTGCCATTCGAAGCGGCTGGGAATGCGTTTATGGATGCATCACTATTTACTTTACTTCAACATATTTACACGTTTTTATTTTGTGAACACATGGTGGTGCTGTGGGAGGAATGTATAAACTTGAAATAAAAAAAAAAAAAAAATCTAAGTGTTATATGGCACGACACATAACCCAGCAAATCGGGAATGACCTATCTTACACGAATCATTAACGATTTTAATGACGAACCAATAAACCTCGACTTATGATACATGGAGTTACGACACTCTGATATGAGATAACACACCCTGCCAGGCCGTTTGAGTGTGTGAGCAATGCCTCCTTGGCGGGACAAACACACCCTTGTGGACATTTACACCCCGCCAAGCCAAAGGTGGGCACCAAACACGCCCACAATGCCAGCAGGTGGGCGTAACTCACCGACAGGAGTGTGGGCGGACGGGCAGTGCTGGCTCGTCCCTCACTCTCCCTCAATGTTAGAAATGTTGAGAAAGAATCACCGGCGTCCACTCGTCATTGATTTTCGAGGTGCCTGTCTGCCATCAGCTGTTTGAGGCTTCCCATTTTCTTCCTTCGGTTGCTGTGTGGAATATTTCGGTTCCATGATATAATTTCCTGTTTTTCTCTTGCCTATACTAACTGCATGAGTGTGTTTGTTTAATAGTTAATGGGAATGTTGCTGGGAGCCTAGAAATAGCTTCATTTCACAATGGATGTCCGAATGTCAAGCTGAGAAATGTGGTTTCTACCGTAAACACCTTTGCAATATCTTAAATTATGTGATTTGCTCGCAGAGATGAGTCAGTGGATGATATGAAGTGTTGGAAACTAATTATATATCTTAAGCTGTAACATATGTTTTGTATTTACTCTAGCTCCTAAATATATGACAATAGTGAACGAATAATGGTGGCCTCCTCCTTAACCATTACCTGACCATTAATAATTGAGTTACGTAAGAAGATAACATATAGTGACGCAAGCCTGTAAGTGCTGTGGACGGAATTAAAACTGTAAGTTGCACAATGTGTTTTAATGTGTTAGATAAACAAATAAGAGCTTCTGTCTGTAACAACTACCTACATCTACCTGTATTAAGAAAATAAGAGAATGTTTGAAAATCTATAAAGATAGTGTATAATAAAATAGAAAACTAGCAAATTCCCAAGTAAATTACTGTAGACGTTCACTACTCGCACAGAAAGTTTGCATCGGATTATAATTATTGTTTTCCTTGTTTAACATCTGCATCTTATGTATTGTTTGAATTACATTAATGAAATTATTTTCTTTTTAGTATTTTTTCCCAGGATACAGTGAGATTATCATCGTCAGCAGCAGCAGTAGCAGCAGGTTGGGAGGCATCCATGTAAACAACTCATTCGGCGAGGCAGACACACGTGGGGAGATCTTGTCTTGGTTCACAATGGCTGTTCGCTGTCAATTTGAAGGGTCTAATGAAATCGGGGTGTTTACCAAGCTGACCAATGCCTACTGTCTAGCTGGTATTGGCGCCTCTGCAAATTTTTACAGGTAAGGCACAATATCGTGAATCCAGTATTACTTGTACTACTCAGTGTGTTCCCTCGTCCAGTCCCACATCTGTCATGTTTACGATCGACGAGCACATGGCGATATCCCTCTCTTATTCATGTTGTAATCCTTCGTCTTAATTATTTCAAGTTATATACGATTTGTTTGATTTAATTAATTAATTTATTTATTTTCAGTATCTATTTGGTGATGGAAAAACGACGCTTTATAATTTCTCGTACACTTGGCAACACATAGGCTAATAATCAAGTCACGGTAGAGTCATGGGCCCACGGCTGTATGTGCCATTTTTTTTTTTTTTTTTTTTGTATTCATGTAATTTGTTTTGCTTTAAATCACTTCTAGGTTATTCCCTTCTTTCTTTTGTCATTCACTGGTTAGTTTACTTACTGTCTTTTTTCCAAATTCAAAGCTCCCTGCCTCTTATGATCCACATCAATTAACTTCTTGCTCTGTAAAAACTTCCTAATGAAGAGTGGTGGTTCACCTCAAGGAAGGGGATCAACTAAAATAGGTTAAAATTTACACCAAAATAATTCACACTACTTGGTTCTCTCTCTCTCTCTCTCTCTCTCTCTCTCTCTCTCTCTCTCTCTCTCTCTCTCTCTCTCTCTCTCTCTCTCTAACATGATGTAATTTGCAGTATCTTTGAGGACCAGTTAAGTGAGAGCATCCCTGTTGTATACGCTTCCATTGCTGGGTGCCGCATCGTTGGCTCCATGGCCACAGGTGTGTGCAGTGCCTTGATGGTTGGCTCTACTTTGGTATCTAGTTTAGAGTTCTTTGTTGTTCATTATATAATTTAAGTATGTGTTATTCTCCATGTAGGCAGTGTATGGTTGAGAGTGTTGGTTAGAACACACTCACATCAAATGTTGTCCACAGGGAACCGTCATGGGCTGCTGGTGCCCAACACAACAACTGACACAGAACTTCAACACCTGCGTGACCATCTGCCAGATAAGGTCAAGGTGCAGCGGATAGAGGAGCGACTCTCGGCTCTTGGCAATGTGGTTGTTTGCAATGACTATGTAGCACTTGTTCATCCTGACATAGACAGGGTAGGTAGTTTTCCATGTTCCTCATCATAAAGATTAAATATATCATAAAGTTAGTGAATTTTTTAGGAATAAAAGTTAAGGAATTTTAGAAGTATCAGTTTAGTTATGTTTTTTGGGGGAAATGTACTTCTGTTTTATCATCTGCATTGCTATTGATATAACAGGTAGGCAACAGATAAAGAGAAGAAATAGATAAATGCATATTTTGAACATTCTACTGATATCAGTAATTATTTTCAAGGACAGATTTACATTTTTGTATACAGGTTGAACCTCCTTAATCCGGTATTCTTTCATCCGGCAAAATTTTTGTTTGCCGTAATTTTTTAATTGGCCAGAGTAATTTGCCGGACCGCCACTAGGACGCGGCAGCGCTGTACTGTGTTTTGGAGCCCGGGCATTCTGGGTCAAATTTCGATCAGTACCATGCTGTCACTCATTGCAAGCACCCCCTCCCCCCACCGGTGCATAAATATTTTTTTCTGTAATATTTGCCCCTAAACATGGCTTCCAAGCGACCAGGAAGTGATAGTGTTGTGTGTGAACCTAAGAAAAAGTGCAAACATATGACAATATCAGTCCAACAGAAAGTGGACCTATTGAGGAAGCTAGATAAAGGTGTTTCAGTGCAGAGCCTATGCCAACAGTACAACATTGGCTCATCAACCGTCTGTGATATAAAAAAGCAGAAGAATCAACTTCTCAAGTTGTACAGTGAGTGTGAGAGCAAGAAGAACATGGAGGTTCGTAGAACACTTAAGGAGGGTAAAAGCAGTGATTTAGATAGTGCTCTCATATAGTGGTTTAAGCTTTGGTGCGCTGGTAATGTCCCTGTGTCCGGCAAGATGATAATGGCGCAGGCAAAAATTTTCCATGCTTAACTTAATTTACGACGTGTTTTTCTATATACTTCTACATGTATATTTTCATGTACAACTATCATATATCAAAACAATGTTACAGCTACACTTGTATAATGCAGGGTAAGTATATAGAGGGTGTTTTGGGGACCACCTATAGTTAGGAATTTTCCGTGGTCCAGCAATTCTAAGGTCTGGTGGTTGCCGGAGGTTCAACCTGCATAAACATTAAAATTGAAAGATTTAGGTAACTTATCTATGTTTTGTAATTGTTTAAATCCACAGAAGTTCCTATTTCTAAAATGTTTTAAATTTTGACTGGAAACTACCAGATCCAATCCTAATTGTTCTTTCATGTTCCTCTGCTTTTCTCACACAATTCTTCACACTGTCATGTTTTCCAGGAAACAGAAGAGATAATCCATGATACTTTACAAGTAGAGGTATTCCGTCACACCATTGCTAACAATGTGCTAGTAGGCTCGTATGCGGTGTTGTCAAACCAGGGTGGCCTTTTGCATCCTGCCACTCCCACTCAAGAGCAGGATGAATTGTCCATGCTACTGCAGGTGCCTTTAGTGGTGAGTGCCATCTCCAGTTTCACTTCATTAAGCTTGTCTTGACTGCTCATGTATAGGCCAAAACAACAAAGAGTAAAGTTGCATTATTTTTTGTGTTCTTATCATCAGTTGTCATTGTGACAACTCAAATATGTCATTGTGATAATTCAAATATGAATTTTGCAATTTTACTGATTTCCTTGTCTTGTCACAGTTTTGCATTTGTGGTCAGTTCAGAAATTTTCAAGTAACCTTCCTCAATGTGTAATTCAATGTACACACTCCAGGCAGGAACAGTAAACCGAGGCAGCAATGCCTTGGCAGCAGGATTGTTGGTGAATGATTGGGCTGCCTTCTGTGGAATGGACACCACAGCCACAGAGCTGAATGTGATTGAAAGTATCTTCAAAATCACTGATGCTCCTCAGGCTACTGCCTCCACCACAATGAGGAAGGCTCTCATTGACAGGTGGGAGATGGAGGGTTTATTTGCCTATATACTTTATAACTTGATGATTAAAATCATTAATAATATTAACTGACATTAAAGACTTCTATTTTTTCACTTTCAAATTTATATTTCTATTGTGGAACTTGCACTAAAAATTAGACACTTGGTATGGTGATTTTATTTGAGATATACCAATAGTAATCTCCAAATTATTTATTACTTCCAGAAAATTGTTCCATTTAACTCCTGATATGTTTGTCTTCCAGTATGACGTAAGGATGCAACAAATGTAGCAGTTGTGGCAACAACTGGAGTGTTGGCTGTGGGAAGCTGTTTTTCTCACCCCCTTTGTTAAGATTTCTAGTATTTTATATGCATATTCACTTTTTAAGCCCTGATTAGAAATTTTGTTATAATTTAGATATCTTATATGCTAAATTTGAGCATTCTCATCTGAAATTTTCCACAAGCAAATGTCCATGTATGTAAAAATTACTTTTAAACCATATTTTTTTTTTCATATTTTTATGAGTGTAATAAACTTATTGATGTTTGAATATATATCATGTGATATAACATATTCAAATAAGATATATTTGACTGACATTATAAGTCAAATTCCTGTCAATTATATTAGTGTCATATTTACCTTTGATTGCCTCATAGTAAAAAAAGTAAAACATACAAGCTGCATAGCTATACCTCTACAAAGACACCATGGCAAAGAAACTACAAAAGAATGAGTAATGATTCCTATTTTCAACATTTAATTTTTTCATTACAAGTTTAAACAATGATCACAATTTTCAACTTGTTTAAGCACGCCACATATGCATTAAGAACAATCAACTTATACTTGTGTGAAAATTGAACAAACAATACAGTAATTACATAATAAAAACATAGACTACAAGCAAATATTCCTCACATCATTTGCTCGGTAGACGGTATCATGGCAGAGCAGTACAAGAATCAACTATGTGATGAGAACCTAGGATTACCCTTAGTGACTAGCAGAATCCTGTCCAAGACATAAAGGTTTCCATGAATGAGCAAGCACATAATTGTGCTTGAAGAAGAGGGTATAGCTCATGTGTGACATGTGAAAAGTTCAGTCCTATCTATAAATTAAATTAAATGGTGATCATGAATCAAGCACATGATCCTCAAAATCTTAGGTAATTGAACAGAGGTACACACATATGCAGGAGTGCTAAGGACTGTACACCATCCAAGAAACTGGATAGACAGGTTCAGATGAGACCACAGAATTATAGCTTAGCTTAGGTGGTCCTGTGTGTGCACACACACACACACACACACACACACACACACACACACACACACACACACACACACATTAAAAAATTCAAATGTTAACAAAAAGAAGTGTACCTCATTACAAATTGTTTGGTCCATCATACTGACATAATTGGCATGATTCTTGTTGTAGTTTCTTGGCATCAAGAATGGAAGTAGGATTAGCACCAGCATGAACAGAAGAAGCACTTCAAGTTAATAATGAATTAAAAGGGAATACTGTATACCTTTGTTTATCCACCTAGAGAGATTTAAGAAGCAGACCTTTAATTTTGACCAGCAGAAGTTGATTCAAACAGAGGGTTTTTAACCATAGTAGTGGCTGGCTTGTATAATGGACTCACATTCTGCAGGAAAGAGAGAATGGTAATATTAAAAAGTTTGTTAATCCATATTCATGGTAATGTAGTTTCATTTGATTTTATTTTACTTACCTCACTCCAGATTGCCATGCTTCTGTTTTTCATGAAAGTTTCATATTCACGCTTGTCTTTGAAATGAGTGACAATCTTCCAGGCTATGAGGAGTAGTAGGCCCACAACCACCACAGCACCTAGTATCCCGCCCATCACAGCTGCCAAGGAATGGGGGCTCAATCATATGCCAAACTGTTGTTACCTGTTCACATAATACCAATATCTGAGGCTGAAAGATTAGAAATCTAGTCCCTCACAGAATGGTGATATGGATAATTTTTCCACAGATCATGCCTGAAATGTTCTCCAAATCTATTTTTTTTTTTTTTTTTCCATGTTTGATCATTAAAAGAAGTGAATTAGAGGCATACCTAGTTACATGCAACAAATCAAATTACAAGTGAATATAGAAATATGCTTCTTGACAAATTCTGCATTTTGAGGGGACATTTATTGGCCTGCCACTACATTCAGGTCTTACATTGCCTACTTTACTGCAGCTGTTAGGAGGCTACAAGGTTATTAAATGGCATATTACTTCTGGAATTTCTATTCACCCATTAGGAGTCAAAGGAGAATAAAATATGAATGAATTAATTTATCAATACTCTATCACAGAATTTTTTGTCCTGCCAAAGTGAGTAACAAGTCTACTGCACATCCATTGTGGTGATCAATTGATGTCAACACTGGTTGAACTTACCATAAATACTTTTTGTCAAGGCATTAGCAATATTAAAGACGTGTGGAAATCTTTGTGACATTTCTTACTGGTTCACATTGAATACTGGTTTTTCCCCTTTTTCATTCTACTTATATATCAATCACTATTCAACCCAACATCTGAAACATTTGTGGTGAGCTTTTTATTTTCATCAGAAATCTTCCCAACAAGCAACCCCAGTGACCAAAACACTTACCCCAGACATTGATCTCTTCAGGACACTCCTTTTGCTTCTGAATCCATAGTGACACTGCACCCTTTTTGTGCTTAAACTGGTAAAAAATGCGACACTCATCATCAGAAGTGCTGGAACATGGCAGACCATACACCTCTGATTCAAAGAAAAGGAACAGAAACATTTTGTGAAACAGAAAGAGCATAAAATGAATAATAATTGTTAAGATGTGAAACATTTTTAAGATAAATGTTTGTGCATTTTGGTTTGTTTTATTATTGAAATGATTCTGACTTCAGAAAATCTAACATGTTAAAAAAAAAAAAAAAATTTAATGTGTATAATGAACAAGACAAAAGCTTACAGACAACAGTACTTTTTAGAAAGTTAACACAGGTGAATTACTTTAGAAGGTACTTAGAGAGAGAGAGAGAGAGTCAAAATTTTTCATAATTTGAAGAAGGATATCACCTACTTGACATATCAGAGACAATGGTGACATCATAGCCGGAGCAGGTAGCATTGCATGCAGCCTCTGAACCAGATACTAAACACTTGACACAGGATGTGTATTCATGACAGTTTTCTTCACAGTTCTGTATTAGGGATGGAAAAATGTAAGAAAAAAAAAAAATATGTTGGTTGTTATGAGAAATACTCATTATTTATATGCCTTACTTTTAGCTAGAGCAGCACGTCAACTCAAGAAGTTTCAAGAGATATATATCATAGGTCAGAAGTTGTGACATGTCAATTAAGTCACACCTTTCTCAGCCACACACTGCATTTCTCATCCCGTCTCCATCTCCATCTATGCCTGTACACTCTCTCTCTCTCTCTCTCTCTCTCTCTCTCTCTCTCTCTCTCTCTCTCTCTCTCTCTCTCTCTCTCTCTCTCTCTATATATATATATATATATATATATATATATATATATATATATATATATATATATATATATATATATATATATATATACATATATATATATATACAAGCCATAGTCATGGTCAGCAAGCTTCAGTCCATCCATTGATAACAATAAGAGGGGCACATTAGCACCTTACCTGACAGTCCTCACAGTACTTCCCTAAATAGCCCTCTTCACACTGACACTGGTTGCAGACACACTTTCCATGACTTGAACAGATTTCTTCTTCATCTAGGATGCAAATCAGTTACAGAATGTGTTATATTGTAACGCTGGAGACTCTTGCTACTGAGGTAAAAAGTGCTTATAAATAATTGTTTTCCTGTCAGTCTCTTCTTGGGTTCTAACATACATGTACACTGAGGGGTATATCATGGGAGGGGGTGGGTGGAGGCATGGCAAAGGGCACTGCATCTCTCTCATCAGAGGATACAACTTATAAATGAATAAATATCTGATGTATATCATTATCTGTGCATTTCACTGTAAACACTAGAATTTTGTATATATTAACTGGGCATTTAGTTATTATCTTTAAAACTCTAAAATTTTTCTTAATTCTACATTTTTTCTATGATAAATAATTCATAAATTAAATAAGGCTGGGCACCATTATCTTATTTGGTTTATTTATATTCTTAGAGATTTGTTGTAATTCACCCTCTAAAACTTGTCATCTCAACAAAGCAGTGTCATAAACCTGAAGCAAATGTAAGCATGATTATACCTATTCTAACAAATTAATCATATTCTGAAACATTAACACCAGTGAGGAAACAATATAAGTAGTACTATCCTACAGACCACTCCAGTGGTGTAGCTAGTGTTTTTGCCATTCAGAATGACCCATGGCCTTCCACTTTGCCGCCTTTCTTAGAAGTAATATAATATTAAAAGATATCAAATGGATCATAATAGCCCCTTAAAGTTTATTTCTCTATTTTTATTTTTATTTATGTTATAGCCACTAGCACTTGGAAAAGAGTATGGGAAGCACTGCCCAGCTTCCACCCATGAGCAGTGTAAGCAATTTTATTCATAGTGGTACCTATATTAGGGCCCATATCATCACCTATGTGCATCTTTGGTGTAAGGTAATTACACCTCCACCTAGAACCTGGGTATCATGGCAACATGTAGGTAACTTTAAACCACTTTACAAATGATAAAGTTTCAAGGCGGCTCGTGGTGGGATTTGAACCTACGCATGGATGTCTGTCCAATCCCACACTCACCACCTTATGCACTATGCCATCACCTCCCTATATATTTATTGGCTGTGTGCCAATTCCTCTCATCTCTTCACTTGCTTCAGAGTGGTCATCCTGGGTTCAAGAAAACACTGGCACTTTTCAGGGAGCCGGTGTTGTACAGATGGCACACAAACACTTACTCAAGAAGTCACTTCTCAGTGTTGTGGGTGTCAAATGAGGACCAACTACAGGCTGAAGACCAGTGTGAAAGGTTGTGTCACTGCATCTTAATCATGGGAACGAGTTGCTGTGGACATGATGGGACCTCTTCCCATGTATGATGGAAAACAATACATAGTAATGTTTATTGACTGTTTTACATGGTACATCATTGCTGTCTCCACAAGCAAACAGTGGCTACTGTCTCCCAACTCCTGCTGCAACATATCATCTTGGTGTTCAGTGTTCCTAAGGAGATTCTGTTAAATCGGGGACCAGAGTTTATAAGTCATCTGAGGAGTCATTTAGGACAATTGCTCAGTTACAAACTAATACATACCAGCCCAGACAAGGAACCACTATTTATGAACTAGTTTATCACATTCTCAACAATGCCATAAGTGCAAGTCTCGGCTGCAACTCCTCTGATGACTAGCCCTGAGTTTTAACCATGATATATCTGACCCTCATCGTGGTGATAAGTGATGCACCATGATACCTGCCGTATTTGCTGTTATTTGGGTGCCACCCATGGTTGCTTGCAGAGGCCCCCACTTTAAAAGCACCCTTGCAAGATATTCCAGCAAATATTTCCCAGTATTTGAAAGAACTGCAGCGAACACTACATTCTACGCACAAGGTAGAAAAGCCCAAAAATCAACCAAGACATAAATCATCCTTTTCTCTGTTGCTGATGTAGTACTCATGAAGGTTCAGTCACCACACGCCACCACAAGCTCCTCCCTTCTGGCTTGTATCTTTCACCGTCACCAGCTTTCCCTCACCATTCCAGATAACCTACGATACAGGGCTAAGGTTATGTACATTGCACATCTCTCATGGTAAATTATCCCACATGCCAGTACAGCTCAAGTGGAGCCTGCCACACTGCAACATGGTGAGAATCGGCAATCTTACATCACTAGTTCCCGCCTTCACACACCATAAACCTGATGTAGTTGCCATGTACCCACAAATTACCAATCAACAAGATGACAACCCCATGGTACAACAACTTCCTCTATCACACCATGTCTGGCATGAAGGGTGAAGGCTCATCAAAGATCAGGTGATTGGCTGACAGAAGCAAAAATGAACAATCTAGAGGACTTCTTCAATAACTTCTGGAAATCCAGACCTGGAGGGGCAGACGTGCTTCACCCCCACCCCCCACCAATTCAACTCTCTTTGGTGCCTGAACCCAAAGATGAAGGACAGTTGGATGGCCTACCCAACCACCTCCAACATCAAATTTGCATGGGCGTCATGGGGAGAGACTATCATATCAACTTGTCACCGACACAAGTTCTCCTGCTATGTGCAAAATGCTGTGGCCACGGGGAAGAAGCTATACATCTACATTTCGACCAAGGATTCTCCTACTTGGCAAGTAGGTTGCTTCTCTGACTGACAACTGTGACTGGGTCTTTGCACCATCGAAGTAGTGTTGGAGGACAGTGAGGCCAAGGATGGTGTGTTTTAGCAGGAGGGGCAGTGTGGTGCCAACGACAAGGAGGACAACATGAACAAGCTGGGAGTCTGAATGCAGCAGGTGCATGTGCAGCGCATCACCACTGGAGTCTCAGCAGGTATATTAGCAGCTGGATAAGCATTGGGAGGCTAGACTTGGTGTGGCCTGGCTTCCATGAACTTCTCTTCCTCTGGCAAAGCACTCAGTTCCCAGCTCCTCCTCCTCTCCTTACTTTGGTGCAACACCACCCAATCCCCATAGTTCCTCACCTCTTCTGCTGCCAAAGCACTCAACTCCCAGCCTCGCCTCCTCCTCTTACTCTGGTGTGATGCCACCCAGTCCCCAGCGTTCCTCTCCTCTTCTGCTGGCAAAGTGCTCAGCTCCCAGCCTCTCCTCTCCTTACTCTGGTGCGATACAACCCAGAATCTCACTTGTCTCCTTCTAGTTCCCGAGCCACCAGCTGAGCTCACCTGCCTGATATCGCTGCTTATGCTCCGTCTGCAGGCGCCGTGTAACATACCTGCCCCCATCCCGCCCCTCACGCTGTCGCCAGGAGCAAAGAGGAGCTTCCCCAAGACGCAGGATTCTGCCGTACAGACACCGAGTTGTACTTCATTGCTTGGTCGCCCATTTCTCCCTCCTTCCACCATCCACAGGACGAAGCTGCCCTGAGCCCCCACTGTTAGTCCATAACATTGACGTGGAGTCCAGTGCTACCAGTGGCAGGTAATCCACAACCACAACCAGTTGCTTGCTCCCCATCATTTCCGAGGCAGAAGACAGAGCAACATCCGAGTTCCACCACCTGGCCACAACACCAATCCGAAGCCCGGCACAACCAGTAGCTGGGAAGCTGCCTACACCTGGGCCCTTGCTCCCCACCATCTCTGAGACGGGAATTATCCTGGGTGCCTACTGCCTGGCTCCCACCATATAGACACACTTGTATATAATAGAATAGAAGGAAGAAGGATTTCTCTTTTTCATTAGCCCTTGGGAGAAAGAACCATCTAGCTTCTATATATATATATATATATATATATATATATATATATATATATATATATATATATATATAATCTGTTTTTCATCGAATAAACACACATCTAGGCCTGTGTATCAAGAATACTAGCCTAAGCCTAATTACCAGCATGCACAGGCCAAATAACAAAAGACTGATAACTGTGAGGGCCAAAAGTGTTGCCCCTAAAAAACGTGCCACCTCCATCCCCCACACCTTAGTTCCCTATTGCATCTGTCATCAAAACACTAAATAGTTATTGAGCAAACATAGATCACTCACCTGATACCTGACATTCTGCTGTGCTCTTCTGACAGTCACAAAACTCTCCTTCCCAGCCTTGGTTTGCACAAACACTTATCACACTGGCACTCCCCGTGACCAGAGCAAATGTCTCCATTTGCACCATAGCAGTTCTTGTAATTAGTACATTGGCAATATTGACCTGTAATGACCTGGAAAATGTCCCTGGAGTAAGAGCATGGTGCAGACTATGGAGATGTCAATGAATGACATATATACAGCCTAGTAAAATCAACAACATATTTAACAAGTATAACATATTGCTGAAGTACCACAAACTTACACACACACACACACACACACACACACACACACACACAAGTGGATAATGAGAAACTAATCCTGAAAGAAGAATATGACATTAGAAGCACAAGATCGCATAGTAAGAAACTGAGGAAAGGAAAATGTCTGAGAGATGTTAAAAAATATAGTTTCCCACAAAGATGTGTTGAGACTTGGAACAGTTTGAGTGAGGAAGTGGTGTCAGCAACGAGTGTGCATAGTTTTAAAGAAAAATTGGATAAGTGTAGATATGGAGACAGGGCCACATGAGCATAAAGCCCAGGCCCTGTAAAACTACAACTAGGTAAATACACACACCTCATTTGAATTTAGCCTCTCATTACACTTGCAGGTGCCACAGACACACTCGCCTTGCCCACTGCACACCAGACTAGTAGACGTATTGGGTTGGATACAGTTTTTTTCATCAATTTCTTGATTACTCAGATCCCCCTCCTTGCACTGACATTTATCTCCCAAGAAACCTTCTTGGCAGGAACACACTCCACAGGTCAAGTCTCCTTTGTTGCTGCATTCATCTGCATCGGGGATAAATTCCTGTGGAAGGAAGAAACACCATGTGATTTACAGCAGTGCAGCACAGTACTGTAAAATGTCATAACTATACTATTTCCTCAGGACTAAAGTCTTTATTGCACAATTCATGGAGTTTCTCACCTGGTCACTCTGCTTTTCACACTCACACTGGCACAATAATTTGAGGTCCAAGATGAAGAACTGGGAGTAGCCATCGAGAGTGAAGTTTAAGGTGGTGCTGAGGTGCTCACTTTGTGGACAACTCTTCACCTGTATTGTCATGGGTAATGAAATGGCTTTTTGGAAATGAAAAAAGCACCTAAAAGTAAATTAAACATATATACAGTGAGAATAAATTAAACATATTCTTATATCAATCCCTGTTGAGAGAGAGAGAGAGAGAGAGAGAGAGAGAGAGAGAGAGAGAGAGAGAGAGAGAGAGAGAGAGAGAGAGAGAGAGAGAGAGAGAGAGAGAGAGAGAGAGAGAGAGAGAGAGAGAGAGAGAGAGAGAGAGAGAGAGAGAGAGAGAGAGAGAATAACATGATTGAAAGCAATTCTGGGTCAAATATATAATCACAATCATAGTGCAAAGAGCAGAGAGTTACCTCAATGTCAATAAAGAACTCTGCTTCATCACCAGGACTCATTCCCTTGCACGTGCTTGAGGCCTTCTCTTCATTTCCCTTGCATCGAGAAGCCAAAGTCACTGCTACTCCTTCCATTATGTCTTTTGGCTTGTTCAGCTCAACAGTTGAAATGATCTCCTGTTGCAGTTGTCAAGATAAGAATTGTGACTCAGTGACATATAGCTGTTAATATAGAGCACACTGTTATTTAGAATATTGTTATCTACACAGAGCATAGCAGTTATATTCAATTATTAAGGATGACTATACAGGGTGTAACACAAGTTTCTGCAAATATTACATGAGGTGAACATACAGGTCTAAAAGAAAGCTAATGCTTACTTTGGCAAAGTTTGTGATGAGGTTGACAATGTCACTAGAGTTGTTTATAACACCGCAATCGGAGTGAGGCAGACGGCTGGTCAGCATGCTGTACACTGGTAACAGTTCTTCTTTGACAGCAAAAGTGGTGTATACACGGACAGTTTCCAGTGCATGTTGGAGCTGAGGAAATGAGAACATCAATGACAGAACTTAGGAACGAGCTCAGAATCAGACATATCCCTCCCAATACCAACCCTCTCAATAAGGTAAAATATTTCAAAAAAGGACTTTTTGAGAGAGAGAGAGAGAGAGAGAGAGAGAGAGAGAGAGAGAGAGAGAGAGAGAGAGAGAGAGAGAGAGAGAGAGAGAGAAAGTATTTACATAATAGGAAAAAAAAAATAATTGACTAAATAGATAGTGTTGCATGAGAGATAGCAAGTCATATATGATTATATTAAGACTGTTACAGAGATATCAAACATTACTCTTGGAATGCTGTGCTTCTCACCTAGTTCTGATCCATTAAACAATGGTCAAGATATGATGGTGCTGGTTAAGAGATTATAATCATGATAATGAAGGTGATGATGTCACAAAAATGGTTCTATCAAAAACTGAGTGTAATTATTTTGAATTGTGTGTGTGTGTGTGTGTGTGTGTGTGTGTGTGTGTGTGTGTGTGTGTGTGTGTGTGTGTGTGTGTGTGTGTGTGTGTGTGTGTGTGTGTGTGTGTGTGTGTGTGTGTGTGTGTGTGTGTGTCTTGGGATAGGTCTGAGACCAGGCACACACCACACACGGGACAACAAGGTCACAACTCCTCGATTTACATCCGTGCTAGGTGAACAGGGGCTACACGTGAGGAGACACACCCAAATATCTCCACCGCCGGGGAATCGAACCCGGTCATCTGGCTTGAAGCCAGCGCTAACCACTGAGCTACCGTGTGTGTGTGTGTGTGTGTGTGTGTGTGTGTGTGTGTGTGTGTGTGTGTGTGTGTGTGTGTGTGTGTGTGTGTGTGTGTGTGTGTGTGTGTGTGTGTGTGTGTGTGTGTGTGTGTGTGTGTGTGTGTGTGTGTGTGTGTGCACATGACCCACCTCACCAATGGAAGGATAGTCCTGCAGCTTGGAGTAGGTGTACTGCCCTGTACTATCAAGATGGCATTGCATATCATTTGGTAAGGCAATACCTGCAAGCTGGAGACACATGCCAATGAAGAGAGTAACATTTTAAGAGAATAAAATTTCTTAAATGATGTACACATGGTTTGACATGTCTATTTCTTTTCATTATTAAGTAATTTTTATGCAATTTTCAAAATTACTGGATAAATATTTTTTCATGTAAGATAATCATAATTGTAATTCTTATGTCAATTAAAATGCTTTATAAGAATTATACTGCAACATTAGAAATTGTTTTAAAACAATGGTCATAAAATCATAATTATGTAGGGAACCATTTCTAAACTTTATAAAAAATTTCGAAGTGGAAATGCTGAAATATAGTATCAGAAGGCAAATGTTGGAACAAAGTTCTTAACTGCATGAAAACAATTAATTGTCTGAAATCAAATGATACAGAGAACAAAAAGTGAACAAGCTCAGGTTACATTTACCTTTCCATCTCCAGCAACATGGAATCCAGCATCAGTGAACACCACCACCACCTTCAATGACTTTCTTCGCCATCCCACCTTGTTTTCACATGACACCACCTGCATGAGGGCGTCCAGTGTGCCCTCAGGACGGTCAACGTTGGTGGAAGAATTGGTGTTTCTGACTTTGTCCTGTATACAAGGTAAGATATTCATAGTGTCCCTCCATTGTTATAAAAAATTAATAACACTGAAATTAATGTAAAAATCTAACTATGAAAAAATGAGAACAGATTCAGATAGACAATTGGCTTTGTAATCTGTGTTATGAAAATGCTACTTTTGCTTCAATGTTTTCTTAGTGAAATTTCAAGAGAGTTAAGGAGCTAAACTTCAGTATGTAACTGTACCTCAAACTTCTCTCGGTCATCAGTCATTGGAAGGATGTGTTTGAAGCTGAAACTCTCCACACATCCTCTGCAGTTGGCTTGACTGTAGGATTAGTGTTACAATACACACCAAGAAATTCACACATAAGCACTTTACATGAATATGTACATACATATATGAAAAAAAAAAAAAAATAAATAAATAAAATAAATAATATAAATAGATGAATAGATACATAAATAAAAAAAAATTTCAAGGCATATGTAAAGTGTGTATCATTTGAAATTTTGACCACATGATGTCAGCATATATTTGCCTCTATCAATAATTCTAAAAAGTGCAACTTTCAACAGGTCTGTAATTTTTAACCTCACATATTTGTAGTGCAAGAGACATTTTCCTCTTAAGCATTGCATTTTATACAACTGTTTCCCTTTCTTTTAAAGTATCATAATTTTGTTTTCCTTCAGGAAATGTTTCACAGCAAGGTCTCCATTTTTACATCACCATATCTTTTGTAATTACTGTGACAATATTTTGCACCTTTTCTCTATCAAGGAATCACAATTAATTACAGTGGGATATATTCTAAAGGGAATGGTCACAATATCTTTTGAAACAGACATCTAAGGAAATGTGATGACTACAACTGTAGCAGTAATTTCAGCTGTCAATGTTCAATGGATGTGTTAGCTGAATCATCTCAATAACTGAGAACCAAGGCCAAAAATCTTTACATTATATTTACTCACAGAAACCAAAGTACCTTGTGGATGTAACTGAACTCTGCAAATATAATGAATACCATGAGGGTATAACAAAATTATGAATGCAGAGATCTCGTTCATTTCCTCTTTTACCAGTAATTATAAGTGCTTAATTTGTAAACACTAATGATCTAATGCTACATTTTGCCTCAGTACACTAAGTTTATCACCTAAATTATGATTAAAGTGAAGAAAATAAATGAATAATAAAGTACATAATAATAATAATAATAATAATAATAGGAAAAACAATAAAAGTAGATCAAATGTAATAATAAATAAACAAATAAATAAAGTTAGCAGTAATAAATAAAATAAATAAATAAATAGATAAATAAATAAAAAAAAATACCTCCACACAAGCATATCTGTGTATGGCAAGACTGGCTTGTCCACAAACATGCCAAAACCAAGGCGCATATTATTGGAAAGCTTCTCCAGGTCCGCCACCAGCTTGGAGGTAACACTAGCAAGCTCTTCCTTGGAGGTTGACATGGACTTGGAGCCGTCCATCAGGCAGTACAGGTCCAACTGGTAACTGGACAGGTGTTTGTACTTGACAGTAATTCTGGTTGAGTCTCCTGCAGATTTATATAACTTTTAGTCAAGTCTGACCTTCCTCTCCTGCTTCACAAGACCATTACTAGAGTGAAGGGAAATGTATGTATTTTTTTTTATGTAAATGGAGAAAGCTGGCCAAGGGCAACAAGAAATAATAATAAAAAAAAGACCCACTTATTTCCCAGCCCCTTTGCAAGTCTGATAGAGTTAACCAAATGATGTGGACAAATATCTTGAAACCTCCCTCGTAAATGAAGTCAAGTCGTAAGAAGATGGAAATACAGAAACAGGCAGGGAGTTCCAGAATTTACTAAAGAAAGGTGTGAAAGACTGAGAGTACTGGTTAACTCTTGCATTAAAGAATTGGACGGAATAGTGGTGAGACGAAGAAGAAAGCCTTGTACAGTGAGGATGCAGAAGGAGGGGAGACATGCAGTTAGTAAGATCAGAGGAGCAGTTAGCATGAAAATAGCAAAAGACAGCAAGAGATGCAACATTCTGGCAGTGAGAAAGAGGCTGAAGATAGTCAGTCAGAGGAGGGGAGTTGTGACAAAAGATTTTGATTCCACCCTATCTAATAAAACTGTGTAAGTGGAACTCTCCCCAAACATGTGAAGAGTACTCCATACAAGGATGAATAAGGCCCTTGTACAGAGTTAGCAGTTAGAGGGGCAAGAAAAACTGGCTTTGATGCCGCAGAACACCTAACTTCATAGAAGCTGTTTTAGCAAGAGATCAGATGTGAAGTTTCCAGTTTAGATTTAGGACAGACAGAGGATATTCAGTGTGGAAGAGGGAGACAGTTGAGTGTAATTGAAGAAGAGGAGATAGTTTTCTGGAAAGTTGTGTCGAGTTGATAGATGGAGGAATTGAGTTTTTGAAGCATTGAAAACTACACTTAACCCTCGGCTATCGCGCCCAATTGGGACCGAAATAGCCGCGCTATAGCCGAAAACGCGATAGCCGAATTGAACAACTAATGGTGAAAATTGTTATTGGTACCGCAACCACAAATTTTACTCCTAATATCTCTAATTTTTACTTCTTTTTAAATTAGTGTATAATCCATTGGTACCAATTAAAACATGTCAAGGTTATAACATAAAAAAAATTTACATCAGCTCATTGTATTTACTAGAGATATACCGCTGCATCAGTATCGGTATCGGAATCGGCGGTATCGGCCCATTTTTTTGGTATCGGTATCGGCTTATTTTATGCCGATACTTACGATACCTAAAAGGAATTTACTACTTAGTGATATATTCGATATAAGATATTGATTACTGAGTAATTTACCATTGCAAATGGCTTCAAAAAGCTTCTAGAATTGCTCCTATTTCACAAACGTTCTCAGAAGGACTTACAGCATCCCCCAAAACAAAGCCTCCCATCTGATAACGGACGCCGTCCACCAACTCATCCTGGTGTCCAGTGCAGTAATCACTGTAAGTAGTAGTATCGGTATCGGTGGTATCGGTATCGGTATCGGAATCGGCCATAATTCTGCTATCGGTTTTGGCCAATGAGCGCTCAGATACCTCATGACGTCATGGCTGGGCGCTCGATAGCAGGCATCTGAGGTCGCGATAATGAAATTTTAGCAGCTTTTCATGGGTGCGTGATAGCAATAAAATGCGATAGCTGAAGTCGCGATAGCCGAGGGTTGACTGTATTAAGTTTTCTCTGCTCCAATCAGAAATCTTAGAAAGATCAGAAGTCACACATCCTGTGGGATCCCTGCATGATGTGTTGACTTCCTGAAGATTGGTCATCTCTAAAAAGACGTGGAAAGGTGTAGGATGGTATCATCAGTGTAAGAGTGGATAGGGCAAGAAGTTTGGCTAAGATCATTAACTAATAATAGAAAGAGAATGGGTGACAGGATAAAATCCTGAGTTGATAGATTTAGCACACCACTGTTAATTGATTTAGAAGAAGGACAGTGGCCGTCTACCACAGCAGCAATAGAACAGTTGGAGAAGAAACATGAGATAAAGTTGCAGAGAGAAGGATAGAAATTATAGGAGGGTAGTTTTGAGATCAAAGCTTTGTGCCAGACTTTATCAAAAGCTTTTGATATGTCTAATGCAACACCAAAAGTTTCACTCAAATCTCTAAAAGAGGAAGACCAAGACTCAGTAAAGAGAGCCAGATCACCAGTAGAGCAGCCTTGATGGAAGCCATTCCAGTGATCAGATAGAAGATTGTAAAGTGACATATTTTTGAGAATCTTCTTGTTGAGGACAGATTAAAAACTTTAGACAAGCAAGAGATCAAAGCTAAAGGGAAATTTTTTGAGGAATTAGAACGGTCACCCTTTTCAGAAACAGGCTGAATGTAGGCAAACTTCCAGCAGGAAGGAAAGGTAGAAGTTGACAGACAAAGTTAAAAGAGTTTGGCCAGGCAAGGTGCAAGCACAGAAGCAGATTTCTTTAGAACAATAGGAAGGATGTACCCAACAGGTCCATAAACCTTCTTAGGGTTTTGGCCAGTGAGGACATGGAAAATATCATTATGAAGAATTTTAATTGAAGGCATGATATAGTCAGAGGGAGGAGGAGAGGGAGGGACAAGCTCAGAATCATCCAAGGTAGAGTCGTTAGCAAAGATTTGAAAGAAGAGTTCAGCTTTAGAGGTAGATGTGATAGCAGTGATGCCATCAGGATGAAATAAAGGAGAGAAAGATGAAGAAGTAAAGTTAATGGTATAAATAAAAAAAGAGATGTTTTTTTCGCTAGATGCCAGAAGTTTCGAGGGGAGTTGGAGTTTGAAAGATTTTGACATTTTCTATTTATGAAGGAGTGTTTGGCAAGTTGAAGAACAGACTTGGCATGATTCTGGACAGAAATATAAAGTGCATGAGATTCAGGAGATGGAAGGCTCAAGTACCTTTTGTAGGGAACCTCTCTATCATGTACAGCCAAGGAGGTTGAATAATGGGGAAGGGGTATGACATCACAAAAGTGAAGTCAACTGCTGCCCCTATCCCTCTTTACACCCAAAATATTACCAGCTGCCTATTGAAAATACAAGGGAACGCCTGAGTTACACTTCTTATTTTCTGTCTTATGTCCATGTTCTGAGGCCCCTTACCATATATGTAATCTTAAAATACTTATAATAGTAAATCATGCATACATATTAGATACTAAAGTGTTTTTCAGCTTTGGTGGACTTGGATGAGAGGTGGGAAGCTGTCTTTGAGGCAAACATATGGCTGAACCAGGTCATGTACCGTACACATGTAAATATACATACATGTGCATATAGATGTATACATGCACATCTAAACGAAGGATAAAATAAATTGTATATCAGGTGAAAGTTCGCCTGAAGGTTGATTTTTCTTGATATAGCAATTACTTAACACTTAACTCTCTCTCTAAATGATATACATTAATACTCTCTCTCTCTCTCTCTCTCTTTATAGCTTTTATTTGTGATTTCATGTCACTGTGGATTGGAAAAGCATCAATCACTGAAATCTTACTTCACTATTTGTTCCTTGTCATGCATTAAACGATAAAAGGCAATCTTTTTGCCATAATTTCTTTTGGAAATGTCCTGCTGCATTTCTTTCAATATTGTAGCTATTTTGTATTAACACTGTTAATAACAGGTCTATATGATATATTTAGGAAACTATAATGTGGTTTACATAAGTCAAACCATCAGTTCTTTCTTAATTTTCCTCTAGTAATGAAAAAGAAAGCGGCAATTTCCCATTGCTTAACACCGGAGAGGGCAATGTTTTGGGTTAAGTTGCGATCATAAGCTCTGCCCACCGCCTCATAAGCTGCCCACTGGCTTCACTTTTTTAGTACAGCAGGATAGGCATGTACTGTCTTCCCCATTCTAACCTCCTTGCGTATAACACAAGAACAGGCTGTGTTAAACTGAGGTTTGGAAGGTTTAGGTTGAGAAGAAAGAGTGAGGAATATAAGCCTACATGCCAGACACTGTCACTTCTGTTATGCATTCAGCACATAGAGATGGGTCTCTGACATGGAAACAGTATCATCCCAGGAAATCAGCTTAATACCTCCTCAGGTCACCCCCTTGAACTGGCAGAGGCAAAATGCCAGAGGCACCACTGTCTTGGGAGGATCCTGGGGACAGATTGGAAAAACATGACAAGATACAGGTATGAGATTGTGACTGAAGGAGCCCAACGGAGAAGAGAAGGTAACAGCATTAGCAGAAAGATTAGAAGTAAGGTAAAGGTCAAGAATGTTGGACGTATCTCTAAGACAGTCAGAAATACGAGTAGGATGTTGCACCAGTTGTTCTAGGTCATGGAGTATGGTAAAGTTGAAGGCTAGTTCACCAGGATGGTCAGTGAAGGGATAGGAAAGCCAAAGCTGGTGGTGAACATAGAAAATCTCCAAGGATAAAGATCTCTGCAAAAAGACAGAGACAGAATGTGCTCCACTTTACAGGGAGTTTTTATAGTCAGAGGAATTAGGAGAGAGATAGCACAGAAAAATTTAATTAGAGAATGACATTTGAGTTAAAGACAGATGGTGGAAAATTTGAAAGATTTAAGAGCTTGGGCACGAGCAAATCAAGTCATTGCGCACGTAGAGGCAACATCCAACTTTGGAACGAAAATGAAGATAGAGAAAGTAGGAGGGAACAGAAAAGAGCCTACTGTCAGTTGCATCAGATAGCTGTGTTTTGGTGGGAAAAAGAATAAGGTTTAGTAGAGGAGAGGTGGTGTTCTACAGATTGAAAATTAGATCTGAAACCATGAGTGTTGCAAAAGTTAATGAAGAAAAAGTAAGAGAGGTTTGAATATTCTGTTGCTACATTGTGGGAAAAAAATAAGTAAGAAAGTTACATTTAGCAAACAAAACATTTTTCAGAAGCAGAATAACTAAGAATGAAAATGGAAGAGAGATACAATGAATATTTGAGATTTGTACTCACCTGCTCTCATCTCCAGGCTGATGTGCTGTGGCTTGAGCTGCACTATGGGGTCATCAGAGAGTTCTTCATCCTTTTTAGTACTGTTTGCACTGACTGGGTTAGTGATGTAACCCTTGCATGCCTCTAGGAACTTTTCATATTTGAAGGAATTACTACTGATACAATGGCTAAGTGTTCCTCCTGAGTCTAACTCCACTGAGGTGATGTTCTGTAGGGTAGGAGTCACTCAGATGAAATACATTTACAATATAAGTGAAGAGAATGAGTGCAGCAAGCTCGTGATTAAATTAGATCTACATTAGTGTGAAATGTTTTATAGCAAGATTGACTACAGGCATGGAGATGAAATAACCATTGTCAATTTGGTTCTGATGGTAAATAAGAAAAACTGATGTCTCACTTAAAAAGAAATCATATACCTATATATTTAGTTTATATACTTAAGAAGATGAGTATTTCTTTCTACATTTGTCACTGATAATTCATAGATACTTGATATTAACACTCATAGGATAAATTTTGAATTATTTACAGTAACATTGATGTCATCATATTTGCAACACTGACAGAGCTATATATATATATATATATATATATATATATATATATATATATATATATATATATATATATATATATATATATATATATATAGAGAGATATATATAGAGAGAGAGAGAGAGAGAGAGAGAGAGAGAGAGAGAGAGAGAGAGAGAGAGAGAGAGAGAGAGAGAGAGAGAGAGAGAGAGAGAGAGAGAGAGAGAGAGAGAGAGAGAGAGAGAGAGAGAGAGAATCTTTTTTTTTTTAACTTACTGCTTAGTCAAGAAATAATGGTGTTAATTTTACAGATTAGCAGCAACAGTTTGATACTGTTCATATTCCACAAATTGCTTTACATTATTTTTCTACATTATCTTCTAAATTCAAATTTGTCAACTCTCACCATGTTGTAATACATATGTAATATACCGCATACTTGAAGGCAATAATAAAATAAAATAAAACAAATAAAAATAAAGAAATTAATAAAATAAGTAGATAAATAAGAAACTAAATCAACAAATAAATATTCATCAAAGTGTGAAACATGACTGCACTGTGGCTGGCACTTACACTGGAGTACAAGCTCTGTCAAAAATGTATTTTGAGTATGGCAAAGATTTTGATAGTTATTGCTATCAAATTACAAATCTGGATATCAGTTTGATCACAAATGCAAATGGAAGTGCAGATATAGAGAGAGTATGAGGAGGTTCTGTAAGCTATAAGTGGTAGTTACTACCTCTATAAATATAAACAAATAAAGAATTATGTATAGCAGTAATCTAAAGTATGTATGTCACGTACTTCTTTGTGGTGTAGGGTGAAAATGATATGAAGAAAACAAAAACCTTAGCTATTGCCATACCGGAAGGGAACACCAAGCACAGGTTGGGGCACCAATACACTCTGAGCATGTCCGTTTTTCACAGTCGTTCTCACCACTAACTGGCAACACTACAGTGGTCACTGCCACAGCTAGTGCAACAATTAGGGACTTCCTTCCCTGCATGACTACCCTAGAAAAGGATTACACTGGTGATATAAACCATTCTTTCATTAAACATTAATAATTCAAATTATATATTAATCAATACTTGAAACTTACTCACTCCACCTATTCAGACTCCACAGAAAAAAAATCTATTCTCAGCTTGAATCTTACACATATCTACTCTTCTCTCTTACCTCTCTCACACACTCCTGTAGTCACCACAATGGTAAATGGCCCAAAATCTCGGATGTTGTTTGACTCCTCTCAGGAAGTTAGGTGTGGACAGTGTGAGAATGCATGTATGTGTGTATGTGTGTGTGTCTCTCCCTCCCTCTCTCTCCAAGATAAGTGTAATCTTATCTTTGCATCCACTTCCTGAGAAGCCAACAGAAGACAGGAAGAAAACACAAAGGCTGAATACAAACACCCAACAAATGGCTTACATATTTATTAAATGATACATATGTACTATTAATGAATGCTCCCCTATCAGAAAACAGATTTAAAAAAATATTAGGTTTTTTTCAATTTTACTGTTTTTTTTGCCCCCTACGCTCCAGCCTACCAACCATACGACTGACACAAGGAACAGGCTGTCTTGCTGTGTTGTGTGCACAACTGGTTGGTAGTGGATCTGCCATAAATCATCACCATTTTCATCATCTGTTGTAAGCCAATCAAATTTCTGGCTTCCATTGAGGAGTCCAAGCAGATTAAAAAAAAGTCTATAATTAGGTAATCAGATCCCTACACAATACTTTAACCCTATAGAGTGAGCATGTTTTCTGGTGTTTATACTAACTAATGTCTGGCCAATATTTGCATATATGATTTCTCCTTGTTTGTAATTTCACAGTAACAAAACATCACACACAACTGTTTCTTCCCACATCACATCACGCAACTTGGGTGACAGAGGGTGGGGTCAGGCTGGGAGTTCTGATAGTTGAAAACAGAACAAATGGAGAGGGGAGCATGAAAAGAAATGAAAGGAAAAAGAGAGGCTGTGGAGCCAAGATGAAATAGTACAGGAGAGAACAACTCCCCATGGCCAAGTGTGAAAAACGCATAGCAAGGGTAAGATTCCCATCACAACCACAAAACTGCATATTTTATATTTGAATTATATTATGCTGCACAACCCAAGAAAGTGGTTAGTCCTGGATAACAGCCAATAAATTCCTGCATTATTGTAAGTCAAGAAGGTTTGAGTTAAGTATGTTCCTGAAAACTTTGTGGACATTTACAATATCTCTGATGGAACAGTAAACATGAACTAACCCAGGACTCACCAACACTTGATGCACCACCCCCAAGGAGTACCACACCCTCTTGCCGGTGATACATGTACATGCACATACACAAAATAATTACTAACTGAAAATAATGCCAGGCGAGTTGTTCCCTATTGTTTCAGTTGTGTGAAGCAGCAGAGGGAGACTCAAGTAGGATACTTCAAGGGGACAGGTTGAGAGGCCAAACATGGAGATGATGATGGGATAGAAATAACTTTTGGGATTGTTGGGGAGGGGGCCTTCTCTTATTGTTTACAAACCACTAAGGACACAATTATAGAAAAGACAATGAGTGACCTAAATGCTAATTTATAACCGGATATGCCACCATATTGTGCTGCTGGGTTCACTGGTCTCCTGGGCAGAGCCCTAAGGAGGCTTGATGTAAACTGTCTCACTTTAAAAGGCATCTCCAGTCCAGAGATAATGGCAATATTGAGTTGTTGGGGAGGGAGGGGGAGCCCTGGCAACCAGCTACAGGTGTGTTCTGCTCAGGCCCACACATTCACTCTGCATCACGAGGTTCTGTTCTCCTGGAGGCCAGTGCTGGGGTCACTGACAGCCTCCTTGCTGGTGATGGGCTTTCAACACCTTTGTTATTGGCCCACGTAACTTCAGCCCTGGCCTTTATCATCTCCACTCAGCAAACATCTCCACTAACATCACTCTTCAAACTCAAACAATTCTGCAATACAGGCCTCCCTCAACACACAGGCTTCCATCAAATCAACACAGCCCTGCAACACACCTCCAAACTGTGCTCTCTCCTAAGTGTGGGAACAAAGGAAGGGAGGATGGAGGTAAGAATATTTTATTCCTTTGAAAGTGGGAAATGACTGACTTGGAGAGGTTCAATATGGGTGGCATTTAGGTCAATATTATAGAAAGACGCAACGACAACACCCTACAGCGCAGCGACCGATCATGGCACGTTAAATAATCTTAGTACAGGGTGGGAAGTGGAACAGGGATGGGGTCGTCCCCATGGCATGCACGATGGTGAGCGCTGGTTCAGAAACATGGGACTGGAAGTGTGTGTGTGTGTGTGTGTGTGTGTGTGTGTGTGTGTGTGTGTGTGTGTGTGTGTGTGTGTGTGTGTGTGTGTGTGTGTGTGTGTGTGTTAACTCATTAAGTGTATACGTAATCATATGCATGTATTAAGTGTATGTGTTATCATATGAATGTAGAGAGAAAGACAGAGCTGTGGACAATATCACTTGGCTAAGGAGAAAGAAACACCCAGGACCCTGAGGGGATGAGTCACTGGTATAAAAGGTTGGAGAAAGAAAATGAGCATCTCAGCTACAATATATTGCCATGCAAAAATTCTACTGTCTACCTAAAAATCTTACTTTTATGTACCACTGTCAGTAAAGTTTTGATATGGCCTAACATGTGAATATATATATGTATATGTATATATATATTATGTAGGCAATATATATATACACATTACAACTTTATTATGATTTTTCAACAGATCTGCATGATCAAACCAAGGAATATCACAGCTTTCAACCACGTTTAATGATAGAGAAAAAACACACCAGACAGTATATAAAACCTATGCCAGTATGCAAAGTAGCAGGGAAACTCCATGAGAAGGGTTGTGGCAGCTAATACTGATAATACACTCCTCAGTAGCAGTGCTGAGTTAGGTAACTTGAGGGGAGCCAACATGCATGGTGGGGCACAAGGGAACGAGACTGAGTGAAGCAGAGTTCTGTGGGTGAGTTGCCAGTCTTCAGGGAACACGGAGTGATGACGTGGGTTGAAAACAGCAAAATTTAGTCCCCTCTAAGGTAATCTGCTGTGATGGGGAAGGGTAGGTGGGAAGAAAATTTTGTACCAAGAATTCAGGAAGGCCTTTGAACTGTGAGGATGACACATGACATCCTTGACACTGTTGCTGCCACAAATGATGACTATGAGAAAGCTACAACCTTGCCTGCTGGGGTGGACCAAGAGTGGTGGGCCAACATTGTGTGGCACCAATGTGCTGGTAGTCATTTCTGTAAGGCTGTCAGTCATGTTTCCCTCCAGCAGCCTGGGATGTGGTTTTCTCACACCACCAACCAACTACAGACACAGTTAAATGCCCATCCTTACTGCATTCAGACATACTACCACTGCACTCCAAAAAAATATCCCTTCATCTAAAACTGGAACTGGAATATAAAAAGAGAACAAATGGTGCTCCCAGACACAACAATACCAGTGTCAATGGCTGCAGGTGTGGAACAGTACAACAGAACCATGTCTCCTACAATAACACTTAGAAACATGTATCAATAAGTTTCTTACCAAGAAAGTGAGAAACAATTATTTTCACATGTTTACTAAAGTATGATATCACTATAAAAGAAATACACTATGGAATATGCATTACAGAGTAAAAATGCTTTCTCAACATGAAAATAATGCTTCAAAGTTCCTGAACAAGGAGGGTATTCTTAATGTCAAACAACTAAGCATACTTAATTCTACCATTCTAAAGTGGTGCACCTATTATTTCAGTCAATAACATATCAACTTCTCCTTCATTGGATACAGATGCTAGCAAAATGGGGAAAATTTAAAGGAGACTGTAGTTTTAATGAGGGAAAATTTACTTCACTGAATAACCTCCTTGAGTGTTTGGTAAAAGCCTGGGAGTGTGGGAAAAAAAGTATCTGAAGACTATAATAATCCAGAAGAACATTAATTTCCTTACACCAAATTAACAACTCTGCATTATGATTATACAACAAAACCAATCTCAGATTTTGAGTTATATGTAGCATACTCTGTTATATCTTAGACTGTCTAAAAATAAATAAATAAATAATGACTATTAACTAGCTGGTGAATCATCTGAGATAAGATCAATAAATAGCACTGATAATAAACAATAGCCAAGTAAGATGGTAATATCAGATCAACACCATCTTACATCAAGGTTCATATAACATGTAAGGAAGATGAGTGTCTATTGGTCAGCTCGTCAATGAAAGCTGTGTGCCAATTGCTTTGTTACAATATGTCAAGTTGTGTTGCTAATAAATGACAATTTTGTCCAATTACCAAAGTCCTCACACACAGAGTCTCTGATTTGGAAAAATTCTTGACCACTGTTTCTATCATCAGACAATCAGTGAGAAACAAACATATGAGAAATATAAATAATGAATACTCTTTATGGAGCTGAGAATTAAGTGTAATTACCTATGTGCAGCAGTTATGGTGTCAAGGAATAATATGTGCCTGGTGGAAAAAGATGATGGGGGAAAATATGAAGGGAGTAGGAAGGAAGGGGCAAGGAGGAAGAAAGGGAGTGATGGGAAGCTGGCACCACTCACTGCTACCTCCCACATTCTCATAAGAAGCCACTAGACAAACCATTACAATAACAGTGTTGTCATAAGGAAGTGGCCAGATTTGTTCTCATCTCATCCAGACACCAATATTACTGTTAAGACTTATGACAACACTGTTGACAAGAGGGAACAATGGTCATGCTGGGACAATGCTGGGACAAAACAAGACAAGAGAGGAGAGAGCCTTGGGAATGGGGAATGATCAAACACAAGTACGAAAATATCACCATAATGTCCGGGGTTAATATATCAAGAATCCATATTCAGATATTCATAATAAATAGCATTTACATGCTGGTGTGCTAAGGGTTATGAATGAATGACTCTTGAGGAGGAAGTAGGCCATAAACGATTCCACACAAAATCATGACCAGAGGATGAAATGCTTCCATATTATGCTTGCATGATGTAGCCTATATCTACAAAATTAACAAATTTCATTTTCAACAATAACAAAAACGATTTTCAAGACTCTAGACAAGGACAAGTGTATAACAGTGCCCATTATCCCCCCCCTCTGGGAGCCAGCCTCCAGTCGGGGAGGAGGGGGGGCTCATCACCTCCACGGCTCTGCTTGGTCATCTCGGCCCCACACCTGACACCCAGGAGAGGCAGCCTGCTCCTGGCATGGCAGGTGTGGGCAGTGCATACCCCGGCAAATGGGCCTGGGCCACGTGAGGCCCAGACTCATCCCTCAGGCTGGCTGTCCCGCCCCACCGCCCCCGCCGTGCTCTCTCCTGCTATCACAACGCCTTCAGGAGGCACTAAAAAATTCTGGATTGATCCCAATACTGAGAGACACCGGCACGGGAGCTCTGGGGTCGGTAGCCATAGCACACCCTCAGAGAAAACAAATAGTTAAGCTACTGATGACCAAGATATAATAGCATCTCGGCACCATTTTCTACAATGCCTGTCACCCGATGCGGCACTCCGGTGGTGAATCTGTGCTCATCCAGCTGGTGGTGTGCTGGCTCTGGATGAGATGTGGCAGGGGTGGGGGGTGGAGGGGAGAGGGGGAGGTAGGGCAACCCCACCCCTCGCTTATGCGTTCTTCAGCAGTGAGCCAGCTCTCTCGTTGGCCATGTTAACTCTCGTGGTGTTAGAATCAGCCTGGAAGAAAGACATAGTGTTGATGCTTATCCTGCCATACGTGTGTGTGTGTGTGTGTGTGTGTGTGTGTGTGTGTGTGTGTGTGTGTGTGTGTGTGTGTGTGTGTGTGTGTGTGTGTATCTTTGTGCTGGATTTGTTACCTTCCCAAAAAGAGTCCAGTTCAGTGACAGTGATCAATGCATGCCATCCCATGACTCAGTGGGGCAGTATCCACTTGCTGTCATTGAAAATTCCTCGAGTAAGCTGAACACTGTTCACACCTACATGTGTACTATTCAGTGGCAGGTAGGGATACTTTCCATAGTGATAAGGTGTGTGTGTGTGTGTGTGTGTGTGTGTGTGTGTGTGTGTGTGTGTGTGTGTGTGTGTGTGTGTGTGTAAAAATACATTATAAGTGCATTTAAAAGGAAAGCATGATCAATAAAAGCAAATACACACAAGGAAATTACAAAATACAAGGTAAGGAGCATAGTCCACTATGTCACAAAGCATACAGTCAAAGCTGGTCTGTTTCTCCACAAATAACACAAAAGCACAAATTCCTAATCACTCATCCATGCCACGCAAGTTTACTATGAATGCAAGCAAGTTCTTGATCTTATTCATCATCTGTTAAAATGATATAAAGATACTCTACTTCAACAGAAAATTTCAAATTAAGAAGTAAATAAATGTGATAAAAAAAAAAAAAAAAATCTGAGAATACAGGTCACCTCCGTTATACAATTCACCATTAAATAATAATTCCCTTTTGCAATCATTGAGCTTTACTACTCACTGCCTGCTATATGACTGGTTATGCTTTGTTTTCATAATCTTCCTCAATTACTTGTAAACATATATTGTAAATCAATTTTATTTCATCATTATAATTATCATTATCATTTATGTATTTGATTTATTAAGCCTCTCTTTATTATTTTGTATGTGGGATACCTTGTGGCATCCTTATGTGCCTTGCTAGAGACACAGTCATTCTCTGTACAGCAAGATTCTTTCATTTTAGTGAAGCTGTTTTACACAGTGTATACACTTATTCCAAACCCTGAACTATCCTTAGGAACAATATGTGACCATACCAGCAGTGAGTAAATGACTGTAGTGCTGCGATGCAACAATAGCCAGTGTTTCCCAGTGTTCTACAGATGATAAGGATGAAGAATGAGCACACAGAGGCCCTGGATGTCCCTTCATCTAATAAGGGACACTAAGGTAAGGGATCCTCCAGCCTTGTGAGGGACATATGGACTCAATGGTACAGTGAGTAATTACAAAATTATTCTTATTTAGTTTAATTCAATTATCTTATTCTTGTAATTATTTTGTTTGTTTAACAAATTTTATTACTTTAGACACTAATTGTATCTACATAAGATATTTCATGGTTTTGATTTGGGCACGTACAAACAGGTCTTGGAATGCATCCTTATTTTTTCCACTTAATCTTATCTTTGCTATATCATCATTCGCTTAATGACTGCATTTTCAGGAATGTAATTCAATCATATGTCGGGGAGGACCTGCATATGAAAATTATTTAATTAAAAACCAAGGCCTTGTTGCATCATAGGTTGACATTTTATCATTTCCCAAGAGTAATATTGCTGAATATCAAATGAATACTTTAACACAGGTGATTCAAGGGATTAATCCATATGCCAGAGTATATGCACTGCCATAAAAAAAAAAAGAGTGGTCAGTGTTTTGAGGTATAGGAGTTCTATAAAGGTAATATTCAAAGACTAGCGGTATAATTTGTTGGTTTTTCATGGGTGCTTCCTCCAGTGATGAAGGAAAATCACTAAAAGCACACTTGAAAACCCCAATAATTTTTACAAGGGCCACTAGTGAAGATAAGATGCCTCAACATCTGACAATGTAGTCCAATAATGCAAGAACATCTCGATACTTAATCTTCATATTACTTTAATTCAGCATCAACTTTGATTCGTACTTTAGTGACTAAAGGAATTATGTTTCAAAAGCCACAAGGCAATAATCATACAACAACAATAGTCTATCATGATCGCCACCACCATCAACTGACCATCTCAGCTTACAAAAGGAAGAAAATAAAAAAAAAATAATATAAGAAGTTCTCACACTATGCAAAAATTGGATTAAACACTGGCATGAAGGCAGGCAAGAAGGTGGCTGTCTAAGACTTGAGCAGTTTTCCAGCCTTTTCGTTCGCCTCCTGCACGTGGGTGACATTCGACTCCGCCTAAAGAAGGAGCAACATAAACAAGACATAAACAAGGTGGGTTATAACACACACATAACAATTGGGGTGGAAAGACATGTGCAAAAATATAAATTCAAATCAGAACAAAATCATGCATAAATGATGGAACAATAAACAAGCAACAAGCAGATTATGACTAGACATTTATCAAACGGGGAAGTGGATACTTTAATTTCCTCCACTTTTGCAACCTGTACACAGACTGAGGCTAGATGTGCGCTGGAATGTCAATCATGATGAGATGATATAACACTGTCAGAATTAACTGAAGTAGTATGATATAACATTTCAAACCAATAAACTTTATTATGATTGAGTTTATGAATAAAACCATTCATGAAAGTATGTGTTCTGTACATGATCACATTTAAAACAAATTATAAATACAATTGAACAATGGCAGTTAATATGAATGAAAATACAAGACACCCAAAGATTAACAATTAGTTCACAGTAACAAAATATATCACTCATAAGCTAAACAAATGCAAACGTAATACAGTTATTGAGAAGAATGGGCAAGATGCTGATGAAATACATCCAGAACATGTAACCAAAGAAGACAAAATCATGAAACAATCACCAATTATAATCATTCTAGTTTAGAGTCAACACCTAGATACTTTTCCATTTGTCTTTCTCCCTTCCCCTTGGCCTTCTCAACCTACACACTTTCCTTTTTAACACAACTCTGCTCCTACCCGAACAGCAGTTTCCTTCTTACCTTCCGGGTGATTCTGCCTATCTGTCTGTTCTGGTTCTCAATCTCTGATCCCATGTCAATGGCCATGTTGCGAAGGTTGCCAATCATGGTGTTCACCTGGCCCATGTTCTCTTCCATCTCATCCTCACGAGCATCATTGGTGATTCTGAGGAAAAATCCAAAAGTCATCAAATGTCATTCCCAGGAACAATTCATGAATGGTTCCAAAACCTTGATGTGATAAACCTCAGTTATAGCTGAGATACATTAGTAGGGAGGCAGTAGTCTAGTGGATAAAGTGGTGAGTGTGGGATCGGGCAGACATCCACGTGTAGAGATTCAAATCCCACCATGTACCGCCTTGAAACTATACCATTTGTCGAGTAGTTTAAAGTTACCTACATGTCACCATGATATCCAGGTTCTAGGTAGTTACACCAAAGATGCACTTGGATGGTGATATGGGCCCTAATATGGGTACCACCATAAATAAAATTGCCTGCGCCACTAATGGGTGCAAGCTGAACAGTGCTTTCCATACATACTCTTCAAGTAGACCTACAGGCACTATAGGCCATAAAAAAAGGTTCTTGCAGATATAGCAGTGATGAAAAGGGGAATTTTCTTCATAAGCATGCACACACATATGCATAAAAGAAAAGAACAGAACTCTATAGTCAAAGCAACTCCCACCACTTTCCAAACCACACCACATCTCTACCTGTTCACCTTTGCTCTCCACACACACATACACAAATGCACACATCTTCAATGGCCATTCTGTCCTCCAGGACATTCTGTTTATAGCACCTATCTACACTCTAAACAGGATGCGACTGCAACCACTATCCTGTATTACAGAAACACTGTAGTATATTGTTGGAGCTGTGAGCACTGAGGATCTTCAGTTTGTGTTAAATGTACAAAGGCCGTGGTACAGTGGGACCATGCGTGCTTTGGGGTTCGAGGGGTCTCCAAGCGCACGGGTTCGAATCCTGTCCACGGTCTGAGTGCAGGTTGGGCTTCCTCACTCAGGGCAACGGTTTCCTAGCGGGTGGGCTTTGAGATAGGAGGTACCTTAAAAAGTATCCCCTTTAGCCCATAAATTTCCGTGAAAAGCCCACATGGTATATATATATATATAAAAAAAAAAAAAAAAAAAAAAAAAAAAAGCATAATTAATATGCAGAACAGACTAACAAGACAAGACGACACTCACCGTCCAATGTAGCCTCCAGAAGGTCCCAAGCCATTACGGTCGTCCATGACTCGCTGGGGCTGGGAGCTCACCACACCATCCTCCTTGCCCTTCCAGGTGGATTCATCCTCCTTAAACTGTGAGGATCTGTGGAAAGTGGCAAAGTGACTTAAGCGGTTAGGCGGCGACAAGGCAAGAAGGGGACGGGAGTGCAGGCAGGCAGCACGGCCGGCTAGGCTCTAGGGGGTTGGTTTGATCCGTGTGGTGGGGAGCCATGAACTGGCACTAAAGTAAGTAGTCCCCACCCCTTGAGGCAGGGGTGAGAAGAGCGGCACATGCGGAATTATCCTCGATTCATGATTTCAAGAAGCCGTATGGAAAACCTCTATGGTAAGTATGTTAAGTAAATGGCCCATACAAACTGAGAAAGGTAAAAATCAAAAGGCTGCTGGGAAAAACAACCAAAGACAAGAAAAATCCTAGCCGTTTCTTTGAAAAGGTAAATAAAAAAAAAAAACTTCAATTTGAAACTTAATGAATCTAAACATTTATGCACTGTATCATAAGTAACATACACTATGGTAAATATAATGATGCAGCTCAAAATCATAAGTAAAAATGATAAGAAAAATGATAAAAAACAATAATAATAATAATAACACAGTAAGACATATAAAAATAACTGGGATGCAATGAATTATAACAGGTGCAGGCATTATTCATTAAGAGTTAGGAGGAGCAGGAGCAGGAGCAGGAGAAGGAGAAGAAGAAAGACGAGGAGGAGGAGGAGGAGGAGGAGGAGGAGGAGGAGGAGGAGGAGGAGGAGGAGGAGGAGGAGGAGGAGGAGGAGGAGGAGGAGGAGGAGGAGGAGGAGGAGGAGGAGGAGGAGGAGGAGGAGGAGGAGGAGCAAAAATATCGACTTTAGTGATAAGGATGGTAATCATTTAATCCGTGTGTGTGTGTGTGTAACTGAACATAGTGGCCATGCTGTTACCAAATCTGCTGCCATTTTTTTTACGAGAGAGAGAGAGAGAGAGAGAGAGAGAGAGAGAGAGAGAGAGAGAGAGAGAGAGAGAGAGAGAGAGAGAGAGAGAGAGAGAGAGAGAGAGAGAGAGAGAGAGAGAGAGAGAGAAACTGAAAATTCTAGTCTTAAAAGGATAAATGGTGACCGTGGTGGTGGAGGTGGCGGTGGTGGTGGTGGTTGTGATGGAGCAGGAGGAGGAGGAGGAGGAGGAGGAGGAGGAGGAGGAGGAGGAGGAGGAGGAGGAGGAGGAGGAGGAGGAGGAGGAGGAGGAGGAGGAGGAGGAGGAGGAGGAAAAAAGCAAAGGATATTTAAGATGGGAAAATCAATAAGAGACTATGTGTTGAGCATGATGCATTTCTATCCTCCTCACCAACACCACCACCACCACCACCCTCTCATCCTGGAGCAGAGGCAAGGAAGGGAAGAGGATGGGGACAGGAAGGATTAAAAATGAGTAGGAAGGGAAAATAGTGATGGGTTTTGGTAAAGGAAGAGACAAGAGAGAGGATTACAATATGAAGGATCCAAGAATTAAAAAGATAAAAATCAACAGAAAATGAGGAGAGAGAGAGAGAGAGAGAGAGAGAGAGAGAGAGAGAGAGAGAGAGAGAGAGAGAGAGAGAGAGAGAGAGAGAGAGAGAGAGAGAGAGAGAGAGAGAGAGGTGGGGGAGTAAAGTTTGTTGGATCATGATAGTAAGGAGACAAGCTAAAGGGAAGGGTTAGAATATAGAAGTACTTACAGAGGATATGGGTAAAGGATAAAAGCACGCACTGACATAGAGAAGACTGGTTACTGCCACATATTGGCCTGAGGAGATGCAAGCTCTACCGATTGTTCCTGCACCGAGAGGCAACTTCTACATCTAAATGGGTTAGGATTTCTTTTTCACATAATTGCAGTACACTAAGTTATGGTTTGTCAAGTCCTCCAGGTTACATGTTCCTACTCATGATCTCATTTCAAGTTCTCTCTGATCTACCTTCCATTTAAACATGCCTCATTCCCTTACTCTTCTCTTCCCTCATTATTACATCAGACCAATGCACATTTCTCTCTCTTCGTTCTACTACACTTTCAGTCCAATCTATTCATCAACTCTACACTTACTGTGCTATTCTGACATTAGCAGTGCACTAGACATTCACTGCATCAAGCACCTTGTCACACTTCAATCACTTCATATCAACCTTTCAAAGGTCAAATTCTGCTGCCATGGCACATTTAATCCCTCATGCATGAACACCCACACCATCTCTCATAAGCTGGAGAAGTTTGCATTTCTCTCACTTGTTCCAACTTTTCAGTCTCTGCACACAAATAACATTCCTTTCATAACATTATTCCAACCATAGAACATAAACACCAAGAGGTTCCAGCACACACATTAAAAATTACTTCTTTCAATCCTTAACTCCTGAGTTTACTTACTGCAACCAATACACAACTGGATTACTCACACTACCCATCAAAGCACTACATCTTTGCACACTAATTTTCAAAATACATTAGTAGTCAAGATACTCCTACACAACATTACCAAACACTGTGGCACCAGCCACATGGCTCACTATTACCTTAGTGTTAGTGTTTAGATTCGGTACCGTCCTTCCACTACCTCACCTCACTTTACCTCAAAACAATGAAGTCCTCTGCTACATTATCACAACCATAAATCCAGTGGTAAAATCTATTGATAAATGTCAATGACTACTAAAGACAATGTAGTATTGAGCAAAATTTGAATTTTAACAATAATGTGTGTGTGTGTGTATATATATATATATATATATATATATATATATATATATATATATATATATATATATATATATATATATATATATATATATACACACACACACACACACAGAGAGAGAGAGAGAGAGAGAGAGAGAGAGAGAGAGAGAGAGAGAGAGAGAGAGAGAGAGAGAGAGAGAGAGAGAGAGAGAGAGAGAGAGAGAGAGAGAGAGAGAGAGAGAGAGAGAGAGAGAGAGAGAGAGAGAGAGAGAGAGAGAGAGAGAGAGATTTGAGCAATTACTTTAACACTTCTTTTCAATGGGTGAAGAGGAGAAAGAGGAGAGAGGCAGCAATACTTGCAGCAAAGACAGTGGAAGCAGTGATGGTGATGGTGGTGATGGTGAGGGGAGTGAGGTGGGGTGGAGAGAGTGGGGACAGGGGTGGGGTGAGGTGAGCCTAACACATGCTGTCTCAGTGGTGCCTGCGAGCCAGTCGCAGCAGCGGCAACAGCAGCAGCAGCGGCAACAGCAGCCTGTGCCTCTCAAATGTTGCATAATAGCCAAAAAAGTAATGGGAAAATTGGCACTGAATAAAATATATATATATATATATATATATATATATATATATATATATATATATATATATATATATATATATATATATATATATATATATATATATATATATATATATATATATATATATATATATATATATATATATATATATATATATATATATATATATATATATATATATATATATATATATATATATATATATATATATATATATATATATATATATATATATATATATATATATATATATATATATATATATATATATATATATATATATATATATATATATATATATATATATATATATATATATATATATATATATATATATATATATATATATATATATATATATATATATATATATATATATATATATATATATATATATATATATATATATATATATATATATATATATATATATATATATATATATATATATATATATATATATATATATATATATATATATATATATATATATATATATATATATATATATATATATATATATATATATATATATATATATATATATATATATATATATATATATATATATATATATATATATATATATATATATATATATATATATATATATATATATATATATATATATATATATATATATATATATATATATATATATATATATATATATTTATTTATATATATATATATACAAAAATAATTTGAACTTATATACACCTATGTATCAGGCAATGTTCAAGCAAATAGGAATCGAAGTTCTGAAGATGAAAAGAATTATCAACAAGCAAAAAGATCTGATATTTTCCCTTTCATCACTTATATATATATATATATATATATATATATATATATATATATATATATATATATATATATATATATATATATATATATCACTGGTTATTCTGAATGTTCTTCAGTGTATGGCAAGGACGGGGGAAAGCTTGTTCTGGCGGAGCCTTGTTACTGCACAACAAGCAAGGTGGGTGTGTGTGTGTGTGTGTGTGTGTGTGTGTGTGTGTGTGTGTGTGTGTGTGTGTGTGTGTGTGTGTGTGTGTGTGCATTCACCAAGGCTTGATCACAAGCAAACCTGCAACCACCAGCTGTCACCCTCTCGGTGTGAGCTTGGAGCTCATTATTACCGATCATTGGGTAAGACCGTGACCTTGCACACCACACACCCCATCCCCATGGTCAGTGGAAAAATTCCCATGGGTGACCAGCCCCTGGTGTGGTTTGAACATATGCTAGCCATGCCAACCAACACAGACTCAACCCCTTTACCACTGACCCATGAGGCACTGCTCTGTGTGTGTGTGTGTGTGTGTGTGTGTGTGTGTGTGTGTGTGTGTGTGTGTGTGTGTGTGTGTGTGTGTGTGTGTAGGGAAAGGAAGGGAAAGAGGATGAATTTTTCGCAGTTCATAACATTATTGGTTGGCTCTGAGTGAGTGCTGGGTCGCTGGGAGGATCTAAACAGTTGCAACAAGCAGCATCGCGTCCTCCCGTGCTTCTAAGAGTCACTCCTGAGAAACTCTGGCTGACGACCAATAAACTGTTACAGGCAACTCTGGAGGCTAAGTAGTAATAGTAATAATAGTAATAGTAGTAATAGTAGTAGTAGTAGTAGTGTGCCATGCTGGTAGTGACTCCCTCACTCCTGCACTACAGCTGAAGGACTGCCACAGGAGGTCTGGCTCATTAAGATTGTGTGAGACATCTCTAGAGGTACGGGTCTGCAGGGCCATGCCTCCACCCTGCCAGCCCTGCCACCCTCCCCTGGCAAAGGTGTGTTTGGCAGCATGTGCTGGTGACAGTGAGAGGGGGTGAGGGTGTAGTGCAGGGGGCGGGGGGTGACCAAGCCCTCCAGCGGGCCAAGATACCACGAGCTGAGTTCTCTAGTGTTCAGTCCAGAAATGTTAAGCTCAGGTGGATGGCCTTTACCTTACAGTCACGTTCTGACAGTCCCTGACCTCTTAACTTGGAGCACAATCAAGGAAAGAACTTACGTTCTGGAATAAAGATCAGAGAATGTGTCAACTTGGTCCTGAATTAACGTTACTAAGCTCAAGTTGACTCAAACTTAACAGCCAACATTTTTTTTCCCACAGTCTTATTTAATTAAGAAAATTAAGAGAGTCTAAAGAATATTAATTAAAGTGTATATTTATTCATAGTTCATTAGAAATTAAAGAAAACAAATGCACTTGACAACACTGAATATAAAGTAACATCAGCCTAGGAAGGACAGGGGCAAATCACCTCTGGCTGCGCACACCCCCAGCAGACAGAGGGACCTAGGGACAGCCCATCACCAGCAGAGAGGAACACCCCACCTTGACACAGGCCCTTGCATGCTGGTGCTGCATTCTTGGCACCTAGCTTGGTCAGCACATCAACTCATGAGGAGCAGAGCCAAGGTGTGTCTCATTATGACTCAGAAGTTTTGCTTGACTTTCTGTAACAACTATCATTTCACCCATGTAGTAAGATATCCCTAGTTGCAGGGGGGCTACCTCAAGGAAGGAAATTCTCCTCTTTGCCTGTGCTGGACTGTCTCCTGCCCTGGCCCCAGTGATGGTATAAAGTCCACTCAAAGGGTACTCACTTGTTGCAGGGGAGGACACACAATCCACAGCATTTCTCCATCCCAGTCAAGTTCTTCTCGGCTTCCTTCATGTCGGCATTGATCTGGTCCATCCCTTCCTCGATCCGGTCCAATTGTTCTGTTGGTCACCCACACAACCACTGAGATACCTTCTCAGTCTGACTACAGATACCATATCTCTATCTATGTTTGTTCCCTAAGGAATATACTCAGTATTTGTTGGAGTAATACTTATATAAAAATGAGAACATGAAGGCAAATTCCAAGGTATTTCTTTTAACTTTAATTATATATCTGGATGGGTAATCACTTCTGCTATTGTTGTACCTTTATATTGTATCAATCACTGATATTTGGGACAATACCAAAAAGTATTAGATAACCTGACCACCATTAATGCCGACGTGCCTGAGTTATGTCTCCACATCTTGCATGCTTTGAACCTGACACTCCTACCCAGGTTTCCCTTAGCGGGGATAAAAAGTTTATCAAATGTTTATTGCATGACTTCAGACTTTTCAATGCATAAAACTGATCTTGGTATTTTGATTGTGCAGCAAGGAAGCATACAGGCATACTAGAGGTGGCATACTTACGGCCCTGGGTGTCAAGCTCTACTAAGGTCTTAATGCCGGTCTCCTGGGTCTAGGGGAGAACCAAGGGAGAGGTATCATGCAAGTAAGGAAGGCAACATGCAGTCAAAGCTGTGCACCAACCATACCAACTACTAGGTGTGCAAACAGTAGTGCATGAGAAGCAAGGCCAAAGTCTCTGAGGCAGGAAAATAAATGATGAAAACCACAGAGTACTGATGATTTACTAGAGAAAAAAATAAATAAAAGGAAGTCAGATGTTCCATGAAATAATCAGTACTGTGTGACCATGTGCAATGGGTTATAATATATATATATATATATATATATATATATATATATATATATATATATATATATATATATATATATATATATATAAGCAAATTGTTAAAAGGAAAAAGAAAAAGAAAAATAGCTATAATTGCAAAAAAATTGGCAATAGTAAAATGAAGCAAGGTGGCTTCAAACATACATGCACAGATATACACTTGTCTATGTCTATACGCATGTTTGTATGTACAGTTGCCCTCAGTACTTATGCCACAAAGTTTGGTGAATTTCATGTCTATAAACCAAATAAAAGTTAAAATAAATAAATAGCTCTGAGATACATTTGTTTTCACTACTTAGGGCAACAGTGGCCACATGAGCATGCATTAATACAGTCTTTTCTCTGCAGCTTCTCTCTGTCATCTCTGAATCGCAAAGCTCATGAAAAACAAAAGTTATTGCTGAGCTGGCCTCTTTTTATTTATTCTAAGTTGATTGTACAGCCAACATTCTTGTTCAGATATACACCATCAAGCCCCTTCATGCCAAATTCCATCATGGCTTTAAGATATGTAAATCATCACAGTTTAAGTGGTTATTAACTGATGAGGAAGCTCTAGTGAACAAAGGTCCCCAAGACAGTTCATGGGGCACAGTCCTCACCAGTGTAACAGTGACTCCCTGCCACCTCATATCCATCCATCTCCTTCCCAAACCACATCACCACTCCTCCCTTACCAGTTAGTCAGTTAGCCACACGCACAGCAGCTCAGGCAGACGTGCAAATGTGTGTGTGATTGTGGTTAGTGGTGTGGGATGGAGGGAAGCAAAATATAAGTATAACAGGACACGTCTTACCCCCTTGGTCGTTTAGCATGTACAGTGTTTTTGCTCCTGCATCTTGACTCTAGTTGGGTGGGGGACCAGGATGAAAAGAACAGTTGGCAGGAAGAAAACAATAAAAGAAATTAACAAACTAACCTAACTTGAGACGTTAATTCATGATTCAAAAGAAAAAAAATCACATGCTTTTTTTGACAACTAAAATAAAAGTCGACATTAATTTTTTGCTCTATTGGAGAATGCCATGAATAATTCAGGCTTATTCCTACACACAACATCTTTCCCACTTGTATGATCAGTGGCTGTTGCTTCCATCCCTCAGCTCTTCACACGCTCTCTAAATGGACAGTCAACAGTTAACGCTTCAAAATTTCCTTCGAACCAATAAATAAGCAAATATATCAGTAAAGAACAGCAGATTTGGTAGGAAAAACCATCACATGTAAGACACACAAAAGAGCTACAGTCATTATTACCATCTGCCATTTCTCTATCAAACAAAAAATAAATGTGTAAAAAAAATAAAAACAACACATTCAAACAAATATCAGCAAAACTCACTCCTCCCACCAAAAGAAAAGGAAACTGTAGCATAGTGGTAAAAGGGCAGGGAGTGGGGATACACAGACACATGTATAGCTGGGGGAGGAAAAAATGGATGAGGGGAGAAGGCAGGGCAGGACACACTGGCCAAGAGGGGGATAGTAAAGCAAGAAGGCAGTAGTTCAGAGAAGACTTCAGATCCAATTAGAATAAAAGGAGGAATAAGTAGAAAAAGAGCAGCCAAAGTTATAAAGAGAGGGTAAAAGTGGCCAGGGGAGGGTAAGAGGGACAACAAAATAGCAATGGGGAATGGGGATGTGAGACTCAACCAGCACTGTGCCCAGATGCTGCCCAACCCACACTGGTGATGAAGGGACTCACCACCCTGTTCATCCAGCAGCACCATGGTTGTGATTCCCACCTCGTTGCTCTGAGGACCAAGACTTCAGTGTGTCAGGGAGGGCAAGGGGAGGTCCAGGTGTTGCAAGTGCACTCGGGTAGGATGTGAGTGGATAGGTTAAAGAAAATGCAAAATCTTATGGCTTGGGAAGGAAGGGAGAAGAAGGGATCACCATGAATATCTTTTGCTCCTGAGAACACTATGAGAGACAGTGCGTGTATTTTTCATCTTACGTATTCTGCTTCACAATTCCTCTATTGCTTCATATATGCATCACCAGCAAGTCATCCAGTGTGGCTACAAATTAGCTTAATTTCCTTACTGCATAATGGCTGCATTTTTTACTCATAAACATTTACAAACTTATCTGGCGGTTACCTGTACATAATGAAATGCTTGCTTCTACTGAAATGGATACAATATACAAAGAGTACTACAACAGGAAGCCATGCTGCATAGTGCCTGGGTCTGATACAAGGATCAAGGTGGTCTAGCCTACTGGTGCAGCTACTGAGGAGAAAAATCCTGCACAAAATAACATCTTGAAAGTATAAAAATGAAATGGCACACATAAAGCTACACTAATCTAGCTGGCACATCTTTCTAGTGCTTGGTGTCAGCAAGACCCAAGCTGACTCACCTCCCTGGTCATCGAGAGCAACCAGGGTGCGGATGCCTGCCTCCTTGGACTGTGTGAGCGTGTAAGAGAGGTTACAAGAATGATGGAGCAGCTCTGGTCAACCAGCCTACCAGAGGTTTAACATGTAAGCTGGAATTTCAACTATATGGTGTGAAAATAGTTATTGTACCTATGTGGGTCTGAGTGAAGGAAGGAGGAGTGTGTGTGCTGTGGTGGCAACACAACAGCAAATTTCTCAGAGTTTGAATTTGCCTGGGTAAAGTCAGAAAGACAGCCATGAGGAGCGATGTTTATTGTGTTGCTAAATATCTTAATGTGACCCTAGATACCTCAAGACATGGTATAGGATGAGCTGATGTCCTGGTGAGTTTGTCTGCCTGGGTGCACTCAGAGGCAATTTATGAGGAGTGGTGTTCAGTGTACGGTAGGTATCTTAAGGAATGCATGTGGTGATCTGAATGTCCTTTCAGTTTTTTAGTATGTCTTTATCAAGTGATGTTTTTCTCTGGTGACTGTATGCTTAGGAGTATACAACAAAGAATTATGCCACAATTCCATGAGCTCCTAATGCAAATATGTAGTGTTAATGATAACCCTGTACTAGTCACACTAAAGTCATCTCTAACTACATCATAACAATGTTAATGACTAAAATACCACAACAACAAGATTTCTATGTACCAAACCTTACAAGTCAAATGCATTCCCTAAGGTTAAACATCTTTGTAAAGTCACAGTGGTATCCCAGTGCCTGCATGAGGTTACACTCTGAGTGGATGAACATGTTAGAAAGGATCAGAATGTTCCATGAGCCTAATGTGAACTTCCTGAACATGACTGTGACATTTCCTCCTGCCTGTGATACAGAGATCATCAGTGTGCTGGTCACAATGGAAAGAACAAACACACCAATACTAAATTTCCTTAATGATATGCAGAGAAACTGAATTTAAGATCAAATGTATTACAGTACCAATATTCAAAAATGCCTATAAAAAAAAAAATTACAAAAATACTTATTTGTGAACTCAGCTGAATACATTAATGCTTGACTAGAAAATTCATATGACAATAGGAATGAGGCTATGGATCATATGGTAATGATGAAGAGACTAAATGACTGAAGAGATAAATGACAATGCCAAAGCAATTAGCAATGGTGAATAATCGGTGACATGAATAGCTTAAGATTAATAAATCTTTTGATGGATGACGCTACAATGAGTGAACAAATAGTGAACATAAAGAAACTGAAGACTTTCATATTTCAATGAATGAGTAAAATTAATGAACCTCAAACAATGCACTGAGATGTGCACAATGGCAGTGACACAGAGATCAGGACTCACCTCCTCACAGAGGGAGAGCATCCGCCGGGTGGACTCGAGGGTTTCATCTGTCACCTGGTTGGACTTGAACTGCAGCTCCTGCAAGTCCGACCTGGGCTCACCCGACCCGTCACCCATATTCTCCTGCAAAGTGTGGGACGCGTCAGGTTCTGTGCATGGGTGAGGAGAGTGACGAGGAAGACACCAAGAGGGATCTTACACAAGAAAACTGGCAATACCTTCAGAGTAATAAGAGTGGGAAAAGAATGGCGAAAACTCCTTCACTTAGAAGTCTGCATTGGGAGATTTTTCCCACTTCACTCAGAGATGGCCAATTTGAGTGTAGTGGGAAATGGGTGTCACTATGTTATGTCCAGCAGCACGTGTTCTTCCTTTCACTGCAATCAAGCGGTCAATGATGATGAGGATTTCCTTTTGTTGGCCTAAAGTGGTGGTGGCGAGTGATCTTGAGTCACTAAAGAGACTGACAAGGGACTGCTTGGGAAGTGAAGCTAACAGGCACATTTTGGTGGAGTTACTAATGCTCCCAGGTTCAAGGTTACTGTCTAATGACTACTTTGCTGGGGTCCATGCTCTGTGTCACCAGCTTGATCATGGAACCTTTGAGGCTATTTCATAAATTTAGAGGAAGAACTTAGGAAGAATTTGACATCTTGTGCTTTACGATTTGTGAGTG
>NC_059263.1:1400000-1425000 GCF_017591435.1 Portunus trituberculatus | reverse complement strand
GGGCTTGATACCTATTTGTGTTGCTTGTCAAGTGAAAATTGCAATAAATCTAGTCTACGGAAGTCATGGAGGCCAACTACAGGTAAATAAAAATGGTTTCAGTCTTGCACGAACCACTGGGGCACAGCCTCACACACTCAGTTGGAATGAAGAGTAGAGAAAACACGGAAAAAGGGCAGAGAGTAAGATAAAGTGCTACATGGGCAACTGTATATGCCTATGCTCTCTGTTGCTATGGTTCTGCACACACGTCACCAGTGTGCAAAGGAAAAAATACACCCAAGTTTGGTAAACTAGGGCATGTGGCTGAGATCTGAGAGAATAATGGGTCAATGTCTGTCATATCTGTACAGTGCAACTCTGGCAAGACAAAGGCAAAGCGTAGATGTATATAAAGCATAAGAAAGGACCATTTTGAAAACTATTTCAGTTGTGATTACACAAAATATGAAATTATAAACAATACCACTTTGAAATGGACAAATTTGATTCATGACAGAAGATGACACCAATCTGTCTCCTTCATAGTCTTAGCAGACATCAGTTAGAAAATCACTCTGGTCTTCGAATTTGTTCAGAGTGGAATGACAAAGGACATGCTATTGGAGATGATGCAAGGGACTCCAGTTAATCAAAGCACTTGTGTGGCCGCTGTGATGCTGGTGGGTGTACAGAGTTTTAATCCTTGAGACGTGTGTCCAGATTACTTACAGTGTGTGTGGCAGCTGCTTGGTAGACACCAGCTGCTCCATTACCTCATTCCCCTTGAGAAGGCAGGGTATGCTTACAACCAATTGATACAAGCAACTCTACAGTTAAAGGGGAAAATTTCACTAAAAGATGATCTTGACTGGAGGCAAATTTTGTCACCTTGATACTAATTAAAAGGTATAAAAAGTTATCAGTGAGTGAACACTAGCAGTACACAGACGGGTCACGCCTAGCAATACACCAGCGATGTGAGGCACCAAGCAGATCATTAAATGGAGTCGGTTGCAAAGGCAGGCACGAGTTTTAAAGAGGGAACCCCGAGTCCGGCGATGTGGAGCAAGACGGGGCTGGTCAGGCTTGGCAGCCTCACTCACCCCAGTCACGTTGTCCTGTTCCTATGTTAGAAAGGGGAAGGGACAGAAGAAAGAGAGGATGGGATTAATCGCATAAAGGCAGCATACAAACACACACACACATACAGTACACTGAAGTCTTATATTTAATTTTGAAATTTATTTCTTTGGAAATTAGAAAGGTTTAGTGCAGATAGAACAAAGCTACAACAAAGACTTGCACAACAAAACCAGACAGACACACACTGCAAGAGTGACAGGAGATACACAGGTAGTATTCCAGGCCTTTATCATATTGCTATTACTCTCACTGTTAACAAACTTGTACTATATATCACTTGAAGGTGACACAATACAGGAAAGACAAGAAGGCAACAAAGTAATATACATTTTTACTTCACAAACACACTTCAGCAATGAGAAACACTTGTGTGCCAAAATATATATGCTGAAACATATGCTTTAAAATGAACATACAAAAAAGAATGACCACAAAAGCAATTTCAACATTAAAAGCATCCCATAAGAACATTTCATGCCTCACCTAATACAGCAAGCATTCAATGCAAATATAAGACACCAGCCTAAGAAGCAGACACACCATGCCAAAAGTGTCATGGCACAGCTGGTACACTCGCTGACATGGTTACTCTGGGTGAGATGCATCTCAAGGAAACTCGGGAACCTTAATCAATTAACAAGTGTGTAGGGTGTCCTGGTAAACAATTACCATTACTCAAGCTCAGTAAAAAAATCAGCATGTACCTTTGCCTATAATTGGCCAACAAGGGGAAGTAAAGAAACCCAAGGTGGTCACACTATGGAAACAATACATATCTATTCCTGGTTTTAAACAAATAAATAAATACACAAAATAAAGCATGACTATACTATACACTGCAATGTTTAAGGAGGTAAATAAAGGAAATGTTAATGAAGGACTGAGGAACTTTGTGGGGAAATTGTCAACGTCATCAAGATGCCAATTAAGAATGAAATCTTTACACACATGATGAAATAACACTAGTTTGTTCTTTACCAGCTAAATACCATTCATTACTGTACAGTATTAACTAACTTGTATTCTCATTTTGTGAAAAAAATTATTGTATAAAATTAACTTTTCAAACTTTTCCTTTCTTCTGTTACATTTGTGTTCTTGTTGTCTGTTGCTAATACGTCTGAAGTTTTTATCAATTTAGTCAAGTTTGGTTTCAATTAACACACATCTCCGTTTGTTAAGTTAAAGTGTCCGTGTTCAACATCAACTTCCTCCATGAGTGCTTTTTTCCCTGCAGGTTCCTTCATCACTGTTGCAAACTTGAAAACTAAAAATTATTGATGCAAATAGTTTAATACAGTTTCTGAATACGTAACACTAATACAGTACAATGGAGAGAGAGAGAGAGAGAGAGAGAGAGAGAGAGAGAGAGAGAGAGAGAGAGAGAGAGTAATTATATCTACCATAGACTATTATTTTATGAAGATACAAACATGCTTTAGTCTGTTTAATTATAGTGCATGTATGTAAGTATGTATGTAGGTGTCTTTCTCTAGAGGGGGTGTCAGTGAAGGTTACATTAAAGATGAGCCTGCCATTCCAAACATCCAGGCGGGGGTGAAGGTACACTGGAGTCTGGAAGGTGGGTGGGACTCGCTGAATGGCTGACTGGCTACACGACAAACTATCCTTCCCAGTTTTAGGATTACTATAGGCAATCTCATGCTAACTTATGGATACATGGAATCTAATTCTTTGTTTGGTTATCATAAGGAAATCCAGATTGTTCACTGAGATATTGGAGAAGAGATAAGGAGTTTTAGGATTACAATAGGGAATCTAATGCTAACTCATAGATACATGGAGTTTAATCCATTGTTTTCAATATCATAAGGAAATCCAGGTTATTCATTGAAAGGAGACACAATTCATAACAACACAAGGGAACTTGAAGCCATGTTCTGGATACATTAAGATTACCTAGAGTTGAATCCTTTGTTTTGGGTATCACAAGGAAATCCAGGATGTTAATCAAGGTATTGGAGAAAAGATAAGGGAAGAAGTTATCTATCTATCTATCTATCTATCTATCTATATATATATATATATATATATATATATATATATATATACATATTGGTTTACAAGGGAATTAGAAGCCATGTTTTGAGTGCACTTAGATAATCTGGTGTCCTTTTAAGGATTTGATGGTGAGTGCTGGAAATTACACAGGATTCTATTGTTTTAAAGGAACTGATGGTGAATTTGGAATTAGGGGTAATGTGATACTAATCTCTGCATGTCTTTTGGGAATCGGGGCACTTCTAAACGTCACAATAGAGGCATTCATTAACACTCCAGTCTGTTTTAATGGTTTCTGATACTAAGTTCTGGATGTCATTGGCAGGAGATTTCAGTGTGCTATAAGAGTGACAAAGGAAGAAATAAAAGGGTAAAGAGTCACTCCTTAATTCGTGTTTTAAAAGATATCAAGAAGGAAAAGAAAGGAGTTGTGTACGTTATGAAGATGCTAAGTTCTGTATGGCAAAGGAAGGGAGGGGGAGGTCCGGTGTGCTGCAAGAGTGACTTAGAAAGATATAAAAGGGTAAGTCACTCTATAACTTTAATTCAAGCGTGTTTTAGACAAAAAAAAAAAAAAAAAAAGAAGTTGTGTAAGTTATGTACGTAGATGCTAAATTCTATATATCAGATATGGAGAACCAATGTGCTGTAATCAAAAGGCAAGAAGTCACTATAACTTTACTTCAAGCGTGTTTTAAAGGATGAAAAAAAGTTAAGTTGTGTAAGTTATGCAACTCGTGTGGGAATAAAAGTTGATAGGTAACAAGACACGTGCCTCCCTAGTGGTACAGGGTTGGAGGGATTCTATTCTAAGCATGTCATTCCTTACATAAGACAAGCAAGGCTAAATTAAGTCCTTCCTGGCAACCTTACCGGCATCTGTTCCAGCAAAGAGCAGCGTGGAAACAAAGAGAAACAAACAGGTGAGTATATCAAACCACAATAAAATACACACACACACACACGCTAACAATGATTTTTAAACAAAGGTTATCGGAGACTTTTATTTTAACACACACACACACACACACACACACACACACACACCTAAAAACCAGATATAAATAAGTAGAACGTCAAAGGAAGCTGGTATAGTGTTCAACAGGAAGCGTTTTTAAATAAGCAGACATTTTTATGCAGCAGTCTCCCCCATGACACTGATTGAGGATAAAACTTAACGATAACACACACACACACAGGTCAGTAAATACAAGTAATACGTCATACAAAACTGGCGTAGTGTATACAGAAAACATTCATTATAGTAAAGTAAGTTGCCATTCCTTCACAGCGAGTTCCTTCTATAACAAATACGAGGAAAATTCTTTAGTACGAAATAACCAGACGAAATAAAGACAAGTGTGAAAGGAAACGCTCCCGGTGAAATATTATCGCGGGAGATGTGATAAATGCTTACTAATGTATACCTGTGACCCGTGCCGTGCTGAAAGGTTATGCAGACTGACACGGCAAGCATCTCAATATTACCTCCACGACTCCTGAAGCATTTGGTGTTGCAATCCATTCAGGAACTACAACCTCATTCACACACTACACACTCCCATTCATCACCATTACCACCACCCAAGACGGACACCCAGAGCCTCCCCACTCCCTACTTTTATCGCGGCATACGCGGCGGAGGACGATGCGGGGCAGTGAGGGATGGGGAGGGGAAGGGTGACGGCGCGCAGATCAAAGCCTCATCACATAAAACACATTAAGAGACTGTCAAAAGGCGGCGCCCCTCCCGTCACTCAACATCCGGACCCCACACACTTGACTAATTTTCGAAGAGGCAATTACATGACCAGGAAAAATTTGCCAGTGTTCTTTTACGAGAGAGAGAGGGAGGGAAGACGGAGACGAATGTTTGTATCTATCACCCGAGCGCGGAGGAGGAAGAGGAGGCAGCGGAGGAGGAATAAGGCGGGCAGTTTCAAGGTTGCCTATCTATAATCCATTAGCAATCTGGCCGTGGGACCTGGGCGACTCATCTCAGTTTGGTGCATAAAAGATGAATCAGCGGACAAATACGGGATTCCATTGTGTGGCAAATCGTAACCCAATACCGTGGATAGTGAACACACACACACACACACACACACACACACACACACGCCTCCCGGGAAGCCATCGATAAATATAACGCACTCGGTGAATACACAATAGTCGCAATCAATACGTTCGCCACCTCGGGCGGAAAGACGGGGATAAAAATAGCAAGGCAACAAACGATCAGGCACCTCCACCAACCTCCAAGCAGATTACAAGCGAGGAAAAAACGAGTTATCACCACCATAGAAGGGAGGAGAGGGGGACAAGAGAGAGAGAGGAAACTAGGGAGGATGGGGAGAGAAAGAGAGAGAGAGGGAGCGGTTTAGGAGGGTGCGACGGCGCCTACCACTAAGGAAATTTTACCGCGCAGATCTGGAGCCTAGACTTTCCACACTCCTGGGGCCGCGATGGGCGAGGCGATAAGGAACGGGCACATGTGGACGCTCTTAGGGTTAGGAGGGATAGGAAAGGGACAGGAAATGGGAAAACTAACACTGGAATAACGTCGGGTAGCTGTGTAGCGGCCCTGGGGTTAGGTTAGGGTAGACAAAGGCAGAGCGTGGCAGTCGAGACAGGGCGTATCGACCAGCACGCGGGAGGTGGAGGAGGAAGGGGAAGTGTGGGAGGGGTGAGAGAGGAAGAGGGATGCAGGGGGAGGGGTATGAATGGGGGAATTTCCCGCCACCCAACCACCCACCTAACGCCACCACGGAAAACGGATCTGGGGAGGGGAAAATGGGAACGCTGGAAAGGGGGGCAGGGGCGGGGGCGTTGAAAAGGGGGGCGGTGAGCCTCTCGTATCCAGTACCCGCGGACACACACTCATACCGCGGAGGAGGAGCACGAGGAGCATGAGAGGAGATAAGAAGGAGCGGAAGTGGAGGTAGGTGAAGCAAAGGAAGAAGCGAAAGATACAAGCAGAGAGAGAGAGAGAGAGAGAGAGAGAGAGAGAGAGAGAGAGAGAGAGAGAGAGAGAGAGAGAGACGCAACTTGGGGAAAGAGAGAGACGAGGAGGGAATAAACGAAAAATAAAACAAAAATACATGCAAAAACAAAATAGAAGACAATACTATCATGAACGAAACAGAAAAAAAGACGAAAGACCTGAAACATATATACACAAAAAGAAAAACGCAAATTGAGAAGAAAAGAAAACAGACACCCCCAAAAAATAAGAGTAAAAGAAAACAAGGATAAACATAGGAGAGTAACAAGAGGAGAGAGAATACTGATCGCCTCGCCACCAACACTCGGCAATTAATCAAGTCGAGGCTTTGCAATTTTTTTGGCGAATTAAAAGACAAGACACGCAGAGGCAGGACACGACTTAAGAGCCGTCATTATTGCTTAAACGAGAGAGAGAGAGAGAGAGAGAGAGAGAGAGAGAGACGCTTACTACGTTAAAAGCGTCTCAGAAGGAACTAGAATCTCCAAACGACTAAGGAACGCCGAGTAAAGGAGAGGAGAGGGCGTGTTGGGGTTGGCCAGACGCAGTGACGTAGCGGGGCACAGCAAGAGGCGAGAGAGGGAGGCGTGGTAAGGCATGACGTCACGAGTGTGGGCGGTGCCAGACTCATGATGGGGGGCGCAGAAGGGGAGGAAGAGGAGGAGGGGGCGCCGCGCAGAGAGGGAAGAGGGGGCCGGGGGGCATGACGTGCTTGGATCATGACTAAAGCTGGTAGGACGGAAGGGAAGGACACAAACACACGAACACACAGACACACACACAGAGATAGGTAGTAGTGGTAGTGGTGGTGGTGATGGTGGTGGTGGTGATCATGTGAGTGACAGACGGACAGACAGACAGATACACCACCTGACAATACTCAAGATTGCCAATTGACCATTCTGTCTGTAACCCGGAACTGTCGCCAGAGAGAGAGAGAGAGAGAGAGAGAGAGAGAGAGAGAGAGAGAGAGAGAGAGAGAGAGAGAGAGAGAGAGAGAGAGAGAGAGAGAGAGAGAGAGAGAGAGAGAGAGAGTGGTGGTGGTGGTGGGGTTGGACAGATTAATAGAAATTATACACAAAAATGAATTACTAATGAGAATCCTAAAAAAATAATAAGACAAGCAAATAATTACAAGATATTTTAAAGAGAACGAAAAAAAAAATGAAGGAAAACATGAACAACAACAACAAAAACAACAACAACAAAAAAGGATAAGAAACACGATATCTAAAATGAATGACGAGACAGGACGACAGAGAAAAAAAAAAAAAAAAAAAACACGATGCAAGGTAACATTTTTTTTTCATTTACATAGCATTTACATTTTTTCACCCTTCTTGACCCTCAAATACCACGGTCAGTGTACCATAGAAAAAAGAAGAAAAACAGCAAAAAACAGGGAACCCAAAAATAAGAAGAGTTTAAGAAAAGAAAAAGAAAAAAAGTAACTTAAAGATATGATGTGCTTGAATTCCACTTGTGAAAGAAGGAAGGAAGGAAGGAAGGAAGGAAGGAAGGAAGGACAGTGTAGTGTAGCGTAGGATAAAATCAAACGAGCTGAAGACCGAAGGATCCATTGGTGCATGAAAGGAAGGAAGGAAGGAAGGACGGGAGAAATGAAGGAAAGGAAAGGAAATGAAAGGAAAGGGAAAGGAAATGAATGAAGGAAGAAGGATAGAAAATACCAAACTTAAGGATATGCTGGTGTCTGAAATCTGCTTAGAAAGGAAGGAAAGACAGAAAAATACCGTTCAGAAAAGGAATGATAGAAAAAATGAATGGATGAAGAAAGAAAGAAAACAGAAAGGAAATGAATGAATAAATGCAGGATAGGGAAATACCACTTAGAAAAGGAAGGAAGGAAGGAAGGAAGAAACGAATGAAGGAATGAATGAATGAATGAATGAAGAGAAGGAATGGAAAGGAGAAAAATCCCACTTAAAGAAAGAAAGAAGGAAGGAAGGAAGGAAGAAAAGAAGGAAGGAAGGAAGGAAGGAAGAAAAGAAGGAAGGAAGGAAGGAAGGAAGGAAGGAAGGAAAAAGGAAGGAAGGAAGGAAGGAAGGAAAGGAAAAAAAAGAAGAAAACGAATGAAGGATAGAAAAATACCACTTACAGAAAGAAGGAAGGAAGGAAGGAAGGAAGGAAGGAAGGAAGAAAGAAAGAAAGAAAGAAAGAAAGGAAGGAAGGAAAAGGAAAAAAGAAGAAAAGAACGAATGAAGGATAGAAAAATACCACTTACAGAAGGAAGGAAGGAAGGAAGGAAGGAAGGAAGGAAGGAAGGAAAGAAGGAAGAGCAGGAAGGCGGAAGGGTACAAGCAGAGGTGAACGGAGTCACACTTACAATCAATACACGCTCTCTCCTACAGCCTCTCTCTCTCTCTCTCTCTCTCTCTCTCTCTCTCTCTCTCTCTCTCTCTCACGCACGAGTACTACATCATCTTACTCTTCTCGTCCTTTCATTCTTCTCTCCCTCGCCTTCCCCTCGTCACCCCTCTAAGCCTTACGAAGATATCACATACAAGCTACGTTTTTCACAGGCTAAGGACAATACGTAACTCTCTCTCTCTCTCTCTCTCTCTCTCTCTCTCTCTCCAGGTTATGCAACAGCCTCTTGTATGAAAGACTTTTGAGAGAGAGAGAGAGAGAGAGAGAGAGAGAGAGAGAGAGAGAGAGAGAGAGAGAGAGAAAGTCCTGAAAGAAAGATGTTGAAAGCTGAAATATGCACCTCTCTCTCTCTCTCTCTCTCTCTCTCTCTCTCTCAGCATCACTACACGAAGAAAGAGAGAAACACAGACATTTAACCAAACTAACTGACTAACTAACTAACTGACTGACTGACTAACTGACTGACTGACTAACTGACTGACTCACTGACTGACTGACTGACTAAATGAACCAATGACTAAACAATGTGAAAGGCTGCAACGAGAGATGAGTCAGTGAATGCACAAAAAGAATGAGTCAACACGAGAGAGGAGTGAGTCAAGGTGTGGGGAAAACACAGAGAGAGAGAGAGAGAGAGAGAGAGAGAGAGAGAGAGAGAGAGAGAGAGAGAGAGAGAGAGAGAGAGAGAGAGAGAGAGAGAGGGGGAGGGGGGTTAAGTAAGGGTGAAAGAGCGAGGGAATGAGTGGGAGAGTAAGTAAGAGAAGCCACCACTCACTCACTCACTCAGTCTACGCCACTCTCACCTACCAAGAGGCGACACTCGACCTTCATCCTATAGCCTCTCTCTCTCTCTCTCTCTCTCTCTCTCTCTCTATTCAAAATTCCAAGCTTCATTTTCACACTTTTTTTCCTTTTCTATTTTCTCTTCCTTTCCACCATCGTATTTGTATTTCGGCTCTCTCTCTCTCTCTCTCTCTCTCTCTCTCTCTCTCTCTCTCTCTCTCTCTCTCTCTGGAAACTACATACTTTAATTTTATTCCTCTCGTCTCTGTTTATTGTTACATTTATTACTTTTACGGTTATGCCTCGTAGTTGGCGCGTAATAGTAGTAGTAGTAGTAGTAGTAGTAGTAGTAGTAGTAGTAGTAGTAGTAGTAGTAGTAGTAGTAGTAGTAGTAGTAGTAGTAGTAGCAGCAGCAGCAGCAGCAGCAGCAGCAGCAGCAGCAGCAGCAGCAGCAGCAGCAGCAGCAGCAGCAGCAGCAGCAGCAGCAGTAGTAGTAGCAGTAGTAGTAGAAGTAGTAGTAATATCCACACGTTACAGTCAGTGTGTGTATGTACGTAAGTAGGTTGCGTTAATCAATACTTCTACGCACAATCTACCCAGTGACACACACACACACACACACACACACACACACACACACACACACACACACACACACACATTCTTGAAAATTCTCTTTGTTTACCTCTCTGTCTGCTTGTCTATGTCTGTCTACCTTTCTCTCTCTCTCTCTCTCTCTCTCTCTCTCTCTCTCTCTCTCTCTCTCTCTCTCTCTCTCTCTCTCTCCACAATAAGTAGAGAGATCCGAGGTAGATTCCTTTTAAATCAATCCCTCTTCACCTTAAAATTTGGATGAAGTGAATCTTTTCTTTATATTCTACGTCCCTTCACTTCTTCCCCTCTTCTCTCTCTCTCTCTCTCTCTCTCTCTCTCTCTCTCTCTCTCTCTCTCTCTCTCTCTCTCTCTCTCTCTAGAAAGGTCGTAAGCAACGGAAGGAAAGGGAAAGGTTAGGAAGGTTCTGTGCTGCTGTCGCTTCTGCTGGTGGGAGGTTTAAAGGGGGGGGAGGGGTAAGAGTGGAGGGAAAGGGGGAACAGGGGGAGGGAGATTCCAGCCTGGTCCGCCAATCAATACAACGCCTCCCTCTCTCCCTCCCTCCCTTCCCTCCAGAGCATCACAGAATGGAGAGAAGGAATACCAACACACACACACACACACACACACACACACACACACACACACACACTTCCCTATCCACCTACACACATGCACACTACACCCACGCGACCCACGAACACACTCTCTCTCTCTCTCTCTCTCTCTCTCTCTCTCTCACGCGTCCTACGAAAACACACACACACACACACACCAAGGCCGAAGATGCAACAGTGATCATTACCAGAGAGAGAGAGAGAGAGAGAGAGAGAGAGAGAGAGAGAGAGGGGGTTTATATATATAGAGCACGTATTCGTTTTTTCTTCCTCTTTCTGCTTCATTTAGTCTACACGAAGTTTCCATTCAGTAGAACTAACTTTGGATGACTTGGTGGTGGTGGTGGTGGTGGTGATAGTGGTAGGGTGCGGTATGGAAGCGATAGTGTGGTGTGGCGTAGTGTGGTAGGAAATGCAGTAAGCCCACAACCTATCGATCTCTATCTCAATCCTCTCTCTCTCTCTCTACTACTACTCGTACTTCCGTGACTGGTCCTTCCTACCACCACCACCACCATCATCACCACTCCTAACCGTAACAGCGATCTACAGTTTACCGATATCAACTGGCTGTTCTTTTCCTATAGTCATCGATATTCGGATGACCTACATTACAGTCACCACCACTATCACCACTATCACCACCACCAAGGCGTCAGTTCACCCCGGCACGCAAAATCACAAATACGACCTTGTTTTTCATGACCAGATATCACGAATGCTTGTTTCTTGTACCTGTGTTCGTCTGCGTGTCTTTGCTGTCTATCTTTGCTCTTCTATTATTAGTTTGTGCACTCTGGGATAATAAAAAAAAATAGATAAAAATAAGTGATAGGCAAAGGGAACGACGTGTTTCTTATCTTCGTTTGTATTCTTTAGTGAATGTCACGGTTTGAAATGAGTAAAATCTACGGTAAATGTGATGTGCGTTTCATTTGATTGTGGTTTTTAGATTATATAGTTACTCATTTGAAATTGTGTGTGTGGTCTCTCTCTCTCTCTCTCTCTCTCTCTCTCTCTCTCTCTCTCTCTCATTGTGTGCGTGTGGTTCTCTCTCTCTCTCTCTCTCTCTCTCTCTCTCTCTCTCTCTCTCCCTGACCTACAGCACTGCACCACTCCCTAGGCAGGTCGCCAAAAATAGCGCCCGTCTCCTCTTCATTGTTCGCAGTGTTTACCTCCGCCGCCGCCTCATGATAATTACAATATCACTATTTATACTCGTCCTCTGGTTATTGCTACTTCCGCGCCTACCGTCACTCATGTTATACTGGTGGCTGGTGATGCGTGGTAGTGCCTGGCCTCTGTGTGTGTGTGTGTGTGTGTGTGTGTGTGTGTGTGTGTGTGTGTGTGTGTGTGTGTGTGTGAAATGATTGTTGTAGGTCTTCCTTGATCGTTGCTCTGTTTGCTCTTTTACATATTGTGATGTGTTCATTTTTATAGTTTTTCAATGTTTTTTTTTTTTATTTCGTGAGCTTTCGTCATTACAACAACAACAACTATATACTACTACTACTACTACTATTTTTCATTATTGTTCTTTTCCTTCCCGATGCTAGTAGTAATAGTAGTAGTAGTAGTAGTCATAGCTATATTTACAATCATATAAATAATAATACCAGCTTTAATAATACAGGCTTCAACATTGGTAAATTGAAAGAAAAAAAATGGTTATCCAATTTCTTAACCCGCGTGATAAAACTTCGCAAATTGATCCATAATCACCGTTTTCATATTTCATACCACCACACCACCACCACCACCATCATCATCATCAACATCATCATCATTAGGGCGCAGGTAAGGCTCGCGCAGTGGTCGATGAGGATCGGTCCCGGCTCGCCTTCTTGCCAGGACTGGTTTATTTTATTAATTTGGAACTCCCACGAGGAGACTACAAGTGATTGACAGGGTAGAGTCCCATGCCCGCACTCCAACACGCCCTGTTCGCACCAAGGTTATCTTTAAAGGCCATGGAGATGTTTGAAAGGGCTCTTAAGCGTGTTATCCAGTTAACAATTGAAAACACTTAATCACCCAATCACTACGAGCAGTAACATAAAGATACCCTGAGAAATCCGTGTTACTATTTTTCAAAGGCCACAGAGAAGATTGAAAGCCTCTAAAGTGCACGTGTTTATCTCGTTTATAATTCAGAAACTTGAACCAGTCACTATTAGCATCAAAATAACACTGAAAAACACGTGACTTATCAGGCTGTGCTCTCTCCTTACTATTTTCGAGGCCATAGAATCAACATGAGGGCTCGTAAGTGTTCATCTTGTTAACAATTGAAAACTTAATTAACCAGTCACTTGTAGAATAAAAAAAAAATATCTTGAAAATACACGTATCACTTATCAGGCTGTGCTCTCTTGTTTCTATTTCTAAAGGGCAGAGAGACAATTTAAAGTGTTCTGGAGAGTATTCATCCCGTTAATAATTGACAGACATGGTTAAAAGTCAGTAGTAGCAAAAAATACCCTTGAAAAATCCGAGTAACTTCTGTCTTTGCTCTCATTAATATTTCCAAAGACCAATTACGGTTCTCGAGAGTGTTTACCCAGTTATCAATGTAGGAAATTTGTTATTCAGTCACTAAAAGTAGATAAAAAGATCTTTAATCCCTTCCATACTGGCACGCATTTTTACCTTGATTTCTGGGTGTGATTAGACGATTTTATTTGCATTATGAATGGTCTGTGGAGGTCAAAAGATTAATCGCCAGAGTCTTTACTATTCTAATCCCAACATGTTTCTGAAGCTGTACAATATCACCAAATAGTAGCCACAGTGAATACGAAGAGGCGGCACGGTACTGAAGTGATTAAAAAAAGCGTGTCACTTCACTTAGACCTCTGATTTGGAAGCAATAGAGGTACAGAACAGAAGGGTTTCAAAATACACTTCTCAATAACAAGAAGGGAAAACAGTAGTGTTGTTTGTTGTTTATCTTATTTTCTTTTTTGTGTTTTCTTATTCTCTTTACTGCCTTCCCTCCAACACACTTTAACCCTTCCTTCATCACCACGCCCACCACCCCAGCATAGGTAACCCTTCCTTCATCACCCCGCCTACCACTCCAGCACAGGTAACCATTCTGAAAACCAAGGCCAGTGATTGATTTGTAAAGGTAAATTGCGTCATTCCAGATTACCTATATAGCGCATTTACGTACGTACACACACGCGTACACAGCAGACATGACGTAACCGCGGCGGCTCTTTACACACACACACGCGCACACACGCACACAATAAATAGATATAAATATACTTTCGCTGACAAGGCCCCTTTTTATAACACATCCTCTTTTTCCCGCTCTTATAGCATTACGTAAGAGAGAGAGAGAGAGAGAGAGAGAGAGAGAGAGAGAGAGAGAGAGAGAGAGAGAGAGAGAGAGAGTGTGTGTGTGTTCCATTTCTACCCATACTACTCCCAAATTGTTAACCATTAGCCTACACAAATCACTCAAAACAAATCAACATATGCCCTTTATATTCTCAAACAAATCTGGAATGTGTGTGTTTTTTCTACGTTTCTTTTCCAGTATTCTTATATATACGTGCACGGCTCCCACCTTCACCCTCTCCCCCCCTCTCTCTCTCTCTTTCTCTCAGGTCACAAGGTCAAGCTGCCTGACCTGCCGCCTCCAATATTCAGCAGCAGTCGCAGAGATACGCAGTTACCGACACACCCACACACCCACACACACACACACACACACTTGCAGGCGGTGGCTTGGGTTAAGTGAGGTGGGGGGACGCGGGTCATAAATTCAGCTTTTAACTAATATGAACAAACCTCAAATGGTGCTGAAGGGAATACACAAGAAAGGGGAGAGAGGAGAGGAGAGGAGAGGAGAGAAGGGAAGGGAAGGGAAGGGGAAAAATGAAGGGGGGAGAGAAGAAAAAAAAAAAAAAGACGAAGAAGCAAAAGGAAGGGGAGAGAAAAGGAGATGAAGAAAAGGGGATAAAAAAAGGCAAAGTGAAGGAAAGGAACAGGAGAAAGGGGAAAAAGAAAGAAAAGGGAGGAAAAAGAGTGAGAAGAGAAGGAAAAGATTAGGAAACAAAACGAAGAGAAGAAAGCAAAGAAAGACAAATAAAAGATAACAAAAGGAAGAGAGACAAGCCGTGATTAAGAAAGGAATAGGGCAGAAATTTGATGAAACAAGGAATGAGAGAAGAAAAAGGCACTAAAGATGAAGGGAAAGAAGAGAAAGAATAGGAGGAAAGAGCTGGGAATGGAACGGTCACGGAAAAGAATGAGAGGAGAAATGGAAACGAATGACAAAAGAGAGGGAAGGCCAAATGAAAAAGGAAAGAGGGGATAATGGAAAGGAAACACAGGGAATGAAATTGGGGCACAGAGAGAGAGAGAGAGAGAGAGAGAGAGAGAGAGAGAGAGAGAGAGAGAGAGAGAGAGAGAGAGAGAGATTAAATGAAGATAGAGAAATATATAAAGGAAACAAAAGGAAAAAACAAATAAACTGAGAATAAGGAAATATAAAAAAAAAAATCATAAAACAAAATATGAGAAGGAAAAAAAATGAAAAGGGAAGAGAAAACGGAAGAAAAGATAAATAAATAAAAAATAAGGGGAAGTGAGGAATTGTCGAAAATGGGAACACAGAAACAAAAGAAAAATAATATAAAAAAGATAAAAATTGGACGAGGACAAAGAAAAAAAAAAAAAAACAGGAAAAAGGAAAAAAATGGGATGAGGAAACAGGAAACAAAAATAAAGATATGAAGGTACTGAAAAAAACATGAAAAAAAGGGGAAAAATGAGACGAGGAAAAGAGAAACAAATCAAAATAGGACGAGGAACAAAAAAAAAAAGGAAAAAAGGAAAAAAAAAATGGGATGAGGAAACAGGAAACAAAAACAAATGGGAAAAAATGAAAACAATGAAAAAAATGAGACGAGGAAAAGAAATAAACAAAATAAATAAATGAAACTTGGAAAAAAATGAAAAAAATGACAAAATAAGACGAGAAAAGGAAAAAATAGACGAGGAAAAGAAAAAAATACACAAAAATATTGAAAAAGGACAATAGGACGAGAAAAAGAGATATACAAATAATAAAAAAAACAGGAAAAATAAAAAAAAGAAAACGAAAATACTGAAAAGGGAAAAAAGACAAGAAAAAAATAAAAATGAAGAGAAACAGAAATATTGAAAAATGACAATAACAGGACGAGATAAGGAAGAAAAACAAACGAAAAGAAAGAAATGGTAAAAAAATAAATGAATAAATTCTTTTCACGAAAATAATAAAAAGGAAAAAAATACGATGAGGAAAAGGAAAAAAGTAAGAAAAATTGAAAAATATTGAAAAAAAATGACAATTGGATGAGAAAAAGAAAGAAAAATAAACGAAAAGAAAGAAATGGTAAAAAATTAATAAAAAAATCTTGGAAGGAAGGAAGGAAGGAAGGAAGGAAGGAAGGAAGAGGATTTGGAATATGACAATTGGATGAGAAAAGGAAGAAAAATAAATGCAAAGAAAGAAATGATAAAAAGGAAAGGAAGGAAGGAAGAGGACAAGAAGAGGGGAAAACACAAGAAGGAAACGAGGAACACGAGACTCTAAGGCGTCAGTTCCCTTGGCAATGAACCAGCAAACATTCCCCTCCCCCCATGAGCTCCTTCTCCCCTCCCCTCCCCTCCTTTCCCATACACACACACAATTCACTCCCACCACTCTCCTCCTCCTCCTCCTCCTCCTTGTTTCCTTTACATTCTCTTCTGTTATTTTCCTTGATCTCCTTAGACATTTCAAATATCCACCTCTCTCTCTCTCTCTCTCTCTCTCTGGTCAACATTCATACAAGCATTAACCCCCTTCAGTACCATAACATGTTTCAATATTCATTCTGCTTATTATTTGGTGATTTCATACAGCTTCAGACTCTCATGTGGGGATTAAAATAGTGAAGACTTTGGCCATTAATCTTCTGACCTCCATAGACCCTTCCTTATGTCAATAAAGAAGTCTTATCATACCCAAAACTCATGGTAAGAATGCGTCCCGGTACTGAAGAGGTTAAAGAAGAAGAAGAAGAAGAAGAAAGAGAGCTTCAATGAGTATACAATAAAAGGCAATCATTTTATAACAACAAACTGTATTGACCAAGTGCTATCTATGTACAAAAGTTAAAACCGAAGGAAGCGTGCTAACATTCTTTCTAAAACGTTCCTCAATTCGTAACACCGTATCAAAAATTGTTCAATATGAAAAAAAAATACATCGTTTTTTATAGAATTAACAAATAAATTACTTTTCTATTTTTTATCTGTCTCTTTAAACCTGACCTTTCTTTCTCATTTGTCTTCAATATGATTCGTGCTACTGACAATGTGTGTGTGTGTGTGTGTGTGTGTGTGTGTGTGTGTGTGTGTGTGAAGAAAAGAACTGCGTCTGTTTTTATCTTATCTGTATCTATTATTATCAACTGGGCTCTACGTTTTTCAATATTTGTAACATGAATCTCTTTTGTATCTGTAGTTCCTGATTTGCATGTCTCTAACACACACACACACACACACAAAAGGGCTACCCACACATTCACAGTTTAATTAATCAACGCCTTCCTTCCTGCACCAGTTCATCACACAAGTCTTCTTCCTTCCCTCCTGATCCTGGCTGGTGGGTGGTGGTGGTGGTGGTGGTGGAGGGCTGTGAGGCAGGTAATGTCATGGCAGGGAGGTGATTCTGTCCTGTGAGGTGGCAGCAATGGTCTCTATCTTCACTTTTTACTGGGACAGGGATTAAGGAGTGTTGCAGGGGCTTCTTCTCTCCCCGACCTGCCACAATTTAAGAGAAGGGGCTTTCCCTCTTCCTTCCTTCCTTCCTTCCTTTACAGTTTATCAATTTTCTTCTACTTCAGGAGGGAGGAGGGGTGAAGGTGATTCATCTCCCTCTCCCATGACATCAGTGCGGGAAGGGTGGCCGTGTTTGGGCTGCCTTGCTCTTTTTATTATTTCTTCATGTAGTGTTCATGCATCTTTCTCTATCACTGAGGGAGACAAACTTTGCCCTCCCTCACAGTAAAAGTAAAGAAAGGTTATCTCAGTACTGGATTTCCTTCAGTTATAATATGTTAATGTTAAATAGCAACTGCCTTTTTTATAGTTTCCCCAGCAAGCCAACTTTGTGCCTCACCACACTCCAGGTGTTGGCGGCGCGCTCCCTGGCCTGCTGCGCCCCTCTCTCCAGAATCTGGTCCAGGTGGCCAGGCTCCTGCAGCAGGTGGTTGTAGTGCTGTCTGATGGGGGCCAGGTGCTCCACCACCGCGTCAGCCAGTACCAGCTTATACTGGGCCGTGGTGAGTCCCTGGCTGGCTGCCTGGATTTCCTCAAAGTTTCGGCCCGTCACAGCCCGGTCAATCACCATCAGGTTGGACACGCCGGGCCGTTCCTGCGCGTCGTAGTAAACTTCTGAGGTGAAGTCTGTCACTGCCTTCTTGAACTTCTCCCGCACCACATCCGGCGGGTCGCTGAGAGCCACTCTGCTGCGTGGATCTGGCTCAGACTTGGACATCTTCTTGGTGGGCTGGCGGAGGCTGCGGAGGCGGGCGGCATCCTGGCCCAGCACCAGTGACCGAGGTGCCCTGAAGGTTTTGCCAAACTTGTTGTTGAAGATGCGGGCCAGGTCTGCTGCCAGCTGAATGTGCTGCAGCTGGTCCTCCCCAACAGGAACGTGCGTGGCGTGATACAGCAGGATGTCTGCTGCCTGCAGCACCGGGTACACGTACAGCCCCAGGGGGATCTCCTTCTGCATGGCTGACTTCTCCTTGTACTGGGGCAGGTGTCCCAGGCGGGCCATGGTGGTGAGGCAGCCCAGCACCCAGGCCAGCTGCGTGTGCTCTGGGACGCGGGACTGCTGGAACACCACGGCACGGGAGGGGTCTATGCCGCAGGCCAGCAGTGAGGCCGTCATGCCCAGGGTCTGGGAGTACAGGGTGGTGGGGTCTTGGGGCAGCGTGATGGAGTGCAGATCCACAACACAGAATAGCACGTCATCACCGCCCTCCTGCAGCTGCACCCACTGCCGCACCGCTCCAAGGTAGTTACCCAGGTGTAGCTCACCTGTCGGCTGGATGCCGGAGAAGATGGTCCTTCGGGTGGTGGAGTGGGCTGGGGAAGTGTGCTGGCAGTGGGCAGTGTGGTTGGTGTGGAAGCCTCGACTCCACCTCCATATGTGGGAAGCCTGCTTACTAGTCCAGTATTTCCCTACTTCCTGGTGGTTCAAGGAGACCCTGGGTTGGGGTTTCATGGAGGAGAAGGCTCTGCATGGTGGAGGGGCTGCAGCTGTGTGCCTCAGGAGGGAGGTGGCTACAGGCAACACCTGTGTGCTTCCTCCATGTAACAAAAACATCTCCCTCATCTGGCTTTTCTTTCTTTCTTCCTCTCGATCCTTCTCCTCCTTCCTGCTGGAGACATGATGCATCCACTTAGCACTTCTCCTTCTGTATCACCATACACCAAACTAATCAACTTAGTTATAATACCACCACCATCTCCAACACCACCACCACCACCTGTCCTGGCTTCTTGGCCAAGTACTCCAGCTCACAAGTTGCTCCACAAAGCTTGCCACACTTTGACTACCTGTTTCCACCACTTCCCAGCAACCACAGTTGCCACAACAATGCAAGGAGTCACTACACTGCATTTTCATGTCATTATTGGAGCAGCAGCAACAATACATCTTGAACATTCTTCCTCTGTGTGTGTGTGTGTGTGTGTGTGTGTGTGTGTGTGTGTGTGTGTGTGTGTGTGTATGATAGGTGAGTGTTGCTGAGTGAGGCACCATGACACCACTGTATGTGGGATGAGAATAATGCACACCAGCAAAGGTCACCTGGGCACTGTAAAGGGGCAAGGCTGCACAGTCACTGGCATCAAGACACATGGTCTACACATCTTATTCTCCTTGTCTCTGCATCAATACAAAGATAACCTAATATCATTTCCTCCATCACAGCACAGCCAACAGGCCTTTGTGTTCCCAGGCCCCTGCCCCACACACCGTGGCCACAGACCTAATATACGCTGCCATATTTCTTTCCCTCTAACATATTTCATGGAGATTCATGGTAATTCAAGATGTCAATATAAATCTCTCTTTTTCCCCTTCACAACACAGCTAAGAGCTAATAGTGTCATCATAACTCTTACTTCACCAATATAGTTTTTACTTATATTATTCAACATTTATTATTTACTTAGGACTTGAGAAGCAATTCCTCTCCAGACACAACTACACACACACACACACACACACACACACACACACACACACACACACACACACACACACACACACACACGATAGCAGGAAAATGAAAACACACTCTCATGGGAAGATGTATACAAAGATCAACTTTTCTATACACAGCCTTAGGTATAAGCTGTCCATATGAGCAATAATCCGGAAATTTAAGGCTAAGCTGGATGTAAACAGATAAGGAGAAAGAGGGGCAGTATAAGCACAATTTTCTGTTAAAACAAGACACACATGAGTACAAAGACACAGGGTAAATTAAGAGGCCGAGTGGTCACGTAACAAGAAGAAAACAAGTGAACGAACTGAAAAAGAGAACAAGGAATGGCAACCAAACTTTCTAACTCGCTACTATCACATAACACACACACACACACACACACACACACACAAAACACCCTCCCTGTGTACACTCCTAACACCATTACCAAATATAAAAACATTCCCTTCAAATATTCAATACAACATTCCCACACTGAAATGTACTCCTTAATTTGCCAGCCAGCACTCTTGAGCACACACTTAGGCACCACTTGATGATAATGGTGCTAGCCTCTGTGGACGCCCGACAAAAATGCTGCGGCTGGCTTCGTAGAAATGGTGGAATGGGAGGACTTTACAAAATATGAGTGTGGATGAAATAAAGATGAAATACCACTGCTTCATAAAGCCCCACCATTGGCCCCGTATCACAGTGCGCAGCGGCCAGCGGGACAATGAAACAGGTGTGTCAATAAGGCTGCTATTGTATCGGCATATTGAGACACGCAAAAAAAAACAAAATGTGAGGAATTAAGACACATCAATTGAAGTCTGTTTTCTCTCGATGCAGAAGGGCAAAAAAGAAGTGATTTTATACACCTCACTGCTTCTATATGAGAGCATCATTTGCTTGACATACTAGTGCAGGTGAAATAAAGTGTGATTTTGTATGACTGGAGTGCATCAATACGCATACACATACTAGTGCAGGTGATATAAAGTGTGATTTTGTATGAATGGAATGCATCGATATACACACTGCTCTCTGGGCAAATTAAATAATAAAAAACAGTGATGATAAAGATGTGGCTAGATTTATATTTTCTTTTGTTATGTCAGTTTTTTAAGGATATACATAATTTTTTTTTTTTTTATGAATGGAGTGCATTGGTATATACACTGCTCTGGAAAAATTAAATAATAAAAAACGGTGATGATGAAGATGTAGCTAGAAATATATATTTTTTGTGGATATTTGTGGAGTCAGTTTTTTTAAGGATATACATCACACATTTTTTTTTTTTTTATGAATGGAATGCACTGATATGTATACTGCTCTCTGGGAAAATTAACTAATACAAAACAATGATGATAAAGATGTTGAGTAATATTCTTTTTGTGTATGCCAGTTTTCTGAAGGATATATTATATAACAACTTTTTCTTATGAATGAAGTGCATCAATATGTATGCTGTAATGTTCTCTTGACAAATCTCGATAAAAAATAAATAAATAAATAAAACTAAATTAATCAACAAATAAAAATACACACCAAGAAATACTTTGCCAGGTTTTCAAGGATATACAATGCATGATGTTATGAATTTCATGCATCAATATGTATAATGTACTGTTCTCAAGGTGTGTCAGGATCAATAAGTAAAACGCAAGTTATGATAAAGATACACACGAGAAATACTTTGCCATTTTTTTGGAAGACATATAACACCTGACTTATGAATTTAGAGCACCGATAAGTATACTGCAATGTTCTCCTGACATGGAAAGAAAAAAAAAAAAAAAAGGAAAAGTACAGCGATAAATACTTTGCTGGTTTTTGGAAGATGTACAACACCTGACCAATGTTCTCTTGACATGGGAAAAAAAAGAAGGAAATATACAGTGCGAAATACTTTGCGGTTTTTGCACGATACACAACACTTTATGAATAGAATGTATGAGTATGTGTGGAGTTCTTTTGGTATTTCAGGATAGGCAAAAACAACAAACAAAAATAAAATGATTTGCGTGTAAGCCAGTAAGTGCAACAGTCGGTGATATTTGACGAAAACAACTATCATTTTCATCAAAGAGTAAAATGAAAGGATGGAAATTATATACATAGTTGTTTTCTCTCACTGTTATTCTGCAGATCTTCCCTTCATTACCAACCACTCTGAGACACCTTCCATTATTCTACTGTCACCTCCTAACACTGTGCTGCCTCAGAATTGCAAAATATATTCCATTCCTACATTTTCTCTCTCTCTCTCTCTCTCTCTCTCAAGATGGTTAAAAAGATTCCATTTACTGCTTTTAGTGTTGTGAGTTGTTGCATATTCCAGTGAAAGGATTGAAAACAAACACACACACACACACACACACACACACACACACACACACACACACACACACACATCAGTACAAGAATAGCCTCATTAAACTCGTGAACAGTCGGTCATCATCACCTTTGTCCGAAAGCTTTCAGTCGCCATTAACAATATCTCCCATTCCAAGCTTTAGTAGTTTCATTAACATATTGTAAAAGATTCCTTCATCACCTGCTATGTATTTTCAGTCCAAGGCCATATGCTTTATTGATCAGTTAACCATTACCATTATTATCATTGCTATCATTGACAACAGTAGTAGTAGTAGTAGTAGTAGTAGTAGTAGTAGTAGTAGTAGTAGTAGTAGTAGTAGTAGTAGTGGTGGTGGTGTAGTGGTGGTGGTTGTAGCAGTAGTGGTGGTTGTTGTTGTAGTAGTTGTTGTTGTTGTAGTAGTAGTAGTAGTAGTAGTAGTAGTAGTAGTAGTAGTAGTAGTAGTAGTAGTAGTGGTAGTAGTAGTAGTAGTAGTAGTAGTAGTAGTGGTAGTGGTAGTGGTGGTGGTGGTGGTTGTAGTTGTTGTAGTAGTAGTAGTGGTTGTACTAGCAGCAGCAGCAGCAGCAGCAGCAGCAGTAGTAGTAGTAGTAGTAGTAGTAGTAGTAGTAGTAGTAGTAGTAGTAGTAGTAGTAGTAGTAGTATCAATTTATCATAACACTGACTTTCTCATATTCATCACCAAAATCTTTTTAATACCGAGCTTCATTAAGTTTTTCCTCTTCACACGGTTCATTTCATTATCTATCATGAAGATTGCCTTTCCCCTTTGCTACAGATCTCCCAGCACTTACCAACTGAAACACCATGAGATTTTATATGTAAAGTAGTGTAGTCCCTCTCTAAAGACACAAAATCCAGTCCACCTAACCCCAAGACCACACAACGAAGCTACAGGTCCCCCACAGTGAACCAGTAAGCAATGTCCACCTACAAGTCTTTCCCAGCACTACATCTCCTCCCCAAGACCATACAATCAAGTTACAAGTCTCCCACAGTGAACCAGTAAGCTATCTTGACCTCCCTAGTCTTTCCCATCACTAAATCTGACCCCTAAAGCAACACAACCAAGCTACAGGTCCCCACAGTGAACCAGTAAACAATCCCCAACTACCAAGTCTTTCCCAGCACTATATTTCATCTCCACAAGGCCACACAATCTAGCTACAGGTCCTCACAGCTAACCAGTAAGCTATCTCCACCTATGAAGTCTTTCCCAGCACTGTATTTGATCCCAAGGCAACACAACATCAATAAAGGAAGAAGATAGACCCCCAAACAATAATGTAAGGACACCCTAGCAAAGACTGATCATCCCTACCCACCACCACAAGTAATCAAGTCATCTACCACTCCTTGCATGATGAAATATGTGCACCGTAAGCCAGAGAGAGGGCAAAAGTGAGTCCCTGGGGAGCTATTCACTTTCCTGTGTTGTGGCAGGACATTACACCCATCACACTTGCATAGTTACTCATTCAGACTCAGTATTATGTAATGTAGGGAAGAAAGAATGCCAATAATATTCAGTAAAGTATTAAAAGAAGGAAAAAACATCACATTCATTACACTTCACTCACTCGGACTCAATATGAAGTAATGTGGGATAGAAAAAATGGCAAACATGTTAAGTATCAGAGGAGGAAAGACTCAATATGAAGTAATGTGGAAAAGAAAATGCCAAACATGTTAATTTAAGTATCAGGAGGAAAGAAAACCACATCACACTCATTGCGCTCATAGTTACTCACTCGGACACAATGCAAAGTAACGTAGGGGAGAAAATCCCAAATATGTGAAGTTGTGAAGTATCAGAAGAGGAAAAGAAAGCTCAATATTTAGCAAACCTTAGAGAAAAGAGGGGCGTGGCAGGAAGGGTTACTACCATGAACTTTTTGCCTTGGGCTTGGCACAGAGCCTAGTGGGACGAAACCAGACCCTCTGACATGCTCGATATCCTCCACTGGCAGACTCTGGAACTCCCTGCCTGCTTCAGTATTTCTATCTTCCTATGACCTCAACTCACTTAAGAGGGAGGTTTCAAGACGTTTATCCCATTCTTTTGGCATTTAAGATGGAGGTTTATTAAAGACATTTATCCCACTCATTTGGCTAACTCTCTCTTTCTCTCTCTTGGGCCAGCTTGGGGACTGGCATCTAGGTGGGCCTTTTTTGTTCAGTTGTTTTTGTTGTCCCTGGTCAGATATCCACTCTTACATAAAAAAATCATACTGTGTAGGAAGTAGAGTTTCATGAAAGGATGCTGCGTGGGATGTTTTTTTGCCATCTTACAATTATAAAATGTTAAAAGTAATGGTGTGATGTGAGACAGGATGTAATGCTCCACTGGACCCTCCCAGGAATGTGCCAGAACCACCATTTATACAAGACATTCCTTTGTGAAACTGCCTTCATTCCACCAATAAGAGATGTTCATTGGCAGTTCAGAATTATGATGCAACACTTTCAGTCCTAAAATATTGCAAGTGACTTCAAGAGATAGACCAGGATACTGAGTCCTGTCTGCCATCCAGGAACACTTAAAAGCTGGACGTAGACACAAAGACACAAGATGATGCAAGCAAGTAAAGATGCAACAGGGAATTACAAAGACAAACACAGCACGACCTAACCAAGAAAAGAAAAGTGTGGGGAGGGAACCAACAAAAGACAAACAAGTATATAAACTAAGACAAACCAAAAAGTAAAGAAAATAAATAAATAACACCACCACATTAGACAAACACAACACGACCTAACCAAGTAAAGAAAAATTTGGGCGCGAAACCAACAAAAGACAAACACGTATGTATATAAACTA
>NC_059263.1:1360000-1395000 GCF_017591435.1 Portunus trituberculatus | reverse complement strand
GGACCTTTAATTTCTCTCTTTGGCATGAGAAGGAACGCACGGGCAGTTACCCTCCTGGTGGTGCATCGCGGGTGCCAAGAAGGGAGGGCGGGGTGTGTGCGAGGGTGTGGAGGGGAGGTAGTGCAGGGCAGGGACAGAGAGGCGCTGGCTCAGGAGGAAGGGAAAGGTGAAGGAGGACAGACTCGCGCCCCTCAGGCTACTGCGTCTCATCCCCCCCCCCTCCCGCCATTCACTGCTCCTGCCCTGCCCTGCCCCTGCCCCTCCTCTGCGTCATGGCACTGCCCGCGGCCCTGTCCCCGCTACCTTGCTTCTCTACGTGGTGGCAGGGAAGGGTGGAGGGGCTGAGGCGAGAAGCGCAAACCAGCCAGGGGTGGCGGGGCAGTGCCCGGGGCGGTGAGTGCCCGCCAGCCCTGTGGCAGGGTGGCGCGGGACGCGCGTCAAGGTGTTGTGTGATGGGTGACAGGTGCTTCACTGGGAGACATTGTCACAAAGGATGTGTCTGGCGTGGAATACAAGGCTTTACACTTTTGTGTGAGTGAAGTGGAGAGGCTGGGCAGTGTTAGGATGGCTTGTGCAGTGTCACCGTGCAGTGCAGGATGAATATTTTTATGTCGTTGTTGACTATTTCTGGGAAATTCTAGGGTTTTGAATTCATCTGCCACTTGGGTCCCGTGGATTTTTTTTTTTTTTTTTTTTTTTTTTTTTTTAATGCTGCCTTCAGAAGGTGGTGCTTTCTTTGCATTGACAACACCAGACATGGTGTCAAGACAGTTGAAGGTGTATTCTCACCTTGCAGCAAAACAACTAAACAAACAAACTTATGGTGAAGCACATCTTGCATCCCTCATGTTATTTCTTCACCAGCACACTCACAGTCTTCTCACTAGCAATAGTTATAAGCCAATTTTCAATTTGCCTTACCAGTCTAATGAAATTTTGACACATACTATGGAACATACTCCCTCCTCTGACTGATTGCCTTCAGCCTCTCTCACTGCCAGAATGTTGCATCCTTTACTGTCTTCTGCTACTATTTTCATTCTAACTGCTCTTCTGATCTTGCTAACTGCATGCCTCCCTTCCTCCTGTGGCCTCACTGTACAAGGCTTTCTTCTTCCTCTCACTCCTATTCCGTCCAACTCTCTAATGCAAGAGTTAACCAGTACTCTCAATCATTCATACTTTTCTCTGTTAAACTCTAGAATTCAATGCCTGCTTCTGTATTTCCAACTTCCTACGACTTGATTTTATTTAAGAGGGAGGTTTCAAGACATTTATCCGTTTCTTTTGGGTAACTTTTTTGGACCTGCAAAGAAACTGGCAACTGAGTGGGCCTTTTATATATATATATATATATATATATATATATATATATATATATATATATATATATATATATATATTTATTTATTTATTTATTTATTTATTTATTTATTTATTTTTTTTTTTTTTTTTTTATTTATTTATTTATTTTTTTTTTTTTTTTTTTGCCCTTGGCCACCTTTCCCTTTCTTACATAAAGCAGAAAAATATGTCTGTGGCTTGTATATTTTTAAAGCATCACACACCACCTATATAAAAAAAAATTTAAACAAACACTGCCGTTTTGTTAGCTAGAGCAAGCAGTGGTCATGAAAGATGAAGTCTCTCTTCTTGTGTCAAACACCAAGTGAGTATTCCTTAATTTAAAGTTGTTATATCTCTGAGTGGTTGTTAAATAGGGCAATCATAAAATGAGGAGAGTGTGTATTATTCTTATTGATTTTAGTTGTCAATTCACAATATCTATTGATGCATGAAGTGTACATGATTATTTTTGTGTTGGTGCAGAGTTGAGAGCGTGGTATGAGCCGGCCCCACTGGGAGGACAAAGGGGAGCTTGATTGTTTGAAGGACCAGCCAAGGCGATGGGGTGGCCGCTGCACCTCACAGATGGAGTGGAGTGTCAACAGTGAGGCTGGCCCCCGCCCTCCAGGGCCACCCCCTCCTCCCCGCCAGAGGGCCACACCTTCCCCCATTGATTATCGCAGTGAGAGTCGCCGCCGACATGACAACCAGGATGCCAATGTGGCCCAGGGGGGTGCCGGCCCCACCCATGAGCCCCGGCCGTCCCTCCTGGGGCCTCCACCTCCCTTCACAGGGACGTGGCCTCTTATGCCTCCCCCAGGTGTGTTCACTGATGCTGACCGGCCCCCACACGCCATGCCTGACTACCCTCAGCACCGGTGGAGCCAGGCCCACCCTGGCTTCTTTCAGACAACTCGGGGCCAGTATGCGTTTGACATGAAGTGGTGGACGCAGCAGAAGCAGTCCATGGATGCGTACCTGGGTGGACCCAGCTGGGGCGACAATGGCAAAAGTACCCATCCAGACCCAGACATGCCCCAGTGGTCCTTTGGCACCCGCGTCATGAAGACCTCCCGCCGCCACTACCACAGCCGGCCAGGTTATGGGGGTCCACGGGGTATGGAGCCCGGGGCCTTCGAGGACGCCAGCCACCACCATCAGCGGTCCTCTGGGGCGACAGCACACCCGGGCAGCAGGGGAGGACGGCTGGGGGCGCGCAGCAGCCACCACCTTGACTTCCAACCCCGCCACGATCCCAGCCACAGCCCCACTGACCCCCGCCGCCATCCCCACCCCTCCAGCCACCTGCAGCTTGTCCGGGGTCGGGAGAGCTCCCTGGACTTCAGGAAGAAGAGCTCTATGGAGAGGAGCGAGCAGCGTCGGAGCAGCTCCAACCCCCCTGACCAGGGGCCTGAGGGAACAAAGTGGGGCAAGAAGCGAGGCAAGAAGGGGAAAGGGGGACAATGGGATGTACCTGGTAGCTTTAAGTCTCACAGTTCACCTAGCAAGAGTATACGACCTCTTAGTACAAATGGGGCGTTGGGGCTGGGGCGGGGTGGGCCCAGCTGGCCCACACACAAGGACAAGAAGGCCAAGCGGGAGAAGGCCAGTGCTAGCTATGCCGAGGCTGCGAAGAAGAAGGCACTGGCGGCAGCTGCTAGCAAGTTGCGCCGCACCTTCCTGGCGGCCAAGAAGAAGAGCACCGGTGGGGAGAACTCCTTGCTGGACGACAGCGAGGAGAATGAGGGCCCCGGCCGCAGCCCCACCGATGACAACAATGCCCAGGATCTGACCATGCCTCGCCGCCATCCCAGCTGCCTTGAGTTTGACATTGACATCCGCTTCAGTGCCAAGGAGTGGGCATCGGTGGGACGGGGCCAGGGCGGTGCACCGGGGATGCTAGTCAACCCCCAGGGCTCCTCTGTGCCTGGAAAGCACCTACATAAAGGAGACAACCTAAGGGAGGAGCAGGAGGACTCTGGCACCTATTCTGATACAGATGTGGGCCGCACTGACTCCCACTGGTCTCCTCCTCCTGGCTCGGACCAGCCCTCCTCCTCCTCCTCCTCCACTCGGCGGAGACACCTCTCGGAGAGCTCGGGAGTTATTGACCTCCGGAAGAATCCCCCCAGCAGGGGCTCTGCTTCACGCCCTGCCAGCGTTCGCACCAGGTCGTGCTCCATGAGTCTAGTGGAGGGTGGGGCTGGCCCCAGCAGGTCAGGAGAGTCCCAGCCATCCAGAATCAAGCTTCACCTCATGCCCAAGTTGAGACGGCTCATGCTAAAGCAACTCCTCAGCATGGACAAAAAGTCCCTCCAGGTGAGTGTTGAGTAGGACAGGGAGGACACAGTGGTCAGAGTGTGGAAGTGTTGTGCTAGGTTTCTGGAAGCATTGTATGAAGTGTTGAGAGAGAGAGAGAGAGAGAGAGGGTGGAAGTGTTCTTTCTGTTTGAGTAAGGGAAAATGTGCTTAACACCTTCAGTACCATGATGCATTTCCACATTCATTCTGCTTATTACTTGGTGATTTTATACAGCTTCAGAAACTTATGTGGGGATTAAAATAGTGAAGACTGGCCATTTATCTTTTGACCTCCATACACTCTTCCTAATGTCAATAAAATAGTCTAATCATACACAGATTTCAAAGTAAAAATGTGTCCCAGTATTGAAGGGCTTAAGTGAACTGAGTGGTTGGCAAGAAGTTGGATTCAAAGTAAGATAGTGAAGTCTAATGTTGCTTTGAGAGAGAGAGAGAGAGAGAGAGAGAGAGAGAGAGAGAGAGAGAGAGAGAGAGAGAGTGCGCATGCCTGTCTAAACACGTCACTAATGTTTCTGTGCAGGAGTTGGTAGATGACCCTCGGTCCCGCAAGGCCCAGTTCATGATGACCCATCTCATGTCGGAGCACCGGGCGGCCCTTTCCCAGCGCCTGGCCCAGCAGCGCTTCAAGACGCCTGACGCGCTGCCTGACGATGAGCTGCAGCTGCTCAACAGTCTGGAGGGCGCCCATCTCAGCTCCCTGCCGCCAGAGGTGGTGCAGCAGGTCAGTGCATAGCGCTCCATTAATGTTGTTTTCATATTTCTTTAATTTTTCTACCAATATATTTTGTAGAGGGAAGTGTTTACTCTTGAATAGAGTTTTAGAAATTTTCTTCATTACAGTTTTAAATTAATCATCAATTACTTAGCAATATTATTCTGTAAGGTTTGTGATCTTCACATTCCTGCAAGTGATGTACTTTCCAGAAGATATCAATTATCTTACAAACTGGAGTCGCTTTTGAAAGTTAACAGTTTCATCTTAAGATAACTGTGTAACTGTTTGCTAAATTTTGCCAGTGTTTGTCACCAGTTTGATACCATTGTGTCTTGCTCCAGGTTCGAGAAATCTTAGCGCTGGAGCAAGAAGGAGCAGAGGGAGGATGGGAGGCAGCAACCATCTCCCTCAGTGATTTGCTCCTCCACGGGAGTGATTCAGATGCAGACTGCCAGATCATCTCCCCACCCCCGCGGGACCCCACCTCCACCATCACCATCCATGACACTGACTCCGAGATGGAGGAGCTGCCTGAGGAGGACGACGATGAAGATGAAGAGGATGAAGAAGATGAGGAAGGAGAGAGTGAGCATGAAACGGAAGAGCATGTCAACCTGGTTGAAAATGATGACAGTGAAATGGAAGAGGTAGAAGATGATGATGATGATGAAGATGACTTTGAGGAGGAAGATGAAGTAAGGAAACAACAGCAGCAGCAGCAGCAGCAACAACAACAGCAGCAGTCTCAAGAAGACCAAATAGCACCACCAACACTTGCAAGCAGTAGCAGCAACAGCAGCTGTAGTAACAGTAGCAACAACAATACCATTAACAATGCTGACAACAGCACTGCCACCTCCACTGCCATCACAACCACCACCCCCACCACCACCACCACCAACAACAACAACAACAACAACACCAATAGTAACAGCAGCACCAGCGAGGCTGATGGAACAGATGGTGTTGTGAGCAAGATGGAGGTGCCTGCCACTCCTCCTCCAGTGACTGCTGTCTCAAAGCCCACTCCTGAGGCTCCTCCCCTCCCCATGCTGCCTCAGATCCCAGTGGAGGTGCCTATGTGTGTGATGGAGCCTCTGGCTGGTGCTGCTGGCAGGGAACTCAGCAGCCAGGTGCGAGAGGCTACCATGAACCTGATGGGCAGCCCACCATCAGCGTTGACCAGCCAGAGACCAGCAGCAGAGATAGCCCCTGTACCAGGCCCCAGCTCCCTCCTCCTCAAGGTAGTAGTGGTGTTTTCTTATTTTATATCCATTAACTTGCTTTCTTAAAAAAATTTCTTGCTTTTCTGAAGAAACATACTTTTTTCTGAGATGTACCTTTATTGTTGCAGGTTAAAGAAGAGAGGCCATCACCTGTCAGTGAGTGTGGCCTGTGTATGCATCACCCACGCACACCTCACACCTCAGAGTGTGTGTTCCCTTATGGTCTGGCTCCACCTTCCCCTGTGGCCCTCATGCCAGGTCCACCCCGCCCGCTGGGAGCCACCCCGCCCCAGCGTCCCGTGCCACACATCCCACCACAGCCACCACTGTCAGCCTCACTCTACCAGCGTTCCATCAAGCAGGAGAAACTTGATGGTAAGTGGTGGTGTGTGTGTGTCTGTGTGTGTGTGTGTGTGTGTGTGTGTGTGTGTGTGTGTGTGTGTGTGTGTGTGTGTGTGTGCGCGCGCTTATCAAGTTGTACGTACAGAGTTTTAATGTATAGTAATGAGTTATGCTTTGAAAATATTTTGTCTTGTGCTGTCTCAATCTTGAGGCTATTCCTGATTGTGTGTGTGTGTGTGTGTGCTCACCTCTCATATCTTTACAGAGTCTTACCTCAAGTATGAGCATGTGAAGCGGCCGTCCTCGGAGGAGCGACCTAAGAATCCCGCCCCCCCTGATGCCTTGCCCACCTTGCACCCGGCTGCTGCCCCCGGCCTGCATCCAGCACCACAGCCCCGGCCACTCATCTTTTCTCCGGAGAACGATTTCCCCGACCCGCCCCGGCCTCCTCCCCCCCCCGCAGTTTAGTCCCCGCATCAAGGTGGAGCGACACACCCCCGTCCAGTTCATGTGTTGTTGCATGAGGAATGAGTGTGAGCGCAACAGCACTCACAGCGCCGAGGTGCGGCCCCCATCTCGCCGCACCGTGGCCACGCCGCAGCCATCTGAGAGGCGCCCCACCCCACATCTTTATAAGATGGAGCCCCCGTCCCCCTGTGCCTCCCGGGCCAGGACGCCGCACCCTCCTCCACCCACACACTTTGCCCCGCCGCTGGCTTCGCCTCGGTCTGCCATCTCTGGGGTGGAGGGAAGGGTGCCAGGAGTGGAGACCAGGGTGAGTATAGGAGTCCAGACTGAGCGTGAGGTGAGGCCCCTGCCATCCCTGGATCCCAGCACCAGCAGCAGAAGGATGTATGTCCCCAACTTGAGTTTAGCACGAAGTGTGACACCACTCACCACCATCAAGGTGGACCAGAGCACCAGCACTGATGACCTGCCCTGGGAACCCTTCCACCCTCAGCCACCACAGCCGCTCCTGCCTGTGCACCACAACCAACAGCAACACCACCTGGAGCTGCAGCACCAACAACACCAACACCAACAGCAGCAGCAGCAGCAGCAACAACAGCAGCAACAGCAGCAGCAGCAGCAGCAGCAGAGTAAGAGTCGAGGCAAGGGGTGGTGGTGGCACAGGGCAGGTCGCCCAAGGAACCATGTTGCCCAGTTGGCTGCAATTTCTAATTCTCTGAACAATTTTGAGTGGAGCAATGAGGCTGGTGCAGCACTGCAGCAGATGGCAGTGCTTGGAGAGCAGGAGGGGGAGCTGCTGCGTCATGCTGAGCTCTTAGACCAAGAGGTCCACGACTTGCTGAGAGAGAGGCGGCGTGTAACGGAGGAATTGGCTCGCCTCCAGCAATTGCGAGCTAGTAAGTTGAGACAGTTGGTGCAGCAGGATGGTTCTGGTCAGGAGGGAGCAGAGGGTCCTGGCCCCCGGGGACCCACAGGAGACTCCCGTCCTCACAGGGTGAGTCAGCAAGATTCAAGCTCTGATGGTGGGGAGCCCATGGATGGTGCCAACTCCAGCAGGCATGATCCAGTAGAGAGCCTGGCCCAGCGGTACGGTGGGGCCGGGCGGGGCGACGCCCATGTTCAGTCCACCACAGACAATGCTTCTGTTGTGTCGTCCTCGCAGGAGAAGACACCCAGGGTGCGTTCCTTCAGCTTCTCTCACACCTCCTCCAATGACTCCAGTAATGAATCTCAGTCAGTGAGGAGGCAGCGGTGCACCTCCACCTGCCACTCTCCCGGGCGAGGCCACAAGTCGCGGGAGTCTCAGAATGGTCACTATCAAGGCTCCAGTAGTCCGAGGGAAGGGTACTACCAGGTAGAGGGTGGCGTGGCACACCTGAGCCTGCGTCCTGTCGCCAACACCGACTCGGAGACAGACAATGATGTGGGAGCGCTGGGTGGGTCGGTGGAAAGTTCGGAGGCCAAGGCAGCCGTGTCGGAGAGCCAGAACTCCAACCGAAATAGGATGAGTTCCCTCTCCAGCTCTGCAGAAGGTGACACAGAGAGTGAGGCGCCACCAGACCCAGATGAGGATGACAGAATATCTAGTCTGGGTCTCAAGATGACTTTGGATGAGGGTGAGGCTGTAGTGGACTCCTCCCAGAGGCCAGATGAAAAACCAGATAATGACTCCAATAATCTGGAAGACCACTCTGGAACTTGTCCACTCCCAGAGCAGAGGGAGCCAGGGCCCAGCAGATTGCAAGACTTGCATCTAGCACAGAAGGTGGAGGATTCTGGCACACCTGACAAGCAAGAAGAGTCTGTGTCCTCTGTAACACTTCTCTGCACTAAATCAGGGTCTCAAGACAGTCCCCAGAGATCTGCAACACCTGTATCAGCCTCAGCCAACCAATCATTTTCTCCCTCATACCTCAAGTCTGAGCCACAAGACATATCTCACCTGACAGACAAGGAGGGAATGAAACTAGAGAAACAGGAGACAGTGGACCCTCCCAGTAGTGAGAAGTGTGTGGATGATAAGATGCTGGCCCTGAATAGCCATCTGTCCCTACCATCCACATCACAGGCAGCCTCAGACAGAGATACCATTATCAGTTCTCAGAAGAAGACCTGCTTGACCTTGTCATCGTCGGCCTCCTCTTCACCCATGTCTTCTCCAGAGAGCCAGAAGTCAAAGAACAGCTCCAGTGAACACTGCTACAGCCTCAGGTCTCGCGGGCCCCCACACCGCATGAGACAAGTACCCCAGAGACCCTCCAGTGACAGTCAGGAGGAAGATAAAAAAAGAAGCGACAAACCATCTGAGGAGCAGGCAGGGCACAGCAGGGACAAGGAAGATGAACAGGGAGAGGACAATGACTCTGAAGATGGTGGTGAGGATAAAAAGAGGAAACGTAAGAGAAAGTCCAAGAGACACAGATTCAACAAACGCAAGAAAAAGAAACTCCACGAGAAGATTGGAAAGCACTCTCCACGGCCAGTGACTGAAGGCATCAACAAGGGAGGAGTCTCACCTGTGCGGGACGAGGACAGGTTCTCAGATGAGGTGCTGGAAAGCTCTGGTGATGAGTTGGCCTTTGTGACTCCCCCAGCTCATGGTAGCGCTGTGCTGGACATGAAGGTAAGATTTCCTTCTTTAGTCGTGTTTTGTACATTGATGTCTCTTCTTGACTCTCCTAAAAATCTTACTGCATAATTGTTCATATCTCAATGCCTCCCCACACAGGTGGTGGGTGGATACATCATGACGGCCTCCAGCGATGGCACAGCCCGCTGCTACGATCCAACATCAGGACAGGTCATGGCCACCTACACGGACCACACGGACCTGGTCACCTGCATTGGGGTGGTGGGCCGGCCAAACTATGATTCTGACAATACAAAGTTCCTTGTGGTGACAGGCTCAGCAGACAAGAGTGTGTGTGTTTTCAATGGCAAGGTGAGCTATTGGCCTGGGCTTCTGTTGGAAAGATATATATAGATGTGATTGTGGGAAAGCAGTGTGGCCGGGCTGCTGTATTGAGGATGACATGGATGTAATGCAACTCTTGCTGTCCACAGACTGGTGAGGTGCAGCAGAGGCGGGACGTCGGGGAAGGAGTGCGGTGCCTTGACATCAGTTGGGGCCAGGTGTTCCTTGGCACAGAGGGAGGCTGTGGAGCAAGGTGGAACTTCAAGGTGGGGATGGTGCATGGGTACACTGTTCTGGGTTGTCTTTTTTGGGAGGTCTCAAAATTAAGATCTTTGCTTGTAAATTACCTAAGTTAGTTGCCTCCACTTCCCTGATTGTTATTAGTAATTTGTGTTAGTATGTATTGATTTAAAGTCTGTACTAAACAAAGTAGGAATGTAACAAGTTGAAATGGAAAGTTTTCAATATCTTAAATTATTTTTATGATATTTAAAGAGATTTCTGAAGCAACTGTTCATGACATGTGGTTGTCCCTCGGCAGGACAAAGGAGTGACGGAAATGGTACAGTTCTGCGGCAAGGCTGTGACCAGCATGAAGGCCATGACGGAGGGTGGCCGCCGCGTGCTGCTGGTGGCGGCCAAGACCACGCCACTCATGATTCGTGATGCCATGACAGGTTAGTGGCAGCGGATGTGTTGGGTTTGTGGTGATGAAAGGGGTCAAGTAATTGGAAGTGAAAGATGTATTGAAGACAGGTGTCTCTTACTGTAACAAGTCATGAAAATAAAGACTAATTTCTTAGTAGGTATCAATGCAATAGTTTGATTCAGCATTGTGTGGTCACACAGAGGGCAGCCACTGCACATCTTAATCTTTCAATTTCTCCTTTTACTGACATTTCTTTTACACATGTACTCCTTTTTTTCTGTTCTTGCATTTTTCTTACAACTTTATATATAGAATTGTAGTAACTGTGACATTTTCCACCACTAGGGTTGTTCCTCCGCACACTGGAACACATCCAGATGACAGTGTATGCCACAGTCTCCTACAGTGGCCTGCTGTACACTGGAGGTTCCGAGAAGATCATTGTGTACCACGATTTCACGGTTAGTGTTGCAAGCTGCTTCTCATGTCATTATTGCCTTCTCTTTTACCAGCTAGGTGGTGGTACCTTGTTCACTAACTGAAGAATGATAGGCACCTTGTCCCTTTATGAATAGATATTAATTAGTCAAAAGGGGAAGGTGTCACCATCTTGACTTACACTGGGAAAATCTACGTTGTTTTCTGTGTATTTTCTGATATTAGCTGTCCTATTTTGCTGCATAAGCCTTTTTTGATGTTCCTAAGACAATTCTTGGTTACCTTGTAGTTCATTTGTGAATATTTTTATCCATAGCACAGACCAAACAATCTCTAATATCCTCCCTGTCAATATCTGGGAGAGAGCTAAAGGCCTCCAGCACTTGTGCTTAGTTAGCTGACCATAGTGGAGAGAGGAATGACAGATGACAAAATTATAGGAAAAAACTATTTTTAGTATGAATTTTATGTGTTTACAAGCAGTGAGTTATACCACTTGTGTTGGTGTGCAAGTCAGGCTGTGATGCAGCAGTGCAAGGCATTTAAATATCTTAGTGGGAACAGGATCCTGGTTTTTTTTTTTTTTTTTTTTTTTTTTTTTAAATAGGCTTCATTACTTGGTAGTACATGGCATCTCCAACATGTTTACAGTCTGGCAGTAGCCGTGGACACCTGGAGAGTGAGGCTGATGTGTCTTGCCTCACTGTCTACAGGGACTATCTCGTGGCCACATGTTACGATGGACTTGTCAGAATATTCTGCTTCAAGGTACGTTTTATTTCCTGTCAACGAGAGTATATATATATCAATGTGATGTGAAACAACTAGTAGTATCACCAGTGATCAAAGAAATGTAGATTCATTGACTGTTAGGTTTCCTAAACTGATCAAATTGATAATGACTGATATATGATAACTGCTGATATAGGGAGTTTAGAAAGTTGTCAATTGCTTTTGGCTTCAATAATTTTGTATCTGTGTAGCCACTGGTGCCATCTCTCAATGAAATACAATATTGTATTGAGACAAAATGTTTTCTTTTTAGACTGGGAAGCTTCTACATAGACTATCAGTAGAATCAACCAACAAGATGTTCATATGTTCTGCTCTGTACAAGGACAGGGTGAGTCTTTGCCTTTAGGGGCACAGTTTTAGGGTTTTGTAAAAATGGTTGGTTGCATTAGTGTTCTGTTCCACATCCTAGATAGATTACAGCCATTCATTTCTTACAAAAACAGACTTTTAACATTTATGATTTACTATTGACTTATTATTTCATGATATACAGTTTATACAGTTAATAGACTATCAGACTTTTATTTAGATGGAGTTATTCTTGGCTTAGAAACATTTTCTTTCTCCAGCTGCTAGTGGGCAACAAGACTGGGGAAGTGGTGGAATGTCGGATGCCCCGAGAGCTGAAGGCCCTGCCCAGCTCTCCATGAGACAACCCATGGCACAGGTGGCTTGCAACCACCCCGGTGACAAGCAACTCAGGCTGGATTCAAATACTCGATGCTTGGCCCTGTCCAACCAGGCTGCAGCAGGAAGAAAATACACCTTAGGTTTAGTTGACGTGTCTTGTGATACACGTGGGACAGTGTTGGTGCTGTCCAGCCCAGTGATTGGAAGTGGAGGGACAGTCCTGAGGTTGGTGTCTCACCCACCAACTCAAGACTAGATACTGATTTCATAATAAGTGATTAAGTTTCTCTCTTTGTGAGGAATCGGTGCTCAGAAATTCTAATATCTTAGAGTATTAGGTCAAAATAAATTGCATTATTTTTATTTTTTATGGTAAGGAAGTGAAATAGGTAAGTGATGGATAGAGATGTGGAAGTGGCGGTTGCGGAGGCATTATGAGTAATGGTGGCAGTCCGTTCCGTCGTGTATCCCCATGTTTGCGTAATGTTGTCTGGCTCAATCTTGCTCACTTTTTTGTGGAACCTGTGTGCTCCAAGTTCAATGTCCATCCAGTTGTCAGTAAACACTCCTACATTAGCTAGCCAGACCCTCACATCGCCAGTCTGCCGCCGGTGGGAACCCCAGCACCACACAAAACCTGATCACACCCTTTGAGCCCTGCATGGTTGCCCTCTCAGCTTTTGGCCTGAGCAATTTAGAAGTGCAGGTGAAAGGCTGAAAGGACTCCACCAGTTTGCCCAAAACAGAGTACTACATTCTGCTGGGTGCAGCGTGGTCCTGCATTTTGTGTTTCAAGTTTCGGATCCATAATAACTCCTGTGTAATGGGCAGTGTCTCGTTTTTCACTTGTTATGGACGATGGTGAGTCTTATGTTGACAGTTGACTCCAGTCAGTGTGGGAAAGAGTGAAGAAAACCCCTCAGTCGATACAACTCACTACCAGATGGTTTGAACGAGAGGATTGATTTTTTTTTTTTCTAATGATTCTCCATTAGTGTTTGCACCACACGGTATGACGCCTGTGGTAGCGCCGCCCTTCGGGGCATGGACTAATTTTGATTCATACTTGGAATCCCTGTCCTATGATGTCTTTCAGAAGCAAATTTGTAGATCTCTGTTTTGTACTCTGACCTTTTTAGATTTGTCACTTTGAACAAGAGGAAATTGACAACCACTTATATTTTGTTAGGCAGGAACCGTTTTTTTGGAGTCACTATGTGTAAACCAATTCTCCGGTGCCCTCTCCTACCCCATCCTCTTTTTTTGCACCTGAAGCACAAAACTCATGTGATATGGAGGTGCACCCAGGAGACCCAGGAATGCTTGGGCGCACTTCCAGGTTCTCACAACGTCTCTGTGTGATTGATTCGGGTCACACCTCTGGCAGCTGTAATTACCCAGTTACATGTCCACTCAAGTGTCAGCCTTCCAGGACTGCCTCCTTATCGAGGCAGCAAGGAAAGGTTGGGGAGCAAGAGTGAGGCTTGCTGCCATCACAAGCAGCTCTTGGTTAATTGAGAAAAACAGGGGCTTAGTCAACAGCTTGAATGCTAAGTGGCAGGCCAAGAAAATAAACAGTAGATTTAAATTTATGTTTAGAAAACTACATCAAAGTACACTATTTGCAGGTATAGTATCCAAAATAGTTCAAACTAGATTCTCTTAAAGGACTCTGGCACCTTTGGTATTTGTCCAGACAACTGGCTGCTGTGGCCTGGCAGTGTAATCCTTCAAGTGGTTGCTAAGCCTGTGCAGGCAAGGCCAGGCCCCATCATTGGAAAGGTCTGTATTAGTTAAAGCAACAAGCAAAGACTTAAGGCTCAAAGCTTCCAGAGGTGCATGTTGACAATGAATCTTTGCAATATTAGATTTACTGAATTTTAGTTTAGCAAGAGTACTTTATTTTAAAGAGGTTTTTTGCATAGTTTCTAAGGATGCTGAGTAGCCTCCTGGTAATTTTGTAGTGATCTTTTTTGTGGGGGTGAGGAACGCTTGTGAGGCTGGTGCCCAGGGTGCACCTCTTGGAGCTAGTCAGGTGAATCAAGACAGTGGCCATGCTCTTGTTTTATCATTATTTGTCTTAAGTCTGAAAGTACATTACATTACTTATTTTTTCAAGGGTTTAAGAGTAATAAGTGTTTTTTGCTCATACAGATCTCAAATGTGACAATTGTTGTGAAATTTTAATGTTTATCACATACTTGCTGTTTATACAACAAAGTAAATTAAAAAAATATATATATGAAAAAGGCATGGTCTTTTCTTTTATATTATTTTCACACACCATGATATTTTATTGTTGTACCAGTAATGATTATGCCACAGAGGACCACCACGACTATGAGTCTTTCATAGATGTGAAATACGACAGACAGAGTTGGAATGTGTCGCTCATAGCTACACATTCCTGTGGTAGTAATCAAGAGATGCATGTATTCAAATTAACATGTGCTTACTCACAGTAGTAACCGTCTTAAATAAAAACATTAACTAAAGTAATGTTTCTGATTATTTTGTTATAAAAGCCTCAATAAATTCTTTACTTTTGGAATTAAATCAGTGTCTTAAATAATGGCTCATCTAATAGATTCTAATATTTCCACACCAATAAAACTCTACAGATACAGATTTGACATCTTCAACAAAAACATTCACACAGTTATAAAAGATAGATATCCAAGAAATGCATAGGACTGATGATGGCACGAGGAGCATGGCGGTGGCCAGGGTATGTGAGGCTGCAGTGCTAGGAGATGAAGGCTGACTCAGGCTGTCCAAGCTGCTGCAGGACTCCACACATGATCTCACGCAGGATCTGAGGACAGACCAACACCAATGCTCATGAGGTATGGACAGTGCATGTACAGACGCCAGCACTTGACTTCTCGCCGATCCTAGCCATGTAATTTATCAGTAGCAACATCTGGTAGTCTCACACCAGGTGAAGGCTTCAGTTTTCCTTTGATTGGTTCAACCAACTCAAAAACTAAGCCTTTAAGCTCCACCCACTTGACCTTCCCCTCCTGCTTCATACCTGTCCCTCCCAGTGATCAGAGCATTACCATGGCATCTCTCTCTCTCTCTCTCTCTCTCCAACACCCTCCTTGTAATGAGGATAACTTTGAGGAAAAATTGGATAAATGGAGACATAGAGGCAGAACACTATAAGCCCCCATCGAACCCTGTACAATACAACTAGGTAAATACACACACACACACACACACAGACGAAACTCTTGAGAAAAATAAGGAACAATGAGGATTGTATGAAATTGCAGAGATAATGACAATCTGGGAATGGAGCCAGAAGTAGAAATTAGAATTTAATGACAAAAAAAGCCATGTGATGGAAATGGGTAAAAGTAGTAGAACACCTACATGGGAGTACAAAATGGGAGAAGAGGTTATAATGAAAAAGAAGGAAGAGAAGGACCTGCGAGTGATTATACAAAACACCCTGACCCCCAGAAAGACACACAAATGGGTTACTTGCTTCAACATAGAAGACACTATCAAATATCATGATGGTATTTGACTACATGGACAAGAGTATGATGACAAAGACCTAGACTTGAACATGCAGCAATGGTGTGGTCACCACACATGCAAAATGACATCAGGAAACTAGAACAAATCCAAAGGACAGCCACAACAATCGTACAAGAAATAAAGGAACTTCCCAATGAAGAGGGACTAAAGGAAATGGAACTAGTAACTTTGAAGGATAGATGGGAAAGAGGAGATCTGATAATGACGTACAAGAGAGTGAACCGTATGGAACAAGACCTGGTATCACTGACTGAAGATGGAGATAGATGGACATGAAGACACCCTAAGAAGTTCAGAAAAGGTCAATGTCTGAAAAACATGAAAAAGTTTAGTTTTCCACATAGGATGGTGGATATCTGGAACAGCTTGAATGATGAAACTGTAACAGCAGAGAGTGTGCATAAATTTAAGGAAAAGTTGAATAAAATTAGATAAGGAGACAGGTCACTATGAGCCCCACTCGACCCTTGTAACAACTAGGTAAATACACATTATCACAATCTTTGCAATGAAACAGAAGGCAACATACACACACACACACACACACACACACACACACACACACAGACAAGGAGGGTGGTGGAGAGAGAGAAAGAGATGACATGGTAACACTGATCACTGGGAAGGACAGGGTATGGAGCAGGAGGGGAAGGTTAAGTGGGTGGAGCCCAAAGGCTTAGTTTTTGGGGTGGTTGAACCAATAAAACAAAACTGAAGCCTTCACCTGGTGTGGGGCTACCAGGTGTTGCTACTGAAAATTATATCTCAAAGATTGGCAAGGAATCAAGTGCTGGCAGCTGCACAAGGGAATCTTACATTGTATTTTCTCTAAAATATTATTCAAATTCTGGTCAAATATATAAAAGTATAATTTTATTACCAGGGAATAAGTGCAGACACATTTTTACAAGTGCCATGCCATAACAAACAAGAAAACTAAAGACTAACTGTCTGAGCTGAGGGCAGAAATGAGTAATAAGTAGAATATCAGTGCTGTGATGACCAGACAAGCAGACACACTGACCTGAGGCTTGCAGTGTTCCTCCACCCAAGAGATGACTGAGCCTGAGATCTCTGCAAAGTTACTGGTGGACACGGCCTGCTCAAAGGACTGGTAGAGGGAGTCCATCACTGCACGGAACTGAGGAGGTGACAAGTAGAGCAGAGGTGTCAATCACTGCTTACTGTTCTCTCCTTTGCATTACAAAACACACACACACTTTTACTTCTTGCACTATGCAGCTTGATGATCTCTGATGATGTTGTGCTGTGCTGTGCTGTGGTTGTGTGCTTTTGGGACTAGCTGCAAATATAAACTATGAAACTTCATTACTTTTCTCTTATTTCTTGTTTTTATGTGCATTATTTTCTATCACTGACATTCTTTCAGTCCCACATTACTTTCACTGTATTTTATTTTACCATTACAACCATCTGTAACTCTGTATCTCTACCTATCAACTCTCAATAAGAATGATTATCACTCAGCTCTCCTTACCACCAAAACCTTCAACTACCACATTAAGGTAAAGACAAATATTCTTACTACTTGGAATTTCACGTCATCAGAGATCTGTTTGCTGAGTTGGCCTGGCTGGCTCTGATGGGCAGACACAATCTGCTCATAGTTCAGCTTCATGATAGTGAGAGCCACCACCTCCTTCTTGAGGGCTGCCACATCCTCCTCTTGCTTGCTCTTCTCCTTCTTCAGGAACTACAGGTATCAGTTATTACCATTATCACTATATAATCAAGGATGTATGGATCTATTGTGGATTTCTTCTAAATGTATGCACTGACATAAAAATACTAAATGCTGGATAATGCTTAGAAAATGGTGAAATATGGTATACTCTTAAATGTTAGCCAAAAATAAAAAAATATATAAGAAAATTATAATATAGTGCTATCATTATTTTGTAACTCATTCTTTTGCTGAATCAAATTTCTTGGTTCAGTTTTACCTTTGATGTCATCTTACATGTGTGTGTCAGATATAAGAAACTGTAGTGTGGTTGTCAGACCTGGATGTAGTCAATGCTCTTCTGTAGGACAGTAGCCTTGGACATCTTGTAGCCCTGGCCCTGCTCTGAACTCTGGCAGGTTGGCACTAGGTCCTGCAGGGAATCATAGCCCTTGTTGATGGCATTGCGTCTCTTCTGCTCGGCCTGTGTGTGTGCTTCACGCCTCCGCTCCTTGTAGCTCATCTGGTTCCCTCGGTCACTGTCCTCATCATCAGTCACGTCTTTGGAGAAAGGAGGGCATCACCAAGTAAGAGTTTGTTACTTTACTTATCCTCACACACAAAGCAAATTTTAAACTGTCCTCAAAGAGTTGTCATGTTAAAATCAATACTAACTGCTTCACAAAATGTGCATATTTAGGCAATATTTTTTGGCTCACTGCTATGTTCAGATTCCAAAGTTTATAATTTTTTAAATGTTTTATTCCTTTTAACTGAAAGTATAGCTACATAATGTTGGAAGGCATTTTTACTATGAACAAGCTTGTATTATATGTCTCTACAATGATTTAGCCAGTACAAATAGTATGCATATTACACCTAATTAGCATCTCTGGTATTCTTTACTTATTCCAAGGGGAGCTCTAAGTTATTTAAATTATATTCATATTATTACCTTCAACTTTTTAGAGTTGATATGACATAAAAAAAAAAAAGTCAGTCCACACAGAGAAAAATGGATAGATAAATAAAAAATAAAAGTCATAAGTTTCCAACCCTTAATAAGACACAAAGAGTTGGAGATGTAATCAATTCCATGAGATTAGTTATGATTTACATGGAGAAGCAACACATACAGGTAAGTAACACATAAACAAGCCTGGGGCTGGTGCCTGACTCTTGCACACCCTACTGGTAACCAGACAACAGGAGCAAGACTTGAATGAGAGGCTACCCCTGAGAGTCTGGCTTGGCTGACCTGTGTTGTTGGCCGAGGAAGTGAGGGTGTGGATGGAACCGGTGGAGCTGCAGCGTGAGAAGGGATAACGCTGGTCACACTCCCGCTCCTCTGGGGGGGTGGGGAACACCGGGGTTTTAGTGCAACACCCATCAATGAAGGGGATCAGGGAGGAGGTTATGAAAATTATTCCGGCAGTGGGGAGGGTGACGGGGAGGAAACAACATCTGCTTGACCTGCTGCACTGATTCATGGGTCACTAGCACTACAAGTCTGTATTCTCATTACTGAACCTGTTGGCATCATGCACTGCTTCTTGAGGCGAAGGGAAAAGTGGTGTTTGTGTCCAGTAAGTGACAGTGGTGCTTGTGTCTAGCAAGTGACAGTGGTGCTTGGTGTTTGTGTTTGGCAAGTGACGTGTCTTTCCTTCTGGCACTAACATAACACTCTTGACTTCCTGAAGTACATACTAGTATGAGCTAGGATGGACACACAGGTACTGACACTACTGGATTCACGTACAGAATGCTCTCTATACATTCTGACATCAATATAGGTACAGTAATTAAACCCCACAGAAATGGGTGATAAAAATAACACTATATGACCCATGTGACTCATGCAGGTAATACTACAAGCTAAGGTGTGCACATCCTGTGACTCTGAGTGTGTGTTTATCATGCAAGTGAACACCAGTAGGTTGGGTGGGTCAGGCACCATTACCATCATTACCACAACCACAACCATTAGCAACAACAACACCAATCACAATAACAACAAAAACAACTGCAGTGATCAGACACAAACCACAACACAACACTCACCGTCCATGTTGACGTCTGCAATGGTGCTTTCTGTGCTGTCTCGGCCACTCACCACCTGGGCTGCTGGTTCCGCTACAGGCAGGCCATGCCACTCTGTCGACCATGGAACAAAGCTCACTCTCCTATATCATCATCATCTCCTTCAGACATCAATTTGTGTCTCTCCTTTAAATTATGACACCATACTAGGAGACAATTGACATTTTCTATCTTTGCCAGGCACAGTGAGATAATGGTGTGACAACTGCACAGTCTGCCACTGTTTCAAAAGTCAAGAGTATATGCTAGCCCAGTCATGTAGTATGGAGGGGATAAGGTGTGTTGAGAGAGTGCAGCCCCCATGTTAGGTTAGCTTACATTAGGTTTGGGTGAATCAAGACACATAGCCCCTCTTAGGGTACGTTTGGGAAAACATATTTTGTTATATTTGTTCCTGGGGATTTTGCTGTAGGGATGTGAAGTGGCTGGGTGATGGTGTAGGGATGTGAGTTGACTGTGGGATGCTGTGGCAATGTAAGCTAGCTGTGAGATGCTGTGACAATGTGTTGTGGTTGTGGGATGCTGTGGGGATATAAGCTGGCTGGATGATGGTGTATGGATGAGAGGTGGTTAGGTAATGCTGTGAAAATGTGAACTGGCTGTGGGATGCTATGGAGATATGAAGTGGCTGTGGGTTGCTGTGGAGATATGCAATGACCGTAGGGTTGCTGGGGTGATATGAAATGGCTGTGAGATGCAGTGGTGATATGAGGTGGCTGTGCGATGCTGTGGAGATATGAGGTGACCGTCGGGGCGCTGTGGTGATATGAGGTAACTGTTGGTTGCTGTGGGGATGATGCATGACGAGAATGCTGTGTGGATGAAGTAGTGAAGTAGGGCGGGGGAAACTGAGAGCACGTGAGGTAAGAGTGCAAACCAATAATTACCCATTCAATATGCTTATCGGGGCTACTTCCTTAATCCTCGGCCATGTAGGGCTAATCACACATGCACAACACAACACCAAACAAACTCAGGTGAGGGAAAACCCGGTACGTAAGGCAGGTGATCTTATATAACAACCAAATTGAAGGAATACTGGTATAGCAACAGAAGCAGTGACCTTGGCTTCTTGTTCACCCTGTATCCCTCCCTCCCTCCTTACCCCAGCTATTTGTGGCACGTGGCCCTTAAGTCAGCCCCCAGCAAACCCTCCCTGAAGCACGAACTGGAGGAGGTGAGGTGAGCAAGTGAAGCCCTTTAAACACTCACGTCGATCAGCTGTTGTGATGTTGTGGTGGCCGAGGTTTGTTTACGACAGCAGCTTATCACATGTGCTGCGTAATATATCCAACACTGCACTATGGCCTTCTATACACCCCCCCACACCTCCCTTCCTGCTCCATCCTACCTCCTCGCAGCAGCCCTCATAAAAAATATACTGATATACAATAAAAAAAAATCCAGTCTGAATACCTTCCCCCTTACAAGATAATGCTTCCCCGTGGGTATTTTCAGCTTTGATTCACTCGATAAGCAACATGAAGGGCAAGGACGCAATGCAAACTAATCTTAATGCTATTAAAAGTAACATACATGCAGAACCACCATCGGCCAGCAATGAATCCCCCAGCAACAGTCCCAAAACTTCCCCAACCACAGCTGAGGGAGAGAATGGAGCCAAATGGTAATAGGAAAGAGGAGCGCCTGCGTGTTATAGCTACTCACCTGAACCTCGCTCGCAGGTGTCACAAGGATGCTGCTCAGGTGAGTGTGTAGGGAGCCTGGCTGGGGAAGATTGGAGGGATTATATGCAGTGGGATGCTGTGATGAGACGGATGGGATGTGAGAGGACGGGATGCTGTGGGAATGTGAGATGGATTGAGGTGTAGGGATATGAGGTGGCTGTGTATTGCTATGGGGATGTGAGGTGACTGGAGATAAGGGTGAGGTGAACGGGGATACTGTAATGCTGTGAGGTGGGCATTGTCCTAATGTACAGGTCCCTCCAGATGACGTCAAATCAGCTGCTTGAAAGAATTGCGAAGGGGTAGCCAGGAAATGAGGAAAGCTGGAGGGACCTCTATATTAGGACAGTGCCGTGAGGTGGCTGTGGATTGTAAGGATGTAAGACGGCTGTGGGATGCTGTGGGGATGTGAGGTTGCTGTGGGATGCTATGGAGATATGAGATGTTGGGATGCAAAGCAGGACAGAATGTTACTGGGATGTGAGGTGGCTGTGGGATGCTGTGGGGATGTAAAGTGGGAGTGAAATGCTGTGGGGATGTAATACAAGAGCAGCTTGGCATGGTTAAGACAAACACATGCACACAGCCACTCCTAATCTTGTCAGTGTTGGGATAAACAGTGGTGTGCCATTGATTAACTTGTCTCCATTTCAGAAACCCAAGCCTGTCAACATTGGATGGCATGGAACCTCGGCAATGGAGGCAGGGGGTGTGGAAGTGGAGCCACCACCCAAAGGTCTGGAGGAGGCACACACCACCCTGCTCACCCCTCCTGCCCTCAAGTTTGTGGCTGACCTGACAAGGCGGTTCAACACTGAAGTGGACCTTGTAAGTCTCAAGACCATATTCTGAAACTTTTGTGCCTTACCTCAACTCCTTTAAAAAAGCTGTACTTGAAATTACACTACTACTATTACTACTACTACTACTACTACTACTACTACTACTACTACTACTACTACTACTACTACTACTACTACTACTACCTGTACTCTTACAATTACTGAATGGCTTGCTGCTGATGATGACTGACACACCTTTTTAGTCTTGTTACTGATGATGATTGACACACCTTTTTAATGCCACTAAGATGCTGAACGAGAGAGTTAGAAGAAAAGTGGAACTTGATGTGACAAGCAGCCGTCCAACATTCATGATCAACCCACAGGTGAGTCTTATGTTCTATGCATGCCAGCATTCCTGGCTACTGGTTGCAACTCCTGCTGAAGTGTTGTTCCTGAGTGTTTCTGTGTGTAGTGAGGAAGAGGAGTAGTAATACAGAAAATTATTATAATAAAGTTGTCATTGCAAAAACCTAAAGTTTAAATTTCTTGAATAACTGAGGACATTTGTGTCCCTGTGACAGGCTGTGGAAGGTGGTGTGTCTCTACCCTCAGCTCTCACTCACAGGCTGAGGCACCTGACTGGAGGGTGGAGCCTGCCCCAAGGAGGCTACAAGACCGCAGGCTGGACCTTGGGGACGTGTCCCCTGCCAACACGGAGCATTTTGTGGCTGCTCTGAAGTGCAAGGTTAATGGTATCCAGACAGACTTTGATGATGGTCACTGCCCGACATGGTCGGCCCAGCTCCGGGGCCTCTACAACGTGTACAAGGCAGTGTATGGCTTGTTCCCAGACATTGGGGACATTGGCAGCCTGCCGGTGCTGATGCTGCGGCCCCGGGCCTGGAACATGATTGAACACAACATACTGGTGAGCAACACTCTTCAGAAAGCTTTGGCAGCTTCAACTTTTGACAATTTAATATCTGATTGTATTTTTGTGGCTGTTTATGCAGAAGAGTCTTTTGGCATGATGTGCATTCATGGGGATCTTCATATTCCTGTGGTCCTTCCAGGTGGATGGGCGGGAGGTGCCCGGCCCTCTGTTTGACTTTGGCCTGCTGATGTTCCACTGTGCAGGACGGCTCATTCAGGCTGAGAGTGGACCCTACTTCTACCTGTCGAAGGTGGAGGGTGCTAATGAGGCACACCTGTGGGACAAGATCTTCTGTTGGGCTCAGGATCAGCTTGACATTCCTAGAGGTTAGTTAGAAGACTAATGATGCACCCTGTCTCTCTCTCTCTCTCTCTCTCTCTCTCTCTCTCTCTCTCTCTCTCTCTCTCTCTCTCTCTCTCTCTCTCTCTCTCTCTCTCTCTCTCTCTCAGTTTCCATTTGATTGTCTTTACTGACATTTATAGTAATATTGTAATTTGTATTTAAGACATGTAGTTTTATATATATGGTATATCAACAATTTTATGTCTATCAATTGTGCAATAATCAAGACCTTGTGCAAAGAGAAACCAGTCTAGATATGAAAACAAATTCTTCAGGAACCATCAAGTCATGCGTGTTGATAGAGAACGTCCTCGCTTCCTTTGAGATGGAGGCAATACTGTACGAACTCCGCCATCACTCCATCGGCCTCAACTGTGGCATCTGGGACTACTCTGCTTCCTTCGTTAACAAGTTCGGTGAGAGAGAAAGAAAGAGAGAGAGAGAGAGAGAGAGAGAGAGAGAGAGAGAGAGAGAGAGAGAGAGAGAGTGTAGTGTATGCCATTATCTATTTATCCCATTTTCCTTCCACTTTCTTCCTTTCCTATCTTTTTTCCTTTTCTTTTCCTCTCTTTCCTTTTCTTTTTCTTTTCCTGTCTTCTCTGTGCTTTACCTTTACTTTTCCTGTCTTTTCTTTTTTTTTCTTTTCTTTTTTTTTTTGTCTTTTCTATTCTTCTCTATTAATTTTCTGAGACGGTTCACCTTACATTAACAAGATTGGTAAGAGAGAGAGAGAGAGAGAGATTAGTAGATGCCATAGATTACTTCTCTTATCTTTATGCCTATGTTCATCCTCTCCTTCATCTTTCTCTTCCTACACTTAAACCTTATCTTCACTTAATACTTACCTATTTTAATCTTCGTCTATTATTCCTTCCTATTTCCACCACCCAGGTCACTGAGACGACTTTGTGCTGCCAGACAGGAACAAATACATGAACATACAATGCCATTTATCCTTTTCTTCCTAATTTTGATATTTTTCTCCTCTTGTATTATCTTCATAGTTTTTTTTTTTCATCTTCAGCCTTTTTTTCCTCCATTTTAACCTCTTCCTTATTTAGACTTATTTATTTCCTCCTCCTCTTGCCCTTCATGCTTTTATTCATCTTCCTCATCTTTCTCTTCCTACATTTAAACCTTATCTTCACTCAATACTTATTTGTTTTAATCCTCCTTTATTATCCCTTCCTCTTTCTGCCACCCAGGTCACCGAGATGACTTTGTGCTGCCAGACAGGAACAAGTACGTGAACATGCAGCGCCACTTTCTCCGCTCATACATGGACCTGGTCGTGCACACCTGCCACAAAAGGGGAGCCCACGCCACAGGGGGAATGGCTGCCACTATGCTCGAGTCCAAGTGGGTAGAGGAGTGTTGGAGTGGCTGGGTTGGGAGGTGAAGGGGTTGTGTTTACATGGTGCTTGTGTATTGAGTGTGGACAGAAGTGGGTGTGTAAGTGCAAAATGTAAAAGAAAGAGACAAAGAGAGAGAGAGAGAGAGAGAGAGAGAGAGAGAGAGAGAGAGAGATATTACTTGCTCCTTTGTTTTTAGTGGGAAAAAATGTAAGAGAGAGAGAGAGAGAGAGAGAGTTGACATGCTCCCTTGTTTTCTTTGTTTCAGGGATTCATTCCTGGTGAGTCAGGTGACGGCGGCCAAGCTGAGGGAGTTGATGGCCGGCGTAGATGGGTTCATGGTGTACGACTTGCGTCTGGTGCCTGTCATGCTCAAGGTGGGCAGCATTGTGTTATTCTTAGAATTATTTGTTGTTTTGTTCCTGTGTAGCCAACTGTTCCTGCAAGTGTGAGGCACCAACCATAGTAATGCTTCTCACATTGACTGGAATGTAACAGATGCCAAAACATTGTTATTATTATCACTAGTATTACTATCATTGAATGTATGTATTTTGTGCTTGTGGGTTATACATGATTTGTATTCATGAGTTATCTTGTTTACATTTTCAGCTTTATAGAAACTTTGGATTCATCAACCAAATTGATCATTTGAGAGACGATGTGAAGGTGACTCCACCTGACCTTCTACAGATGCCTGCAGGTGTGTGTGTGTGTTGGTGTGTCACTTCAAAGCTAAGCAATTTTCTAGATGTTATTAGATTTAGATTTGTTCTTATGTAGGTATAGTGTCATTGTTAATAATGGTTTCATGTTAGTAAGTAATACAATCACTCATTTACTCACCTTTAATTTAAACGTCATTTTCCGTGTGCAACAATTTACTTGATGGCAGCCAGTGATGTACCCACTTGCCTCACTCACCTCACTCACCACTCACCAGCCACTGCAGGCACTCACACCTTTCTGTCCCTTGCCACACATACAGGAGGTGTCACCCTGGAGGGCCTCAAGCACAACGTGGCGGTGGGTGTCCTGTTCATCGCGGCGTGGCTCCGAGGACAGGGCCACTATATATATAAGGGAGCCGTAGAAGACTCAGCCACTGCAGAGATCTCCAGGTCCCAAGTGTGGCAGTGGATCAGACACAGGGTGGGTGCTCTTGTGCCTCCAATGGCTCCTGGTTCACTGTGGGTCTCCTCCTCTAATCTGTACCCAAAAACAGATCAATTTCTTTTCTTATTATTTTGGTGGGCTGTGAAGGCTGAGACAAGGACACACACACACACGCACACACACACACACACACACACACACACACACACACACACACACACACACACACACACACACACACACACACACACACACACACACACACACACACACACACACACACACACACCGCCCGGTAGCTCAGTGGTTAGAGCGCTGGCTTCACAAGTCAGAGGACCGGGGTTCGATTCCCCGGCCGGGTGGAGATATTTGGGTGTGTCTCCTTTCACGTGTAGCCCCTGTTCACCTAGCAGTGAGTAGGTACGGGATGTAAATCGAGGAGTTGTGACCTTGTTGTCCCGGTGTGTGGTGTGTGCCTGGTCTCAGGCCTATCCGAAGATTGGAAATAATGAGCTCTGAGCTCGTTCCGTAGGGTAACGTCTGGCTGTCTCGTCAGAGACTGCAGCAGATCAAACATTGAAACACACACACACACACACACACACACACACACACACACACACACACACACACACACACACACACACACACACACACACATTCACATTCACAAGGATAGGCCAACCTTCACATCTGATTTTAAAATGAGTTGTTATATATATATATATATATATATATATATATATATATATATATATATATATATATATATATATATATATATATATATATATATATATATATATATCCAAATTCTTGTCAGGAATATGAACTGTGTGTTGCATTCTTGATGTAGTGAGTGTGCAGAATTTCCCTGGAGAGCCACTACTTACCCTCTCCTCCCTGACAGGCCACACTGGAAGTCAGCGGACAGGTGATCACCCGCAAGTTGGTCCAGACCCTCATCAAGGAATTCACTGACTCTGCAGACACTGAGATAGCACCAGACGATGCAGCAAGGGCACGGCTGTCTGTGGCTGCCGAGATTTTTGAGGAAGTGGTGACCAAGAGGGACTTCCCTGAGTTCCTGACGACTTATCTCAACCAGGACCACACCTTCAGGGCACACCAGAAGCTCTCCTGTTAACTCTTGGCACCACAAACCTCCTAGCTGAGATCCTTAATGGTTCCTTGTTTATACCTTTTTTTTTTTTATGTAAGAGGAGAAAATCTGGCCACTTAGATGCCAGTTCCCAAGCAGGTTTGAGTGAGTTAGCTAAAAGAATGGGATAAATGTCTTGAAATTTCCCTTTTAGCAAAATGTCATTTTGTGTTAAATGTAAGAGGAAAGAAAATGAATACTTAAGTACAACATGTATTAACTATTACTCTGTGTGCAATACTATATCTATTTTTTGTATTATTCATCACAACTCTGATGTATTGTTAATTGCTGCCTTTCTCTCTCTCTCTCTCTCTCTCTCTCTCTCTCTCTCTCTCTCTCTCTCTCTCTCTCTCTCTCTCTCTCTCTCTCTCTCTCTCTCTCTCTCTCTCTCTCTCTCTCTCTCTCTCTCTCTCTCTCTCTCTCTCTCTCTCTCTCTCTCTGCCGTGTCCAGTGGCCAGTGTTCAGCAGGGTTTGCTACCACTGGTGCTGGACTCCCTTAGGAAAGATTTGAAGGTTTAGAGGTGTTCCCCAGGGTGCTAAGGAAACAAATGGTGCTGTGTACTCTTATAACAAAGCCATGTGCAGGGATCTGTTTAGCAGCTTCTTATCCAGCTAGTAAAAAAATTATAGTGGTTTAGTGAAAAAGTGATATAAGGAACAATATTTTTATAGTATATTTCTTTTGTTCTTTTGATAATGTTTTCTTGGTGATTTTCTTCATGTAGTTGTTTTTTTATATATAGTTAGCTTATTTTTTTAGGAGTTGGGTATGTCACATGAGATATATGGTGCATTATGCTGTTGGTAAAGGTGTTCCTCATGTAGTGCAGGGTATGTGATGCATGTGTAGAAGACCTGAGTGCAGTGGAAGGTTACATATCAGATCTTTATCCAGATAGTGGAAAGTTATGGTGGAATAGTGAAAGCTATAAGTAAACATATTTTTACTGTACATTTCCTTTGTTCTCTTGTTAATTTTATTTGACTTTTTTAGATATATAGTTAGCTTGTTTTGGAGGTGTTGGAAATGTCACATGAAATATATTTTATGAATAAAGAAATGTCTTTAATAATGTAGGATATGTGATGTATGTATAGACAACTTGAGTACAATGGAGTTCAAAAGCCAGCTAGTTTGTGTTGTGTTGTGCAAGGGGCCATGATGCATGCACTACATATCAATAGTTCTATGGTGTTGCTCACAGCCCCATCTAGGTGATCTGGCCTGCCACACGCTGTAAGGACAAAACTGCCACTACACACATTCCTAGGCAGCTGTGGCCTTCATTCCTTTCAGTTATAGAGGGGATGGAGGGCAGGGATCAGGAACCAGAGACCAGGGACCAGCCCTCTCCTCAGTACTGTTGTTATTTCTGCAGTGAGACCAGTGTATGGCACTGCTTACTCTGCCTTCATTACTTTTACCATATAGCCTACTACTTATTTTACTAACACAAAGACTTTAGATATTTAGAAGTTGTAATCTGTATGACCTTGTTGTTCCAAAGTACCCATCAATTGATGAGGTTTCAGTGAATGAGCCATACAGAACAAAAATACTTTGGCATGAAGGAAAGAGGTGGTGGCAACATCTGCTGTCCACCACAAACACCTTCCAGGAACCAAGAATGTACTGCAGCCCAATAAAAAATGTATACTGCTTGAGAAAGATGCGTTTAATTTGCCTCATCCAATGAATGGTGTTAGGTTGGGGCCGCATACTCAAAACGCGCCTTGGCGAAAGCCGTCTTATGACGAAGGCAAGGTGTGTGAAGTGTAAGGAGCTGTTGACTGGCATTTAGAAGCAAAGAAACAGTCGCTGTTTAAAAATGGAATACAGTGATAGTAGGTACTTGAACCAAACAGAAATAAAACTAGTGTTAATAAGTAGTTCGAGCAGAGCAAGACGCGTTTATTTGATTACAGAAGGCGCAATGGAGTACGCAGAAATTTTGAATTTCGGCGCCATATGATCCCGATAAACTCGCGCTCATTTTTTTCATTTCAATTTATTTTGATTTGTATGCTACATAAATTTAGCATTTTGGCAACCTTTAATCACGATAAGATGGCATACATTTACATTAAAAAATATATTGTTCATATTCTAGGTAAATACATTGACATTTTAATAAGATAATAATAAAATAACAATTGATAAAAAAAACATGTATATTTTTAAACAATTTTAAGAGCAAGTAACAAACATTCTATCAAAATTAGAGAAAATCAAGAATTAAGATTCTGCCAGAGGGATGAACAAGGACGAACGATGGCGGCAGTGTGAGACAGGTCGAGAAGCAGATCAGTAACACGCTTTACTTCACATTTTCATCCTTACTCGGCACACGATGACGTCCTGACAGGCCTGCACCTCACGGCACACCAGGCGGAAGGCACCACGAGCTGTGAGTGTGTGGCAGAGTGTGAGGTGGAGGGCAAGAGTTATACAGGGGTGGGCAGGCTAACATTGGAACACTGGGTCTTGCCTCACACTTGTGCTGCGAGTGTGGCTTAAGACTGGCTGTGGTAAGGTGGTAAGGTGTGTGTGTGTGTGTGTGTGTTGCGTGGTGTGCCGGCAGTAGGTGTTCAGTGCGGTGTGATATAAATTGTTGTCCATTTGAGGTGTAAGGTTTGTGTAGGCAAGATGGCAGGGCTGTGGTGAACTGTTTCGGAAATGTGCTTCGTGTTCGTAACCTGTGTTTGCACGCGTATACACACACACACACACACACACACACACACACACACACAAAACTATAACAGAATAATATCACACACACACATACACACACAAAGAAAAAAAAAAAAATAGGATAAGTGTAGATATGGAGACAGGGCCACACGAGCATAAAGCCCAGGCCCTTTAAAACTACAACTAGGTAAACACACACACACACACACACACACACACACAGGGAAGTTAATAAAGTAATAATAGGCAGTGACAGGTAAGGCTTAATGGAGTGAGAGGGAATCTAGTGCAGTAATAAGGAAAGGCAGTAAAGCAGTGATGGTTTAATGGATGGGTGGTGACTGGGTGGAGAGTAAAGGCGGGTTCACACGTTAATATGTGACTGAAATTGCAAGTCGGTAGGGTTTTCGACTGAACATGTGTCTAGCGATCGGAAAAAAAAAAAAAACAGTTGCAAAACAAGACCGACGTTTTAGTCTTGTTCAGTCGATTTGTGACTATTGTTTACGTTGTACTGTCACTGAGAAAGGTTTGAAAAATTTAATGTGGTGTCGATCCAGATGTAGAGAAGATGTTGGTTGGTGAGGGAAAACAAACACATTGGGGACCACAGAAATGAATTATACACATACACACAACAACAACAATAACAGCAAATAAAAAAAATAAATCAATAATGAAAAAAAAGGAAAAAAAGTCAAGAATGGCACCTCCTATCGAACCACTGAAACAACCCTGCAAGGTGATAGAGTACTTACTAGACAACATGTGTGTGATGTTTTTAATGTAGGGACGGCTTTTGTAAGGCCATAGTAATTAAGTGAATATTACGGTGCCTGCAGAATCAGTCCACAATGATCAGTCATGTATCAAGGTATACAAGTTAGTGCTTGTGTACACTCACTTCCTGCCAACTAGCTGATACTTCCCAGTCGCTATGTGTGAACGTGTTCCGACTAGAAAGGCTCAGTCGATACTTCTAGCGACTTGCAATTTCAGTCGGATATTGAAACGTGTGAACCCGCTTACGTAGGCATTATAGAGGAAGTGTCAAAAGTAGGGAGGTTTGTCTTTGTTCTCTTTATTTATTTATTTATTTATTTATTTATTTATTTATTTATTTATTTATTGATTGATTGGTGGTTGGTGGTAGACTAGGCTACTTGTGATAAACTCCCAGTGGTCAGATAGTTGTCTAATTATGCTGGCAGTGTCTTAGTAGTTACTGTCTCTTGATGGACGTAACTGTTATTGGTGTGTTGTCATTGTTGTTATTATCATTATTGCTATTATTATTATTATTATCATCATCATCATCATCATCATCATCATCATTATTGTTATGTTTAGTTATGTTTATTGTTATTATTATTATTATTATTATTATTATTATTATTATTATTATTATTATTATTATTACTACTACTACTACTACTACTACTACTACTACTACTACTACTACTACTACTACTACTACTACTACTACTATTACGTATGATAAGGTAAATCAGTATTCACGTTTTTCCAGTTATTTATTGATCTATGTAGGTATTTACCATGTATTTATGTACTAACCTATTTTGTTTTTAATTAATCTAGACGCCTTTAATTTAAGCGGCCACTGTTTCTCATTTCTTCTTAAGGTTAAGTCAGTTTCACACAATTGCTACATTACATCATATAATTGACCAGTTGATTGGTGTACCGACTTGTGAATCAGTGTTAATGACCACCAACAGAAACATGAGTGAAGGTTTGCCGTCACCACCGCCACCGGAACAAGATGGAGGTCCAGCCGGTAAGGAAGCAGATCAGAAAACAAGAATGCCGGTCAACACTTTACATTCCCCACCGATACATGACCAGCGAGAACAACAACAACAACAACAACAACAACAACAACACGAAGATCCACACCCACAAAACAACGAGACTTTAGTAGTGTGTGAATTAAGTGTTCCGAACATTGACTCTGAGTGTAGTGTGGTTAGTGCCTTGAAGGAGCAGGGGGAAGAGGCGGCGGCTTCTTACTACAGGGATCTTTTTTCTAGTGCGACTGTGACTGGTTTTGGAGATGAGAAAGAAGGGAATTTAGAGAAGGTGAAAGAAGAGGAGGAGGAGGAGGAGGAGGAGGAGAAAGGAGTAGGCTTTGAGAAGGTGAAGGTTTATGGAGGGAAGAAGGAGGAGAAGAAAGGAGTAGGCCTTGAGGAAGGGGGACAGCATCATCAGGAGGAGGAGAAAGAGGAGCAGCACCATCAGGAGGAGAAAAAGAAGAAGAAGAGAAAAAAGAAGGAGGAGGAGGAGGAGGAGGAGCAGCAGCACCATCAGGAGGAGGAGGCTTGTGATTACTTACTGTCTACTGAGTACATGGGTGGTTTAGCAGATGAGGAGAGAGTGAGTGTGAAAGACGAGGCAGATGAAGCCTGCAGTATTAGCGCGAGTGTGAGCATTGGTGCTGAGGAGAGTGAGTGCGGCAACACAGATGAGGTGGAGGGAGAACAGAGGCTTGCTTCTGAACACTTCACAGAAACTATAGCGGAGCACGAGATAGATAGCCACGTGCAGGGTGAAGTTACTGAATGTTTGTGTGTCAATTGGGGTAAAGTGACTAAACAACACCTCTCGCCACCACCGCCACTACCAGTCACTACCACTGAAGACCTAGAGGATGGCCATGGCCACCATCACCACGTCCTCCACGACACCCTCACCCTCTCCCCGACACAACTGCAGGACATTGGGGATAGCGTCCTGGAACAGACAGCTTGGAGCACCACCACTACCCTGGACGTCGCTCAAGCCTTATTGCCACTGCCACCACAGCACCACATTGACAGCCCTCACACCTGGCGGGACCCCATACCTCTCATGCCGCCCACGCCACCACCAGGCTCTTCTCATAACCCTGTGGACTCCTCTGGCAGCAATGACGACAGCCTGCTGGAGGGTATTAGTTCCAGTGTGCTGGAGGAGACACACGCTGAAGATGCAGCAGTGGGTGACTGGAGGGACTACCTACACATAGTTCACCCCGCGACCCTGACACCGAGTCCGGTGGATACTCAGAACAAAGCTAAGGCATCAGAGAGGACTTTCTTTTCTGACCCCCAGGGGACACCTTCGCCAGCAACGTCAGAAGCTGGCGATGATGTGGAAGTAAAGGCGTGCTTGTGTTCCTCCCTGGTCCTCTGAAGGTCACAACTGCAGAATTTTTCACTCCTCCCGATGTGGTAAGAAGCCCTGGCCTTGGAGAGAATGAAAGTCCAGCACACGAGCAAGAAAATGGAATTACATCACCTTTCCCTTCTTTACCAGACAGTGACAAAGACGAGTTTATACAGTCCTCTCTCCAGGCCGAGGGGGAGGCTGACTGTGACCCAAGACACGAGGTACTACAGGACGATGCCAGCACTGAGGGTCCACGCCAAAGACCTGAAGAATGTAATAGTCATCCTTGCAACTTGAGAGAAAACGAGAAGGAACGGGAGAGCGGAGTGGAATTGATGGAAGACCTTTTGGGAAGTGCACCTTATAGTGATGCAATAAACTCGGGGGCTAGTGAAGATGATGCGGGGTGTGCGGTAATTACTAGCACTGGTCAAGAAGAGAGTGAAGCCATTGCCTGCACTGCCACACACGCTGAGCTCAACCTTACTACCAACAGTGACAGCAGTGACTATGGGGACAGCACTCAACAAGAACCCACTCAAGAACCTACTCAAGAACCCACTCATGGTATTACTAATGAGAAAGTGCAGTCCGACGTTACTAGTCAAGAGGAATTAGAACCAATAAGTAGAGGCCAAAATGAACCAGAACCCTTTACAACAACGAGTCAAGAGGAAACCATCATAGAGGCTAGCCAAGAGGAACTCATCAGGAATACACAGGAGGAAAAAGGACATCCAGTTATTAGCCAAGAAGAACAGACCAGAACTACTAGCCAAGAGGAACCACAGCCCACCACAGTCACTAGCCAAGAGGAACCACAGCCCACCACAGCCACTAGCCAAGAGGAACCACAGCCCACCACAGCCACTAGCCAAGAGGAGCCACAGCCCACCATAGCCACTAGCCAAGAGGAACCACAGCCCACCACAGCCACTAGCCAAGAGGAGCCACAGCCCACCACAGCCACTAGCCAAGAGGAACCACAGCCCACCACAGCCACTAGCCAAGAGGAACCACAGCCCACCACAGCCACTAGCCAAGAGGAACCACAGCCCACCACAGCCACTAGCCAAGAGGAACCACAGCCCACCACAGCCACTAGCCAAGAGGAACCACAGCCCACCACAGCCACTAGCCAAGAGGAACCACAGCCCACCACAGCTAGCCAAGAGGAACCACAGCCCACCATAGCCACTAGCCAAGAGGAACCACAGCCCACCACAGCCACTAGCCAAGAGGAGCCACAGCCCACCATAGCCACTAGCCAAGAGGAACCACAGCCCACCACAGCTAGCCAAGAGGAACCAGAACAACCTGAGCCTACCACAGCCACTAGCCAAGAGGAACCACAGCCCACCACAGCCACTAGCCAAGAGGAACCACAGCCCACCACAGCCACTAGCCAAGAGGAACCACAGCCCACCACAGCCACTAGCCAAGAGGAACCACAGCTCACCACAGCCACTAGCCAAGAGGAACCACAGCCCACCACAGCCACTAGCCAAGAGGAGCCACAGCCCACCACAGCCACTAGCCAAGAGGAACCACAGCCCACCACACCCACCACAGCAACTGGCCAAGGGGAACCACAGCCCACCACAGCCACTAGCCAAGAGGAACCACAGCCCACCACAGCCACTAGCCAAGAGGAACCACAGCCCACCACACCCACCACAACAACTGGCCAAGAGGAACCACAGCCCACCACAGCCACTAGCCAAGAGGAACCACAGCCCACCACAGCCACTAGCCAAGAGGAACCACAGCCCACCACAACAACTGGCCAAGAGAAACCACAGTTCACCACACCCACCACAGCAACTGGCCAAGGGGAACCACAGCCCACCACAGCCACTAGCCAAGAGGAACCACAGCCCACCACAGCTAGCCAAGAGGAACCACAGCCCACCACAGCTAGCCAAGAGGAACCACAGCCCACCACAGCTAGCCAAGAGGAACTACAGCCCACCACAGCCACTAGCCAAGAGGAACCACAGCCCACCACAGCCACTAGCCAAGAGGAACCACATCCCACCACAGCCACTAGCAAAGAGGAACCACAGCCCACCACAGCCACTAGCCAAGAGGAACCACAACCCACCACAGCCACTAGCCAAGAGGAACCACAGCCCACCACACCCACTAGCCAAGAGGAACCACAGCCCACCACAGCCACTAGCCAAGAGGAGCCACAGCCCACCACAGCCACTAGCCAAGAGGAACCACAGCCCACCACAGCCACTAGCCAAGAGGAACCACAGCCCACCACAGCCACTAGCCAAGAAGAACCAGAACAAACTGACCCCACCACAGCCACTAACCAAGAGGAACCACAGTCCACCACAGCCACTAGCCAAGAGGAACCACAGCCCACCACAGCCACTAGCCAAGAGGAAATAAGCACCTTTCTTACGTACACCACAGCCTTGAGTTCTCTTGGCGAGGGAGAGCCTGGAGATCAAGGTCACGGCGAGGTCACTGCTTCCACTAACCTGATCTACTGTGACCCAATCTCCTCTAACCTGACCTGCGGGAATAGCATTATGTTTGCTAGAGACACTTTGGCTAAGG
>NC_059263.1:1325000-1342500 GCF_017591435.1 Portunus trituberculatus | reverse complement strand
CACACACACACACACACACACACACACACACACACACACACACACACACACACACACACACACACACACACACACACACACACACACACACACACACACACACACACACACACACACACACACACACACACACACACACACACACACACACACACACACACACACACACACACACACACACACACACACACACACACACACACACACACACACACACACACACACACACACACACACACACACACACACACACACACACACACACACACACACACACACACACACACACACACACACACACACACACACACACACACACACACACACACACACACACACACACACACACACACACACACACACACACACACACACACACACACACACACACACACACACACACACACACACACACACACACACACACACACACACACACACACACACACACACACACACACACACACACACACACACACACACACACACACACACACACACACACACACACACACACACACACACACACACACACACACACACACACACACACACACACTCACTCACTCACTCACTCACATCACATCACACATCACATCACATCACATCACATCTCACACACACACACACACACACACACACACACACACACACACACACACACACCAACCCTCAGAACCTCCGGCCGTGAGCCGGGTATCGTTCTGGGTTCAGCAGGGATGCTCCCCCCTTGATATCGAAAGACGAGGCAACACACACACACACACACACACACACACACACACACACACACACACACACACACACACACACACACACACACACACACACCGGGAGTTGGGCGGGGTTCTTAGTCCAGGCAGGAGGGGCTCCCCCCTTGATGACGTCACACATATACGTTAACGTAAATCATTTTGAAAATGAGGATTCCCAAAAGGGCAGCTGGAAACGAATGCCACAAAAATTCTGACTTGTTATCAATTGAAACTAATTTCTAAAATATAAAATTATTGCCGAACTGAGGAATAAAAAGAATATTTTTAAAAACATATTAAATAAAGTGTTAGAACTTTGACTTGCTTAGAAACAATTCCAAAGCCCACCAGTTTCATTCAACAGGATCGATAACGTCTTCTAAAAATTATGACTATCATTTCAATACATCAAAACCTGGCAACAAGCCGAATTAGAAAAATAAATATATTAGAATTGACGTGTTTTACAATATTAACAGCACTACAAATCACTCTTAAGGTCCACGTATTTAATTCATCAGGAACCCTGCACACTTTTTCCATCATAAACTATTCTTTGAAAACACAAACACTTCGCTAAAACCTCAAATAAAAAATCACTAATAGCGGGGGCAAAATTTTTCAGGTATTTTCACCCTCATATTTAAGCCCTAAACACACTCTAAATCACCGTGTTTCACTCAACTCAAGCATGGAAAACACGTAAAACATAACGAACTATCATAAGAAACCCTTACAAGGCACTTCTGACTCGAAATAAATGAAATGAGACAAATATGTAAATAATCGTGGCAAAGCATTTGGGCGGGAGCCGGTGATGACGTCACAGCACAGAGTCCCGGCCTGCTTCCCCTCACTGAGCCTCCATAACAAGAAATTCAGACAATTGCAGATATATTTCAACAACTGACATGAAAAATTATGGCTATGGATCCACTCTGTGATCTATCAGTTATGTAATGAGTGAGAGATGAGGCAGATAATAGCCGAGAGAGAGGCAGCGGGGCAGATTGGTTTGTTGACGTATCGAAGGCTTATATTATTGTTTGTTTTAACAATCTGCAGGTGTTGGTTCACTGATATGTTGTCCCGGAGGTTACCAACGTTAGGTTATGACATGGCAGCACAGTGAAATGATGAGTTACACCAATATATTACTTACGTTAGCCAAAGACTGTTTGGTGGCAGCTCTCCGTGTGTCACTAGCAGGCACCCACTCACACACCGCTGTCCGCTTTGTGTCCTCAGCTGTGTACAAAATTAATAGTTGACCTCTGTTTACTGAGAGCTACAGACACACTATTTTCTTCGTTACTATCACTATTATCTCAGTGTCTCTCTCATCGTCGTTCCTGTGCCCTTCCAGGCTGCTCACACACAAACTAATGGTCAGGCGGACCACGGCGGACCGCTTTGCACTGGAAGCGTTTGGCAACAATATTAAGACTAATTTGCTAGGATCAACACGTATACAGGAGTGTCTTTACATAATGTATATGGTACGTCAAAACATAAGTAATTTGACATATGTATGTATGTATGTATGTCGGTTCCCAACTTAATGAAGCGGTTTTCCTACTTATGTTTAAAACAAAAGTGACATCTGTCATAATTTTTTCACGGCAGTTGCCATTGTTTACAGCTGCCTCTGAGATTGCCGTAACCCGGGTGGCCTGTCTGCCTGCTATGTCGCTCTCCTCATCTGGGGTATCCAGGTGTTGCTTCTGAGAAATTGTATGGCCAGGATTGACAGGGAGTGCTGGTATCTGTACATGTTACTAAAGGGATGTTTATTTATTTTTTTGATATGCAATAAAAAGAAAGTGTAAGGTTAGAAAGAGAGAGAGAGAGAGGTGGGGAGGAAGGGGAAGGATGGACTGTTGTATTTATTTCCAAACCTAACTTAATCAAACCAACTCAACCCAGTTCAAACCAAATAAAACAAAACAAAACCACACCACACTACACCACAACACACTTCACCTTACATAACCTCTCCTAACCTCGTCTCACCTCACCTTCCCTCCTCAGTGACCCTGGTGAGCTGCAGCAGGAGGTGTTGGAGCTGACCCACACCAACAAGCGGCTGACTGGGGAGAACCATGACCTCACTTCGCATCTCACCACTGCAGAGGAGACCAACGCCACCCTCAGAGACCAGTGTCGCGCCCTGCAGCATGCCCTCGAGGGGTGAGTGGGGCAGAGAGAGAGAGAGGGGATACTATACAAAATTTTCTGTTATCCCCTTTTGACTAGCATGATTCTTGAGAGAGAGAGAGAGAGAGAGAGAGAGAGAGAGAGAGAGAATGGGAGAGGAAATGCAATGTGAGGGCAAATATGGTAATAGAAAGAAGACATAAAACAAAATTGAAGGAAAGAAAGAGGAGAGAGGAAAATCTGAGGTGGAGGAGGGAAGGCTGACTGATGATGATGATGATGATGATGAGGAGGAGGAGGAGGAGGAGGAGGAGGAGAACATGAAGGTAGAACAAACACTGGTAGACTGTTTACAAAGGAGAGAGAAGGAAAAAGAAAGGAGGAGCACATTAGAGAACAAAGAACAAACTGTACTATAAAATCTTACGAGGCAGAGAACAGGGAAAAAGATGAGGAAGAAGAAAAAGACGAAATGAACTCTAGAAAGAAAAAAAAACAAATGGGAACAAGAAGAAAGAAAAAAAAAAGAAAAAAAAAAGAAAAGCTAGAACAAACATTACAAATCTGTCAAACTTAACGAAGCATAAAAAAAAGAAAACGAAAAAAAAAAATGAAAGAGAAAAAAAGAAACATGGCATCTTTCATACTTGACCTGACCTGACCACTCCCTACTGACCCAACTCACACCCCAGCACAGTCAGTAGGTCAGTCAGTGAGTCAGTGAGTGGGTCAGTGTGTTGGCCTCCCCCTGTATAAGTGTGTAACTGTGAATGTGTGAGTGTGCCTACTGTCCTGCCTCACACTAGCGCTTCGAGGGTGTTCAGAGTGGCAGAGTATAGTGGAGTGTGAAGCTGCTCCCTGCCACACTGTACCTGCTCACCCATACCCATGCACAGGTACCGTAGTGTGTGTGTGTGTGTGTGTGTGTGTGTGTGTGTGTGTGTGTGTGTGTGTGTGTGTGTTGTATTTAGACAAGGAATTAAATGCCTCGTTTTATATATATTTTTTTCTATTATTTTTTGAGCCGGACATAAATAAGCAGCTGATCTAATGTAATCCACACATTTAGTATTATTTATGTCATCTTAAGCATTATTCAACAGGTTTTGTGGTCTATAAACTGTCTTATCTCTGTCTGTGTGTGTGTGTGTGTGTGTGTGTGTGTGTGTGTGTGTGTGTGTGTGTGTGTGTGTGTGTGTGTGTGTGTGTGTGTGTGTGTGTGTGTGTGCGTAAAGGAGACCTGCAAATCGCTGGAAAAGAGGAAGTGAAAACAGTGTCAGGTTGATTAGTGGGAAGTGTTTGGTGGTTTATTGTGTTGCTGTCTCTGTGTGTAAAGGTGACAGTGACATGCAGAGCGATGAAACAGGGAAAGAAAGTAAAGGAAAAAGTGGAAAAGAAAGAAAAGAGGGTCACCATTTTATCACCGCCCTCTCCTCCCCTCCCCCTATTAACAAGAAAAAGTGAAGGAAGGAAAGAAATGGAAAATGGGTGACTGATATGCTTTGCTCCCTAAAATATATATATATAAAAAAAAGAAGGAAGGGAAGAAAAATTGACACTTGTTGGCTGATAGATGTGAAAGTAAAAAGGAAAGAAATTGAAACTGGTTGATTGATATGCATTGTTCCCTATGAATGAATAAATAAATCAAGGAAAGGAAAGAATTTGAAACTTTTATTGGTATGTATTAAAAATGAAAGTGAAGAAAAAGAAATGGAAACTGTGTGTCTGATATGCATTGCTCCTTGTAGAAAAGAGGAAAGTGAAGGAAATAAATTGAAACTGGTTAGCTAATATGCCTTGCTACTTGTGAGAAAAAAAACGAAACATATTGAAACTGGTTGGCTGATGTGTATTGTTCCTTGTGATAAAAAAGCGAAAGTGGGTGAAATAAATTGAAACTGTCTGATATGATATGCATTGGTCCGTTTGTTTAGTGAGTGTCAGTGTCTCCTCGTGTGTTTCCTGCCACTTAAACAATACCAAACATGAACACCCAAGCCTCACAAACCTCTGCCACCCTCTCTCACCCCATTACCCATCACCCATAACACACTGTCATACCCATTACCCCATAACACACTGCCATACCCATTATCCATTACCCATCACCCCATAACACACTGCCATACCCATTACCCATCACCCATCACCCCATAACACACTGCCATACCCATTACACTGACCTTACCTTCCTGCCTCAACTACCCTGACCTTGCTGCCTACACTGACCTTACCGCCGTGACCAAACTAACCTGACCTTGCTGCCTACACTGACCTTACCGTGCCTGCACTGACCTCACCTCCCTGCCTATTGACATGACCTTGCAGCTTCTGATATGCTGACTTGCAGGAACCACTACAGCGAGGCGCGGACCACTTTCATCACAGTGCCTTGAATCCCTGCCTTATATAGCCACCAGCGAGCCAGTCAGTAGTCATCGATAGACACACCAGCGGCCACAGACAACAGAGGCCACCGCGCCGCTCCTCTCATTACTCACCCAAGTCAACACCGCACGACCTTCGCTGCTGGACACGTATTCGTCACTTCTTTTTTTTATGTTACAGGAGAAATCTGACCAAGAGCACCGAAAATGGTTAGACAAATAAAAAGATAGCCCACTTAGATGTCAGTCTGAGCTGGTCTGAGAGAGTTAGCCAAAGCAATGGATGGGATAATTGTTTTGAAGCCCTCCCTCCCTCCCTCCCTCCCTCTTAAATGAGTTCAGGTCACAGGAAGATGGAATGAGACCTCGCTATAGCACTGCTCTCATCACTCACCGACGGCCCGCTTAGATGCCAGTCTCCGAGCAGGCCCGAGAGAGCTAGCCAAAGGAATGGGATAAATGTCTTGAAACTCGTCGTCTTAAATGAGTTGAGGTGATAGGAGATGGAATGATACTTTGCTATAACGCTGCTCTCAACACGCACCGACGAAGACCAGGTGAGGAAGAAGAAGAAGAAGAAGGATCACCATGATATTATATATGTATGGAGACACAATAGAATCAGACGAAATCGTGAAATATATGAAAAAAAGTTCTTGGTGCACAGTTGAGCGAAAAAAAACTGACTATTTAACGTAAGCTGACAAATGAATGACAGATGAAAGTAGTCAATAAACTATGAAGCGATTGAAAGCAAAACAGATTACAAGATGAAGAAGAAGAGGAGGAAGTTGTAGTCCCCGCCCCACCTTTGCCAATGAACATATTATATTCAGCACTTTTCAAAGGCCACAAATGATTAACCAGGTTCTCACGAGTGTTTCTCACGTTGGTAATGCATAAATCTTGTCAATCCGTCACCAGAATCATAAAAATACAAACCGTTTGAACTTAATATAGGTGATAGATAGTGAAGTGTTTTTTTCTCTCGTGGAATGTTGTTAGCAAATATGAGACTGAGAAAATAATGACATGAGGGTTAATCCATCACTAGAATCGTAGAAATGCATATAAGAAGTCGTGTCACTTGTACTAGAGCCTTTTGAAGTAAGTGGAAGTGATAGTACAGTGTTTCTAAATGCAGGAACGATGCTAGAAAATATGAGACTGAGAAACTAGTGAGATGAAGGTTAATCCATCACTAGAATCGCAAAGATGCATATAAGAAGCCGTGTCACTTGTACTAGAGCCTTTTGAAGTAAGTGGAGGTGATAGTACAGTGTTTCTAAGGCGGGAATGTTGCTAAAAAAAAAAAAATAAACTCAGAAACTAGTGACGGGAGGAATGATAAGAGGGAGTTAGGAAGCGATTCACGACATATATCCGAAAAATATTATTATTATTATCATTATTATTATTATTATTGCTGCTGTTGTTGTTGGTTGTTGTTATGAGTGCGCGACAGACCTGAAGGCGCCTCCCAAATGATACTGCAACTATACAGAAGGTTTGTCTTGCATTAAGCATCGCACAGGCGTCTTTTGTCTCCACACAGCCTCGCGGGAATGTGAAATGGTACGCTTTTGAAACCCGCCAACTATTCTTGCAACACTCCTGGAGGTGGTGACGGATAGGATAGGTTAGGTTAGGTTAGAGCGGTTTGATTGGGTTAGGATGCGTTAGGTTAAGTTAGGGTAGGATAGTATACGTTAGGTTAGGTTAGAATGCGTTAGGTTAGGTTGGGTTAGATTAGGATAGGGTAGGTTAAATTAGGGTAAGGTTAGGTTAGGTTAGAGCGATTTGATTGGGTTAGGATGCGTTAGGTTGATATACGTTAGGATAGGTTGAGTTATATTTTAGGGGTGGGTTTTACTCGTATTGGGATAGGGTAGGTTAGGTTAGGTTAGGTTAGGTTAGGCCGAAGTAAATTTTGAATGGGTTTTAATAGTTAAAGTGTAGGGTGGGTTAGGTTAGGTTAGGTTAAAGAAAATTTTGTATGTGTTTTAATAGGTAAGTGTAGGTTAAGTTGGGTTATATTAGAGTACTTTGGGTTACAATGGGTTTTATTGGTTTAGGATAAGTTAGATGTGTTTAAAATGAGTTAGGTTGGGTTGGTTTAAGACAGGTTTTATTGGGTTAGATTAGATTGAGGTGGGTTATATTGGGTTAGGTGAGGTTGGATTATATAAGTGAGGTTCCATTAGATTTCATTGGTCTGGATTACATTAGGTTACGTTGGGTTAGGTTAAGTTACTCCACTCATGACGAAGACGCCAACAAAATTTTATGGCGACTTTCATGACGGCGGAACGAAGGTGAACATTGTCACCTCACTCAGGAACATTCCCCCAGCCACTGCCTCCCACGGGACACACACACTTCCTCACCCACTGCCCCAGCCACCCGCCATTCCCTCATATCTCCCCCTGTGTGGTCCTTTCAGCATCTAATCCCTTGGGGCAACGGTCTACACACACACACACACACACACACACACACACACACACACACACACACACACACACACACACACACACACACACACACACACAACGTTCGCATTATCACGAATTCCAGGTTTATCTTATCGGTATTTTAATGCATGGAATGTGAGTATCAATGCAAACACGTGGTGATTCAACACTGGTATGCTTCATTATAGGTTGGCACCACTATCAGCTTTGTGAAATGCCGAAATGTTGACCCAAGTAGTGAGTAAATGCTGGGTGAGGTTAGGTTAGGTTAGGTTGGGTTGGGTTGGGTTGGGTTGGGTTTGGCTAGTGTTAGGTGAGGCTGTCGTGCATTTTCTTCTTCTTCTTCTTCTTCTAGTCATTGTTGTTGTTTCATTATTTTTCTTGTTCGTGTTGTTATTGCTGTCCTTTTTCTTGTTCTTGTTTTTGTTCACACCAGGCGCTTGTTACTCCCCCAGCGTGCAGCAGCAGTTGTCGGTGGCGCGGGAGCTGGAGGCTGAGGTGGAGGCGGCGCGGCGGCAGGTGGAGGATGGCAGGGAGGAGAAGGAATCCCTGGTGACCCGCTTGGCGCACCTGGAGAGAGACAACACCTCCCTCACCTCCAGGCTACAGCTCCTCACTCAGCAGGTGTGTGTGGGAGGAAGGGAGGAACGAGGTGTTGTCAGGTATGTGAGGAGGTAGAGACAAGACAGGTGTGTGAGGGTGGGACTTGAGGGGGCGGGTTTGTGGGGGAGGGATGTGCGGCATATGTGTACAGGTGTGTTAGGGAGGAGGGATTTGGTAAGAGTGTTGGCAGGTGTGTGTGGAGGAGAAGGACAAGGTAGGTGATTTGGAAGGTGTGTAGGGGAGGGAGACGCGGGGCAGGTGTGTGAGGAAGGTGGGAGGGAGGGAGGGGCTGGTGTGTTGGGAGTAAGGGAGGGCAGTATGTGGGAGGAGAGAGGGAGGGGCGAATTTAGTTTAACCTTTCGTTTTGTAGGATAGCCAGGCATTCACTCATTCATTTGTTTATTCAGCGTTTCAGCCATTCATTCCTTCTTTCATTCTGTAAGTCAGTCAGTAATGCATTTATTCATTCAATTAGTAAGTCAACCATTCCTTCCTTCCTTCCTTCATTCATTCATTCATTCATTCATTCATTTATTTATTTAGTAAGTCAACCAGTCATTCTTTCAGTCAGTCACATTCACTCACTCACTCACTCACTCACACCAAACATCCACACAACACAACACACACAGGCTTTCACTTACCCATCTCTTTCCACAACTATCCCACTTGTTACACTCACACCCCGCCCTTCCCACAGCTGAGTGCGGCGCAGGAGGAGGCGGAGAGCCATAGCCTGCGGGAGGAGGAGGCCGTGAGGAGACACAGGGAAGAGGTGGCCCGTCTATCCTCGCAGCTAAGTCAGTGGAAGGCGCAGGCGGAGACGCAGACACTGGCCGCCTATCGCCTTCGAGAAACACTGGAGGATGTGCAGAAACTTGTAGAGGTGAGGGAGGAAGGAGAAGAGGAAGAGGAGGAGGAGAAGGAGGTTGAGTAAGTTGTATTGATTGAGGAAAATAGCATAGAAAGTCATAAGAGAAGTAATAGGTGTGATTAAACTGAGTAAATTATCAAGGTGAGGGAAGGAGATGTTGATTGATTGACTAAGTTGTTGTTGGGAAGTTGTATTGATTTAGGAAAGTAACGTAGAAAGTCATAAGAGGAGTGATGGGTGTGATTGAACCGAGTGAATTGTCAAGGTGAGGGAAGGAGAGGTTGGTTGATTGACTGAGCAGTTGTTGCATTGATAGGTGAGTGTGGGAAGTAAAGTGAATGAAATAAGAAGTGACATCTTTGGGAAAACTAATTGTTGGAGAACAATAGTTGGCTGGAATTGATTAAACTGATCAACTTTTCTTCCGGTTTTTTCTGCCTTCCTTTTCCTCCCTTATCTTCTCAATCTTTACCTTCCCTTCCCTTCCTTCCTTCCCTTCCCTTCCCTTCTCTTCCCTCCCTTCCTTCCCTTCCTTCCTTCCCTTCCTCTCTTCTCTCTCTCTTCTCTTCTCTCTCTCCTCTCCTCTCCTCTCCTCCTCTCTCTCCTCTCCTCTCCTCTCCTCTCCTCTCCTCTCCTCTCCTCTCCTCTCCTCTCCTCTCTCTCCTCTCCTCTCCTCTCCTCTCTCTCTCTCTCTCTCTCTCTCTCTCTCTCTCTCTCTCTCTCTCTCTCTCTCTCTCTCTCTCTCTCTCTCTCTCTCGTATGGGTCTCCTTCTTCAGGTTCTGAGGGAGGAGAAGAGGAGTCTGGAGGAGCAACTGAACCATGTGAAGGAAGAACTAGCTGCAGCAACGGCCAGTACTGAGAGTGAAGTAAGGAGGAGGAGGAGGAGGAGGAGGAGGAGGGAAGGGATGAACAAATACGGAGGAGGAAGAGGAGAAAAAATGAGGAGGATAAGGACAAGGATGAGGAGGAAGACAGAGAAAAATAAGGAGGATGGGGAGGAGGAGGAAAAAATAAGGAGGAAGTGGAGGAGGAGGAGGGGGAGGATGTGTAAGGGATGGTGGAGGTGGAGGAGGAGGAGGAGTTGAAAGTAGAGGTTCAGTTATGGAAGGGAAGAGGAGGAGGAGGAGGAAAATAAAAAGAAGATTCGGATATTAGGTATTGGAAGAAGAGGATAAGGCAGTGGGGAGGAAGAGGAGGAGGAGGAGGAGGAGGAGGATAAAATAATATTGACGACATGTGCTTTAGGTATTGGAAGAAAAGTATAAGCAAGAAAGGAGGAGGAAGATGATAATGTATTGGAAGAACAGGAATAAGGAGGAGGAAGAGGAGAGAGAAGAAAGAAAACTTGTAAGGATATTTAGGCATAGTATTGTAAAGTGGAACATGAAACAAATAAAAGGTAGGCAGGAAGAGGAGGAAGAGGAAATGGAGCAAGAGTAGAATAGACAGAAAGAGAAGAAGTAGGAAGATTTTTTTGGGGGTTTGTAAAATAAGTGACCTCTGACCTATGACCTCTAACCTTAAGATGACCCAATGTGACCTGTGTGATATGACCTTTTATGACCCCTGACCTTAAGATAACCCAATGTGACCTGTATGACCTGACCTTTTATGACCTCTGACCTCAAGGTGACCCAATGTGACCTGTGTGACATGACCTTTTATGACCCCTGACCTTGAGATAACCCAATGTGACCTGTGTGACCTGACCTTTTATGACCCCTGACCTTTAGATGACCTAATGTGACCTGTGTGACCTTTTATGACCTCTGACCTTAAAATGACCCAGTGTGACCTAACCCAACATTACTAACACTATTCTGCCCCATCACAGCTGAGTGGCTTAGAGCTGGGCGATGATGGGATGACCTTTGACACGGTGACCCTAGAGAAGGCTGAGGGGGGCAAGAGGAGTGATGCTGCTGCCCCCTCCCCTGTGCCCCTGATGCCTGGTGCCCCCTTCGCCAGCCCCGCCACGGCCACACCCACCCAGGCACACCCCTCGCCCTCTGTCAACACACCCCTCAGTATACACTCAGAGATACACACTATGGTAAGTTTGGTAAAGTTTGATATTGTTGCTTCTCTTCTAACACCTTCAGTACCAGGACACATTTTCATATTCATTCTGGTGAGTATTTGGTGACTTTATACAGCTTCAGAAACATATGCTGGGATTAGAATAGTAAAGACTTTGGCCATTCATTTTCTGACCTCCATAGATTCTTCCTCATGCAAATAAAATCATCGAATACCTACCCCAAAGTCAAGATAAAAATGTGTCTTAGTATTGAATGGGTTGTCTTTAGTCTTTTTCTCATTGGTGTTACATGAAAAAGTTTGGCCTTCTTGTTTCTCTTTTCTAATTCATTGTTTTCAGCTTTTCTCCCATTTCCTGGTGTATAAAAATAAATAAACATATAAAGAAAGCAACATAACATTTTTTCTTACTGCAGAAATAATAATGAAATGATAAATGAATAAATAAACAGAGTGATGAAGAATAAATAGATAAATCTCTTGCTTCCTTCAGTACTATTTTCATATTGACTTTTTCACTTTTGCATCAAACAATTAGCAGCAGAAGTCATGCATGAAGTCTTTACAAGCATCTCTAATAAAGTTAGTGCTGAAAAAAGGATATATTTTGCAGTTTCTCCCCTGTTTAGAGCTTGGCTGTGGCTGTAGAACAAGTAAAGATGGTTTAGAACAATTACGGTAACCTGTACCATGTGGCAGCTAAAAGATTAAACTATTCTTTCTGTATTAGAATATCACCCACTGCTTTTATTGTTTTCCACCTATTCAGTTACATTTTTTTTTTCACAGGAGGGGAAATCTGGCCAAGGGCAACAAAAACTAGACAAAAATGCTGCTTAAAAAAAAAAAAACCCACTAATTGCATATATCTTTACTGTATGTTAAGACTCCTCACAAACAATCACTAATTACACATAGAGTTTAGCTTGATATCTTTACTGTATGTGACTAAGACTCCCCACTCATCTCCCTCTCCTTGCTGCAGGGTGAGGACAGTGGCTCCCTTCCTTTCTGTGAGAAGAGTGAGGGAGCAAGTAGTGAAGAGCGGCCCAGCACCTCATCCTCTGATGCTGCCGGCTCTCCCCTCGCCTCCGTCCTGGCCAGCATGGTGAGGCTAGACTTGTACACATTTCTCGCTCTTTTTTTTTTTTTTTTTTTTTTTGGTACGAGAGGAAGACTGGGTAAGGGCAGACTTGTGCACCTTTCTCTCTCTCTCTCTCTTTTTTTGTAAGAGGAAGACTGGGTAAGGGCAATAAAGATATAAAGAAAAATGGCCCTCTCAGTTGCCAGTGTCCTTATAGAGCTGATAGAATTAGTCAAAAATGCCTTGAAACCTTTGATCTGGTAACTGTGTGTTTTACCTAATTGTGTGTGTGTGTGTGTGTGTGTGTGTGTGTGTGTGTGTGTGTGTGTGTGTGTGTGTGTGTGTGTGTGTGTGTGTGTGTGTGTGTGTGTGTGTGTGTGTGTGTGTGTGTGTTTACCTTTCTCAAGTGTATGTCCCCTTGAGCACCCTCTCCTCTTCTTCTTCCTCCCTCGTCCTCTTGAGTGTACCTTCTTTAAATGGTCCCCTCCTGCCTCTTCCCTCCTTATCACTTCCCATCCATATACTTCCTGACCTGCATCCTTCTCTCCCCCACAATACTTCCTTACCAACTAATTTCTCTCCATATCTTTTCACATCTTCATCTCCTCATTCCCTATATTCCTTTCCAAATACTTCCTTTCTTACCCTCTCTGTGCCACTTTCTTCTTCCTTGGCCTCACCCACTCACCTACTCACCCACTCACCCACTCACCCACTCACTCCCTTGCATCCGTCACAGTTACGTTGGTGGAGGGAGTGGGAGGAGCGCGGTATTCCTCTCCTACGTGCCATGCTGAATCAAGACACCATCGCGCTCCACAGCCACGTAGCTACCCATTATGGTGAGTGCCGTGAAGTCTGGTTAGGTTAGGAATTGCAGTCTAGTTTGTTGTGATTGGTATGTCTTGTTTATTCATTCTGGTTCTGTAAGGTGTTATTGGTGGGTTGCAGGGTTATCATTTGTCTTTGTTGTATATAGTTTTTTTTAGTTTTGATTTCTAGTTGTATCTGAAAGTTTTTTTATAGTACTTTGTTTGTCTGTTTTTCGTGTATTTGTGTGAGGTGTTATTTATGTAGTGTTACCAGCCGGTGCATTTTTTTTTTTAATTAGTTGTCTAGATGTGAATAAAGATGCAATTCATACGTCACTGTCTGCTTGCCACTCTGCAGAGGAACTACTGAGACTGGAGAGAGAGCTGCAGGAAATCCGACGAGTGACACAGCCACTCTCCACGACCTCAGAGTGGGCGCCGCTGGAGGAGGCCCTGCAGCGGGGGTCAGTGAGCAGTGCCAGGGACTCTGCTCTGCCATCCTCACAGGCCACCACGCCCACCATGCCCAGGCGACAAGTCCGCACGCCGGGCTCCTTTGTGTCTCAGCTCATCTCCAAGTTTGAGTCGTCCAGCCAGTCCAGCAGCCCAGTGTGCTCTGAGGCCAGCGAGGTGCCTGGCTCCGGGGATCATCTGAGCGGCCTGTCCAGGATACTGCAGAGGGCCAGGTGGGAGAGGCGGCCCTCTTTTGACGACTGTGCCAGGAGTGAGTCCACAAACTCAGAGGATGGGAGAAGTTTGGAACCACACATGAAAAGGACCTTTGAGGAGAAGATAAGGCTGCAGGAGGACTACCTGAGAGGCCATAGCAGGGACACTGTGGACCGTGACATGTCAGCTAAGGGTGTGCGGTGTGATGGCCATGGCCCTGAGTGTGGCAGTGAAGGAGGACCTGTGAGCAGTGACCACAGTGATAGGGAGGGGAGTGTCTTCCTGGAGTATGGCCTTGAAGGGAAGGAAACATCTGACATCCACTCACTACCCCTCACTGCACAAGGCCAGGAGGACGCCAGGGAGGAGGAGGAGGAGGAGGAGGAACCTGAGGGTAGGACTGTTGTGATGGAGGAGGAACCGGTGCCAGTGAGTGACCCGTACATGGAGACCAGCCACTTGATGAAGCTGATGAATGAGGTGGCTGAGCAGCGGGGTGTCATTTCAGAGCTCAGGCAGCAGGTGAGGTGCAAGACTAAACTAAAGCATTTCTGGATACAAGTTTATAACAAGATGCACACATGTTTCAACCTTGCTTTTATGGTTTAAAGTGAGAGATAAAAAACTTTTTCTATTTTATGAACTGGAAAAACAGCCTTAAAAACACTGCTAGTCATCCATGTCGTCTTGGAAGCAATCATGGTGAGAGAGCAAAGCATTCTGACACAGTCCTTTTTATTTTTCATTTTATTCATGTATCTTTTTTTTCATGGAGAGGAACCAGCCATGGGTAACAAACACTCTGATTAAAGAAAAGAAAAAGAAAAAGGTCTTTATTGTTGTGTTGTGTTGCATGATGGTGTGATGGTGTGTGTGTCCTAATGCTTGTTGTGTTTGTGTCCCCAGGTGAGCAGTGGGGAGGAGGACAAGTACAAGCTGGTCACTACCCTGGAACGTCTCCACCACCTCGCCCTCCTCACGTCATCCGATACTTTCAGGTGAGGAGAGAGAGAGAGTGTGTAAATGTGTGTATGTATCTTTATTTTAGGCATTTTTTCTTTTATGTAAGAGAAGAAAAACCAGCCAAGGAAAACAAAAGCTATGATTCAAAAAACGTCCCTGAATAGTGCCAGAAGAGTTAGCCAAAAGAATGAGATTTATGACTTGAAACTTCCCTATTGAGCGAGTTCAGTTCAGGTGGTGGGAATACAGAAGCATGCTGGGAGTTCACAGTGCACTAGGATATGATGCAGCATAGAGGAGAGGAATTCATGTTATCAGTATAAGACTTTACTAGTAGTATTGTGACTTTCATTGGTTTTCAACAATAAGTGTTTTTTTTTTAATTTACTGCTTCGATACTGAGACACATTTTTACATTGACTTTTGGATATGATTAGACTATTTTACATTATGCATAAGGAAATGTCAATGGAGGTCAAAAGATTAATGGCCAGTCTTTATTATTTTGATCCCCACGTAAGTTTCTGAAGCTTTATAAAATCGCCAAATAGTAACAAGAATGAATATGAAAACATGGCATGGTAGTGAAGGATCAACTCTGCATTTCCCTCCTGCCAGTGGCTTGAACTGCCCCAAGAGTTAAACAGTAGTCACACTTTCAGACCTTTTTAACAGGAGACTTGTGAGTTGCTTCCTGTTTCTGTTTATTTTCCCTCCTGCCTGTGACTTGAACTGTTGCAAGGTGAGTGTTAGGTGTCTCCCAAGGTGCATTGTCAAACAACCATATTCTAAACACTTCTAATTCCATCACTGCTACATTCTCAGCCTCTAATTGACGTGACAGCGTGATTTTAGTGTCCTCATGGCTCCACAGACAAATAGGTGAAGTTTTTACAATATCAACATGGACTATATTCTGAAACACTTCTACTGAGAGAGGAAGAAAAGAGAAGAATAAAGGAGGAGGAAGAAAAAATGTAGGAGGAGGAAGAGAAGATTAAGAAATGCTGAGAGAGGAGGAGGAGGAGGAGGAGAAAGAAGAAAAGAAGAAAACATTAAAAATTGCTAAGAGAAACAGGAGGAGGAGGAGAAAGAGAAAAGAGTATAGGAAGGGGAGGAGGAGGAGGAGGAGAAAAATAGAATGAAGGATTAAGAAAAGACCAATAGATATGCTGCTATCCTACTCTCTCTCTCTCTCTCTCTCTCTCTCTCTCTCTCTCTCTCTCTCTCACAGTAATGAAGGAAGCCACACAGTCTTGTAGAGAGCGCCACGAGGGAGCAATAAAAGTAGGAAAGGCAGATCATAGAAAACGTGTACAAGAAAGGTGATTTGTAAGGGTTACTCTACTAAACTTGACAATTCACTGCTTTGATTGTGTGATTCTGTTGTGTTCTTCGTTTCTTTTGTTGTTGTTGTTCTTGTTGTTGTTATTGTTATTATTATTCTTTATTATTATTATTATTATTTATTTTTTTATCATTATTTTCTTTTTTTCTTTTCTTTCTTTCATTCTTTTTTTTTTTTTCTTCTTCTTCTTCTTCTTCTTCTTTTCTTTTCTTCTTCTTCTTCTTCTGGTGTTTGTGTTTCCTCCCTTTTACTCCTTTTTATGTTCTTTTCTCCTCCTTCTCCTTCTCCTTCTCCTTCTCCTCCTCCTCCTCCTCCTCCTCCTCCTCCTCCTCCTCCTCCTCCTCCTTCTCCTTCTCCTCCTCCTCCTCCTCCTCCTCCTCCTCCTCCTATAACCTTTTATACGTAATCTTGGCTGCGGCCGCGTCTATTCCAAGCGAGAGAGAGAGAGAGAGAGAGAGAGAGAGAGCGAGAGAGAGAGAGAGAGATTGAGATTGTTTGGCATTAGCTCCATTTGAGAGAGAAAGTGAGTTGGGATCTCTCTCTCTCTCTCTCTCTCTCTCTCTCTCTCTCTCTCTCTCTCTCTCTCCTGGAAAAGCGAGGCGTTAAATGTGTGATCAATTTCTTGATTAGATTTCTACCTTCCTTCCTTCCTTCCTTTCTTCCTTTCTTCCTTCCTTCTCTTCCTTCCTTCCTTCCTTCCTTCCTTCCTTTCTTTCTTTCTTTCTTTCTTTCTTCTCTTCCCTTCCTTCCTTCCTTCCTTCCTTCCTTCCTTCCTTCTTTCTTTCCTCTCATTTTTTCATCCTTCCTTCTTTTCTTCCTTCCTGTTTTCTTTCTATTATCTCTTTCTCCTTTCTTTAGTTTCTTTAATTCCTTCCTTCCTTCCTTCCTTCATTCATTCTTTCTTTCTCTCCTCCTGTCTTTCATCCACCTTATTTCTTCCTTTTTCTCTCCTTTCCTCTCTTTCCCACTCTTTTTCTTTTATTTTGTCCCTCTCCTCCTCTTCTTTGTTCATTTATCCTCTTTTTCTTGTCCTCTTTCTATTTTATCTTCGTTTTTCTCTTTCCTCTCTTGTTTTCTTCTTTGTTCCTCTTTTCTTGTATTTTATCCCCTCTTCGTTTTTGTCTTTTTCTTTTTTTCTTCTTTTCTCTCGTATTCTCGTTTCCCTGTTAATTTTCTCTTATTTTGTTTCCTTCCTTCTTTCTTTCTTCTTTTCTTCTCTTTTTCATCTTGTTTTTCTTTCTCTCCTCCTCTCCGTTCGTTTCTTCTTTTCTTTCTTGTACCTCTCTCTCTCTCTCTCTCTCTCTCTCTCTCTCTCTCTCTCTCTCTCTCT
>NC_059263.1:1317500-1320000 GCF_017591435.1 Portunus trituberculatus | reverse complement strand
TGATGATGGTGGTGGTGGTTTGATTTTATATATTTTTTTTATTGTTGTTATTATCTTTTTTGTTGTTATTACTCTTCGTCTTCTTTTTTTCTTTTTTTTTTCTTTCTTTTTTTCTTATTTTTCTTCTTATTCCTATTCTTCTTCTTCTGCTTCTTCTTCTTCTTCTTCTTCTTCTTCTTCTTCTTCTTCTTCTTCTTCTTCTTCTTCTTTTTGTTATTATTATTATTTTATTTTATTTATTTATTTATTTATTCACTTTTGTATTGATATTGTTGGCAAAGTGACGTGGGATGTATTTATTTATTTATCTATTGATTTATTTATTTTCTCTATTCATCCCTTTTCTTTCTTTCTTTCTTTCTTTTTCTTTGTAAAGTGACGTGGATTACCTTGAGTGGATGAACCCAGATGATGGAACACTGCCGTGGATTATTGGTGGATGAGTCACTTGTCATTGCTGTGTGGATCTCGTGAGTTTTTTTTTTTGTGGTGGATGAAAAAAAGTGGATGTGGCGAATTTCTATTTTTTTCGGTCTGGTGGATATTTGGTGTGGATGAGTGGAGTGTGGATGAGATTGGCGTGAGTATTCGTGACTCATATTTTTTTCTCACTCACTCACTCACTCACTCACTCACTCACTCACTCACTCACTCCTCTCTCTCTCTCTCACTCACGAGTTGATTGACATTAGAAAGCGTGTATGGAGGTCAGAAGATTAATGGCCACAGTCTTCACTATTCTAATCCTAACCCTTTCAGTACTAAGACGCATTTTTACCTTGATTTTAGTGGATCAGAACGGGTTTTTCGTGAATCAGAGGTGGATTTCGGTGGATCAGTTGGTTTTTAGTGGACCAGAATAGAAATTTAGGGGATGAAAGTTGTTTTTGGAGGATCAGATCGGCTTTGGGTGGATCAGATTAGACATTAGTGGATCAGAGGTGAGATTTGGTGGATCATAGCGGATTTTGAGTGGATCAGACGAGGATTTTTGGTGGATGTGGTGTTAAATATTAGCGAAGTTGAATTCCAGGAGGTTCAAGTGGATATTGATGGATCTAAGTGGATAAAAGTGGATATTTGTTGGATCACGACTTGAATATCTCGATTTTTAAGATTTTTAGTGGATTAGAGAGAGAGAGAGAGAGAGAGAGAGAGAGAGAGAGAGAGAGAGAAGGAAGTAGCAATAAATGATGAGAAAAAGAGAAATAAATGGCAGGAAATGAAGAAAGGAAGGAATAAATAACACCGGAGAGAGAGAGAGAGAGAGAGAGAGAGAGAGAGAGAGAGAGTGAACGATGATTAGAAAGACACATAATGAGGGGAAAGAAAACAAGACGAAAAGGAAAATTTAACAGCATATCTTTTCCCCTTCGCATTAGTTTCCCCTTTTCCTCTTTCCTTTTCCTATTCCTCTTCATATTTAGTTTCATTTCTCTACCATCCATCTCTCTCTCTCTCTCTCTCTCTCTCTCTCTCTCTCTCTCTCTCTCTCTCTCTCTCTCTCTCTCTCTCTCTCTCTCTCTCTCTCTCTCTCTTTCCCCTCACCCTTCCCTCATTTCCCCTCACTCAGCATTTTCCCTCTACTCTCACTCATGCATTGTCCTTCCCCTCATCCTTTATCCGTCAAAACCTGCTCTCTTTCCCCTCACTCCCCTCACCTCTCTACACTTTCTCCCCTCTCATTATCTATCCACTCATTTCCCCTCATTGTTCCCTCCCCTCACTTCCCACCCTATCACCATACCTGTCCTCTATCCATCCCCTCCCCCTGTGACCTCTCCCATCACCCTGTCCCCTCTCTCCACCCCCCTCTGTCACCCCTCACCATCAGTCCCTCAGGCCCTCAGTCAGTCAGTGTGCGTTGAGGCGCCGAGGGGAGCTGACGTGTGCCGCTTTGTTTCGTTTCCCCTCAGTCTCGCCCTCGTTCGCGCCGCTGCCGCTACACCCTCACGGTTCGCTTCACACATACGTACACACACACAAGCGGTTATAAATACATACATACATACACAGGTACGCACACGTACACACACACGACACGTACACACATACATACACGCTCCGAAAACAGTCGAGGTCGTGAATAAGTCGTAACTCAGTCGTGTGTGTGTGTGTGTGTGTGTGTGTGTGTGTGTGTGCAGTGATTTAAGTTTCGTCTGTGCAATCTTACAAAGTGCAGTGGTGGTGGTGGTGGTAGTAGTAGTAGTAGTAGTAGTAGCAGTAGCAGTAGTAGTAGTAGTAGTAGTGTAGTGGTAGAAGGCTCCGGAGGTAAGCTGGACATTTAAGACGTTTACTTTGTCGTCTAGAAAGGCCAAGTAGTAGTAGTAGTAGTAGTAGTAGTAGTAGTAGTAGTAGTAGTAGTAGTAGTATAATTATAATAGCAACAACAGTAGTAATTTTAGAGTAGCAGCAGTAGCAGTAATAGTAGTAACAGAGTGGTTGTGGTAGAATGTAGTAGTAGTAGTAGCAGAAGTAGTAGCAGTAGTAGTAGTAGTAG
>NC_059263.1:1310000-1312500 GCF_017591435.1 Portunus trituberculatus | reverse complement strand
GGAGGAGGAAAAATCTGAACTCCTGGTGTCTGTATGGGGTGGTGGAGTGTGGTGGAACTGCAAAGGAAGGTGGATTAATTCAAGGATTTTAAAAGAAGGATGGAATGAGAGAGAGAGAGAGAGAGAGAGAAAATGATGAATGAATAAGACTGGAGTGAATGATAACAATGAATAGAAAAAGAAAGTGAGAGGAATAATAAGACTGTGGAATGATGTCTGAAGAGTGGAATGAGTGTGGAATGAAAGGTAATGGTGACTGAGAGAAGAAAGTGAAGTGAAGTGGAATGAAGGAAGATAAGAGGAAAACACTATATTAAGAGGAACAGGTAACATAATACAGTGGAATGACTAATGTGATGACTGAGGAATGAAGAATAATTAATGATGACAACAGACGCATTCCCCTCGTAACATTTTCCCCTCTGGCAGGAATCCCTTGGAGAACACTTACCCTCCCTGACATTTCCCCTCTGACAGATTTCCCTGCAGGCACTTTTTCCCCTTGTGATTATTTTTCCCCTTGGATGTATGTGAGGGTTCTGTCCTTTGATAATTAACTCTCCTTGGTGTCATTGTCATTGAGTTTAGCGTCCTTATTGGAAAGCTTCTTCCTCTCTCACCATGACATTTTCCAAGGCCATAGAGACAAATAGCTGAGTTTTAAAGACAGTTTCTCCTTATGATGAACTAGAAATCTTGTTAATCCATCACCAGAACCATAAAAATACTCTTAAAAACACGAATATCTTCAACTGGAGCCTTTGGAAAGCAGTAACGCCTTCCTTTCTCACTGACAATTTTCCAAGGCCACAGAGACAAATAGCTGAATTTTAAAGACAGTTTCTCCTTATGATGAACTAGAAATCTTGTCAATCTATCACCAGAACCATAAAATACCCCTAAAAACACGACTATCTTCAAGTCAGATTAGGTTAAAATGTGTTAGGATAGTCTATGTTACGCTACGTTAGGTCAGCTTAAGTTAGGATAGGTTAAGTTAGGTTAAGCTTTTCTATGTTAAGTTAGGTTATGTAAGGTTAGTTGCGATGAGATTCAGTTAAAGTTAAGTTTAGATTAGGTTACATAAAGTTAGTTGTGATTAAGTTAGATATTGTTAGATTTAATTAGACTGCCATGTAGAGTTAGTTAGCTTAGGTTAGATTAAATCAGATTATGTAAAGCCGAGGTTAGGTTAAGTAATGTTAAGCTGAGTTAGCCCGTTATGCATAGGGAGTGATGGGAGTTAGTGAAGGGAGAGCAATAGGGAAGGTTAGGTTAGGTTAGGTCCTGTCTAGTTAAGGTGATGCGTGGTGGGTTAGGTTACGTTAGGTTAGGTTAGGTTAGGTTAGGTTCAGTCTAGTTAAGGTGACGCGTGGTGGTTTAGGTTACGTTAGGTTAGGTTAGGTTAGGTTCAGTCTAGTTAGGTTAGGTTAGGTTAGGTTCGGTTCAGTCTAGTTAAGGTGATGCAAGGTGGGTGGAGGGGAGAGAGGGGTGAGTGAGGGAAAGGTAAATTGAATGGAGGAGTGAGTGAATGCAGGAGGAAGAATAGTGGCAGTGAGAGGGAAGAGGAGAGAGTGGGAGAGTGAAAGGGGAGGTGTGTGTGTGTGTATGTGTGTGTGCGTGCAGGGGAAAGGTGAATAGATTTGCAGGTGGACGAAAAGGTGGATTTTTGAATAAGAGGTGGAAGCAAAGTGACTCGGTAGCTTATTGGTGAAAGACTTACTGACTTACGTGACCGCCTTCCTTCCTTCCTTCCTTCCTTCCTTCCTTCCTTCCTTCCTTCCTTCCTTCCTTCCTTCTTCCTTTGTTCATTCATTCATTCTTATTCTTGTTTCTAGTCTCTTTTCTTCCTTTCTTTCATTCTATTTTACATCCTTTCCTTACATCATTTTTCCTTCCTTCCTTCCTTCCTTCCTTCCTTCCTATATCTTACGTCTTTTTCCATTCATTCTTCCCTATCATTCCTCTTTGTAATTTGTCTTTTCCTTTCTTCCTTTCTTTCATTCTTTCCTAATTCCTTTCCATCCATCCATCCATCTGCCCATCCTTCCTTTCTTATTTCCTTCTTTCATTATTTCCTTTCTATTCACCCATCCATCCATCCTTTTTATTCATTTTTTCCTCCTTTTCTTTCATTCTTTTTATCTATTCAGCCTTCCTTCCTTTCTAACTCACATTCACTCACTCACTCACTCACTCACTCACTCACTCACTCACTGCATGCCCAACTCCCATCTCACTAACCAATTGACTGACTGACTGACTGACTGACTGACTGAATGAATGACTGAATGAATGAATAACTAATCGACTGACTGACTGACTGACTGAATACTTGGACATGTGCCTGCCTGGGGTTTAACTTTTTATGGACAGAGAATCGCCCCGTTGTTCCCTTGTGGCCAGCTTCCAGACACACACACACACACACACACACACACACACACACACACACACACACACACACACACACACACACACACACACACACACACACACC
>NC_059263.1:1290000-1305000 GCF_017591435.1 Portunus trituberculatus | reverse complement strand
TTGGATTGTCTTAAGTAAGGTATGGCAAAGTAGGATTAAGTTCGGTCATGGTTCTTTAAGCTAGATTAGGTGAAGTCAGTTAAGATAAGACCAAGCTGGATTAGGTTAAGACATTTAGCTTAACCCTTAAATACTGGAACGCATTTTCACCACGAGTTTAAGTGTGATAAGACGATCTTGTTTACATTAAGAAGAATCTGTGGAGGTTAGAAGATTAATAGCCACAGTCTTCACCATTTTAAACCCACACATACATTTCTGAAGCTGTAAAAAATCACCAAACAGTAACCAGAATGAATGTGGGAACGCGTCACGGTACTGAAGGGGCTAAATGATAATGACAGAAGGGTAATAATAGAGAAAAATAGATGCAGATATCGCAAGAATAGCAGAGGCGAGAGCTTTAACAAGAAAGTATTTAATTGCTGCTTTGACTAGATAAGGAAATAGTTTACTAGGATCGTTTCATCTGTGTGTGTTTGTGTGTCTGTAGGGTGCACTCGTGAAGCTGTAGTGACCTGTGTAGTGTGTAAGTGGGTTGGGGTGGTGGTGTGATGGGTGTGGCTAGGTGTATTAGTGTTGCATGGTGAGGGTAGGGTGTGGTGTGGCTGGGATGGGTGGGAGGGTGGAGGTTGTGTGGGGGTAGCTTAGAGTGAGCTGTGTGATTGTGGGTCGCGGGGCTGGCTGATGTCTTGTGAAATGAGAGAGAGAGAGAGAGAGAGAGAGAGAGAGAGAGAGAGAGAGAGAGAGAGAGAGAGAGAGATAACTCTGAACTTGCTGATGAAAAGGAAAAAACTTGAGATGAAAAGAGAGAGAGAGAGAGAGAGAGAGAGAGAGAGAGAGAGAGAGAGAGAGAGAGAGAGAGAGAGAGAATACATGATTGATTGACAACTGATAGATTTTTAACACCACAGCACTGAGGCAATATGGCGCCGTGGTGACGGAGATAAACACACACACACACACACACACACACACACACACACACACACACACACACACACACACACATTATTGACAAACTTTACCGATATCTGCAGCGGACAATGCGCGGTTCATTCTGAGGAAGTATGATTACATCGGGCAGAAAATAGATCGTGAGAAATGCACCAACTAAGAACCTCATCTATCCATACCGCCTTCAAACCAGCATTCTCAAACACCTAACCTAACCCAACCTAACCTAACCCATTCTGAAACACCTAACCTAACCTAACCTAACCTAACCCACATATATCTACAGCGCCTTCAAACCAGCATTCTCAAACCCTACTCTCTCAGCATCACTGTTTTCTAAGGCTACAAATGTGATGAGCCGGGTTCTCAAGGGTGTTTCTTCCTTTATGTCTTGAAATCGTGTCAGTCTGTCATTAGAAGTATAAAAGCACCCTTAAAATTGCTCTCTTCCTTCACTACAACTGTTTTCAAGGACCACAGAGATGATCAGACTGTTTTCTATAAGGCTACAGATGTGATGAGCCTGGTTTTCAAGAGTGTTTCTTCCTTTATAAGCCTTGAAATCGTGTCAGTCTGTCATTAGAATCGTAACCCTTAAAATTGGTCTGTTCCTTCACTACAACTGTTTTCTAAGACCACAGAGATATCAGACTGGTTCTCAAGTGTCTATATTCCTTTATAAGTGCAGAAATCATGTTAATCTGTCACTGGAATCTTAAAAATACCTTTAAAAAGCATGTGATTTATAAATTATATTCTAAAACGCTCGGTTCTCTCACCACGACCATTTCTTAAGACCACAAATGTGATTAGCCGGGTTCTTAAGTGTGTTTTTTTCTTAATTAGCATAGAAATCATGTTAATTCAGCGCTATAACCTTAAAACATCCTAGAAAATATATGTGTGACTTTGAAACCGACATTTTGAAACGCTCTGCTCTATTTCTAAAGGCCACAGATTATTAGTGGGATTTTCAAGACTGTTCCTCCCCATAATATTGCAGAAATCATGTTAATCTGTCACTAGAACCCTTAAAACATTCTAGAAAACGCGCTGCTCTAGTTTTAATGGCCACAAAGATTATTAGCGGGATTTTCCAAGACTGTTCCTCCCCTTAATATTGCAGAAATCATATTAGTTTACCACTGAAACCCTAAAGCACCCTTGGAAACCCGTGTCACTTCAACCACAGCCTTTTTGAGTGTAGTGGAAGCGCAGCGCAGAAGTGATTCAGATTATTGGAATATGTAATCTTGTGTATGTGGCTTGATGGCTTGCTGACATTACTGGGCGGGGGAACACACACACACATTCTCTCTCTCTCTCTCTCTCTCTCTCTCTCTCTCTCTGTGATGTGAGTGAACTTAGTGAAAGCGAGAGGAGGAATTAGTGAATGGAGGGAAATAATAATAATGTACGGAAAAGTCAAGGAAAATCTGAAGGTGAAAGATACTAGCGGTGATGGAGATAAGAGAAAGTCACTCGTGTGTGTGTGTGTGTGTGTGTGTGTGTGTGTGTGTGTGTGTGTGTGTGTGTGTGTGTGTGTGTGTGTGTAGAGTTTATATGGTGCAATGTGATAATAAAATGGTCCCTTGGAAAACTTTGTCAGTATAGAAAAAGCGAAGGAAAATTATAGAGAGCGAGAATGAAAAGGGAAAATAAACTACGTATTTAAGATTGTCAGTGTAGAAATGGCGAAAGAAAATGATATAGAGCGAAAAAGTGAAAGAAAATGATATAGAGCGAAAAAAAGGATAAAAACAACGATATTTTTAGGTTGTCAATATAGAAAAAAACGAAATAAAACGATAGAGCGAAAATAAATAAAAGACACGATATTTAAGATTGTCAATATAAAAAAAAGACGAAAGAAAACAACACAGATCGGAAAAAAAAGAAAAGAAGTGGAAATTTACTTATATATATTATTTATTTACTTACCTGAATAGAATAAACAAAAAAAAAAAGGTGAACGGAAATTAAGAGAGAAATAAGGAAAAAGAAAATGAAAGACTGAAAATAAGAAAAAGACAAATAGAAAAAGATAAAAGTGTGAAGAAGATGAGGGAACAAAGATAAAGGAATAACAAAGACACAGTAATGAAAAACAAAGGAGGTGTGGTGATGAGAGTGTGGGGCAGCGAGGGAGGGCGAGGAGGGGGTCTGAGGTGTGGGCGTGTGGGCAGCCACCACCCACCCTCACACTGAGTATGCCACCCACGCCTCATGGGCAACTGCTGCGGCCTGCAATGCTCCTGCCCCCGACGGTGAGAGAGAGAGAGAGAGAGAGAGAGAGAGAGAGAGAGAGAGAGAGTCATGCCTGTGTTTTCAGAGAGAGAGAGAGAGAGAGAGAGAGAGATTCATTGATAGTCATGCCTGTGTTTTTTCAATATCAGAGAGAGAGAGAGAGAGAGAGAGAGAGAGAGAGAGAGAGAGAGAGAGAGAGAAACAGCCTGGCTCTCGCTCGCTGACTTCCCTTATAACTCACCAAGCTTTTCCCTCCTAATTTCCCCTCATCTCCTCCCCTCCCCTCTCCTTCCCTCCACTCACCACTCCCTCGTCCCCACCTCACCCCACACACACACAAAAAAAAGAATGATGAAGTTAAGGCTAATGCTGCAGTCTTTCCTCTTTTATACCCCGAGCTTTCTCCCTTTTTGAAACCCTGGAAAAATGTTTGGACTCGCTTTATGCTCTCAATGAAGACAAGTGGGCCGCTGCTCTGTTGAATATTTCGCCAGTGTGTTTTAATGGTGCCCGAGAGTTTCCCAGGTCTTTGTTGCGAGGGAAATGACACGTTATTTAAGAGAGAGTGCGAGTTTTGAGGTTCCGTAATGTGAAAACGCTTGTGTCCCTCTCACCATGACTGTACAGATGACCAGCCCAGCTCTCAAAAGTGTTTCTCCTCTTGGTAATGTTGAAATATTGTTAATGTCACTAGAATACCATGACGCGTTTCCATATTCATTCTGCTTACTATTTGGTGATTGTATACAGCTTCAGAAACTTATGTGGGGGATTCAAATAGTGAAGACTCTGACCATCAATCATCTGACCTCCATAGACCCTTCCTAATGTAAATAGAATTGTCTAATCTTACACAAAACTCGTGGTAAAAATTGCGTCCCAGCACTGAAGAGGGTAAGAGCAATGTCACTTCACCACGACTGTTTTCTAAGGCTTCAGAGATGATTAGCAGGATTTTCAAGTGTTTTATTTTCTTTTGATAATGTAAAAACGTTGCTAATATATCGTAAAAATAATAATGTTAATTTATCACGACTATTTTCAAAGGCCACAGAAATGACCAGCCGGGTTCTCAAGACTATTTCTTCTGATAGTAACGTAAAAATGTTTCTTATTATGTCACTATGACCGTAGAAAGACGCTTAGAAACCATTGTTACTTCACGACCATTTTCAAAGGCCACATATGACTATAGCCGGATGCCCAAGACTGTTTCTCCTGTTGGTAATGTGGAGATGTTGCTAATCTGTCACTAGGGATGTCGAAACACCCTTAGAAACCAATGTTCCTTCACTATAACAGTTTCCAAAGTCCAAGGAGAAGACCACTCGGTTTCTCCAAGCTATTTTCCTCTTGATATGTAGAAACCATGCTAATCTGTCACTAGGACCATAGAATCACCAATAAATATAATACTACTTTACTGCAGCAGTTTATGTAGGACGTGAATATAAAGAGCCGGGTTCTCAAGAGTGTTTTTCTTTTAATAATGTGGAAATGTTGCTAATATGCCACTAAAACCCTAGAAAACACCTTAATAAACCCTTCTGTGCTATGACGCGTTTTCATATTCATTTTGCTTACTCTGTGGTGAATTAATTATAGTTTAGAAACTTATGTGGGGGATTGAAATAGTGAAGACTGTGGCTATGAATCTTCTGACCTCCATAGACCCTTCCAAATCTCAATAAAATCGTCTAAACACACTCAAAACTCGGGTAAAAATGTGTCCCAGAGCTGAAGGGGTTAAAAAATGTTGTTGCTTTTGTTCCTCCATGAATTAGCGAGTTACTGAAGGGAAGTGTGTGAGTTGGAGTCAGAATACGTATATATGTTAGTGTGTGTGTGTGTGTGTGTGTGTGTTGTGAAGGGCTGTGCTGGAGTTAGTCTCGCATACATGATGAGGTACAGTATACGATGTGCCTTTATGCGTCCTTCACCTTGAGTGTTGCTGAGTGTTGTGTGTTCGTTTGTCACTTGTATTTCTTCTTTTTCCTCTGTGGTGATGGTGGTGGTGGTGGTGGTGGTGGCCAAGAGGGGAATGGCACAGTCTCCCCGGCCACTTGAGAGGATGTGGTGCTGGTGTGTTACAGAAAACGGGAGAGGGAGAGTGAAAGGTAGAGAGAAACTTACTGGTAAATATTTCAGTGTTACTTGTCCAATCGTCTGTTACCACCACCACCACTACTACTACTACTACTACTACTACTACTACTACTACTACTACTACTACTACTACTACTTTAGCGCAATAAAAGTAGTTGTATTTCTTTACTAAAAATGTACATATTATTATTATTATTATTATTATTATTATTATTATTATTATTATTATTATTATAGTGTGATGTATTTTTTTTATTTTCTCTGTTATCAGCTTTGACTGAATAATGACGGTTTTACAGCGATTTTCTGTTTAGTTCAATTTTATTCGTTTGTTCATTAATTTTAATTTATTTTGATGTATTTATTTTCTTCACTGTTCATTGAGTTGGTGGTGTTGTCTCCCCACAGATGGACCGAGGGGGTGAGGAGGGAGTGGCTTGCGGTGGTGGCTCCCAGGCAGGGGAGGTTGGGGGAGGACGGGGAGGGGGCGGACTCCCCTACCTCAGCCCTCCCCGCCCACCACCCTCTCGACGAAGTGCCCCTTACCACCTCCTTCTCCCGCGAAGAGGTGAGTCGTGGTAATAGTAGTAGTAGTAGTAGTAGTAGTAGTAGTAGTTGTTGTAGTAGTAATGGTAGTAAATTTTCCTATCTAACCTTTGCCAAGTAGCAGTAGTAGTAATAGTAACTCGAGTGATAGTAGTATTACCAATAGCAGGAGTAGTAGTAGTAATTGTTGTTGTTGTTGTTGTTGTAGTAATATTTGTCTTATAGTAGTACCAATAATAATAGTTAACCCTATTTTGCCTTGAGCTTCTTTGGGTAAAATCTGCAACAACCTTGATACCAGCAGCAGTATCAGCCACAACAGTAGTAGTAGTAGCAGCAGCAGCAGTAGTAGTAGCAGCAGTTACAGCAGCAGCAGCAGTAGTAGTAGTAGCAGCAGCAGTAGTAGTAGTAGCAGCAATAGTAGCAGTAGCAGTAGTAGGTAGTAACAGTGTCCCTGCTATAGTGTAGTGACCCTCCCCTTCCCCTTACAGATCGAGGCCCTTATCTCTGCTCGTCGTGACCCTCCCCCTTGTGACGTGCTGCCCCAGGAGGAGGACCAGGCCATGGTGAGAGAGAGAGAGAGAGAGAGAGAGAGAGAGAGAGGACGATCGTGACGTGACGCACACACTGAGGATTAAGTCACATATTCTCAATTAATATATATACATGACACCACCACCACCAGCACCACCACCACCACCACCAGAGTCGGTCAGTACGGTGGTGCGTGTGATGGTGGTGGTGGTGTGTGTGTGTGCGTGTGTGTGTGCGCGCGTGACAGTGGTGGTTGTGGTGGTGAATTAATTATTTACCTGGTGGTGTTGGTTGTCTACCTGGTGTTGTGGTGTTGAAGAAATTGTCTCTCCTGTGGTGTTGAGTGTTGTTCATATTGGTGGTGTGGTGGTGTTGACTTTTTAGGAAGGTGTTGCTCTTTTTTGGGGTTGAGTTGAGTTACCTGTGTTACCTTTCTAGATTTCGATATTGTAATTGGTCTGTAAAGTTGGTGATGGTGGTGGTGGTGGTGGTTGTGGTGATGTGGTAAGGTGGTGGTGACGAAATATAACTCTGATGTTCTTAAAAGTCATATTTGGTGATGTTCTAGTGATGACTGCAGTGATGGTGACTTATGTGGCCTTGGCGCTAAATTAAGGAAAGCTAAGTTACTGTGGTGATGATATAATGGTGATGAAACACTCTTGGTGATGCTTGGTGATGACTTTATCTGTTGTGTTTCCTTGTGTGATGACTTGTGTTGTTTGCTATACTGGTGACTGACTGACTGCCTAAGAGTGGTGGTGATGAGGTAAATGCAATCACCAGTTAACAATAGCCCTTCTGACGGTGCTTCTGAAGTGGTGGTGATGGTGGTGGTGGTGGTGGTGACAGGTGTGCGGCAGTGGTGACTATATACAGGTGTAGGAGAAAGGGTGTATATATGAGTGTACCTGAATGAGTAAACAGGTGTAGCGGTAACCTTCTGTGTGTGTGTGTGTGTGTGTGTGTGTGTGTGTGTGTGTGTGTGTGTGTGTGTGTGTGTGTGTATTTTAAGAGGAGTGTTGCGGGCGGTGAGATGGGTGTTGTGCAAATTCGCCCGTGCCCTGCTGAGGATGCTGGGAGAGTCTAAGGTACACACACACACACACACACACACACACACACACACACACACACACACACACACACACACACACACAACAAAACTCTCTCTCTCTCTCTCTCTCTCTCTCTCTCTCTCTCTCTCTCTCTCTCTCTCTCTCTCTCTCTCTCTCTCTCTCTCTCTCTCTCTCTCTCTCTCTTTTAGCTTAATATAGCAACTCACCTTTTCTCTCACTTTTCTTTGTTTTTACCACTACATTTACCTGCGCTTCATTAACTCACCTGCAAATTCCCACCACACACACACACCGCTCACCTGTTGCTGTGTTTCCCGCCAGGCTGAACAGACAGTTAATTACGCCCACCTGTCCTGCCCGTGAGTCTGAAAATTACCGTAAACTTCGAGCCTTTAATGGTAGACGGCTTCATAATTGTGTTGGTCAAGGCTTTGTTCTGCTCGTGTGCTTTTAGGTTAGATTAGGTTGGGTTGGGTTGGGTTGAGTAAGGTTGAGTAGGGTTGGGTTGGGTGTGGTTAGGTTAGGTTAGGTTGAATAAAAATTGTGTAGGGCTGGGTTGTGTTGGATTGGGTGTGGTTAGGTTAGGTTAGGTTGTGTAAAGGTTGAGTAGGGTTGGGTTTAGTGTGGTCAGGTTAGGTTAGGTTAGGTTACTCAGCAGCTGTTACCTTGATTTTTATTTATTTATTTATTTTTTTTTTCCGATTAACCCCATCAGTTCCATGCCGCGTTTTCGTATTCATTGTGCTTACTATTTGACGACATTATACAGCTTCAGATACTTATGTTGGGATTAGAATAGTGAAGACTCTGGCCATTAATCTTCTGACATCCATAGACCCTTCCTAATGTCAATAAGAACCGTCTAATCGTATCCAAAAACTCAAGGTAGAAATGCGTCCCAGTACTGAAGGGGTTAAGAAGTGTTGGACCACTATAATACTTTGCTACCGTCTATTTCACACCTTGCGCTGATTTCTGACCGCATTGTGCATTAATAGAAATAAATGTATGGGGTAAACTGGTTATTCTTGAGAGCTGAAGGAAATTCCCGATATCGAAGGTTAATATTCGTACACACCCATCACCACGTCACGCCCTAGACCCAACCCACCTGTCCCCCTACCTGTCTGATCCCTCCTTCCTTCTATCACCCTTTAAACACTCCCTCCCTCCCTCATCCTCCTCATCTCTCTCCCTCACTCATCCTCCCCGTCTCTCCCTCCCTCCCTTATCCACCTCTCGTCTCTCTCCCTCACTGAAATCAACGGTAACAAAGTATAAAGGTCTTCCAACCCTTCTGAACCGAGGAAATCAAGCAAATCAAGGTAACAGCTGCTGAAACAGAGAGTAGGTTAGGCTGGGTTGGGTTAGGGTTGGAATTAGTCACGCTTAGTTTGGTTTGGTTAGGTTAGTGTGGTTTGGTTTAGTTAGGTTAGGTTAGGTTAGGTTACATCAGGTTCAGTGTGGTTTGGTTAGGTTAGGCTGGGATAGGTTGGATTTAATTTAGGTTAGGTTAAATTTACGTATTGTTGGTTCAGTTTGGTTAGGTTAAGTTAGATTTGGTGTGTTTGCTTTCATTAGGTGTAGTAATATTTAGTTATCCTCCTGCTCTCCTTATTGTATAGAGTTATCTGTTATTTCTCCCTCCTTTTCTCTTTCTCCATTCTTACTACCACTACTACTAACACCATCACACTACCACTACCACGCCTCTTCTACTAATATTTCCACCATCACCACCACCACCTCACCACGCCTCTTCTACTACTATTTCCACCACCACCACCACCACCACCACCACCACCTCACCATGCCTCTTCTCTGTCCCCCCTGCAGCACGTGGCCAGTCCTGAGAGTCTTGCCGCTGAGTTGGAAAGGGAACTAACAGCACTGAGGATCCACGTCCTTCGTTCCCACGCCCTCCTCCACCACTACCAGGTGAGTCACAGCTCCTAAGCTCATATTCTAAAACACTTCTATGCTTTACCTCCACTATTTCAAAAGGCTTTATTTAAATTTGCACGAGTTTTTTTTTTGTTTTGTTAAGGTGTTTTGATGATTCTAGAGGCAGATTAACAAGATTTCTGCATTATCAACTGGAGAAACACTCTTGAAAACCCCGCTAATAATTTATGTGGACCACGAGTTTTGTTAAGGTGTTTTGATGATTCTAGCGGCAGATTAACAAGATTTCTGCATTATCAACTGGAGAAACACTCTTGAAAACCCCGCTAATCATTTATGTGGACCATGAGTTTTGTTAAGGTGTTTTGATGATTCTAGAGGCAGATTAACAAGATTTCTGCATTATCAACTGGAGAAACACTCTTGAAAACCCCGCTAATCATTGCTATGGATCTTGAAAATAGTCGTGGAGAGGGAGCAAAGCTTACTCTCTGGCCATGCACTGCTGTTTTCTAAGGCCACAGATGATTAGGACCGATTATCACTGTTTCTCCTGGTAATGTAGAAATCTTATTAATCTGTCCCGATCCACCACCCACATGCTCTCATACTGCTACAGTTTTCAAAGGCCACGGATGAGTAGGCAGGGTTCTCAAGACTGTTTCTCCTATTAATAGTATAGAAATTGTGTTAATCTGTCACTGGAATCGTGTGAACCTCCCTTAGAACACATTTAACCCTCTCCTCTCTCACCACTAGTGTTTTCTAAGTCCAAAGAGATAATTAGACCTGGTTTCACTGGTTCTCCTGAGTAATGTATAAATCTTGTTAATTTGTCACTGGAATCTTATAAACTCCCTTAAAACATCTAAGATAATTCCTGTGTGCTCTCACTACTACTGTTTTCAAAGTCCAGAGAGATGATTAAGCCTGGTTCTCACTGTTTCTCATGTTAATAATGTCTAAATATTGTTAATCTGTCACTGGAACCATATAAACTCTCTTAAAAACATCCTGTAACTTAATTCCTGCTCTCACCACTACTATTATCTGAGCCCAGAGAGATGATAAGGCCTGGTTCTTACTGGTTCTCATGTTAATAATGTCTAAATCTTGTCAATCTGCCACTGGAACCATATAAATTCTCTTAAAAACATGGGTAACTTATTGTAATTTTTCCTGAAACGCGCTGCTCTCACCACTACTGTTTCCTGAGGCCAGAGAGATGATAAGGCCTGGTTCTCACTGGTTCTCATGTTAATAATGTTTAAATCTCGTTAGTCGCTCACTGAAAGCGTGTAAACATTTATCAAAGCCAGTGTAACTTTATGTAAAGCCTTGTAAGTAGACGAGGCGAGGAGCAGAGGTGCATGGCCTTTCTCTCTCTCTCTCTCTCTCTCTCTCTCTCTCTCTCTCTCTCTCTCTCTCTCTCTCTTTCTCTTTCTCTATGATCATCCCTCTACCTTCAATCCACTCACGCATCCACTTTTCATCCACTGTTAAGCTTCATCTGTGACACCCACTTGCTGTTGTTCTTACTCCTTCACTCTTCTCATACTCTCTCCCTTTATCTCCTCTCCCACACTCTCCGTTTATCTCCTCTCACTTTTCTTCCCTCCTCCTCCTCCTCTTCCTCTTCCAACTTCTCCATCTTCACCAGTCAACCTTCTTCATATCTTTGACGTATCCTACCACTTCCTCCTCCTCCTCCTCCTCCTCCTCCTCCTCCTCCTCCTCCTCCTCCTCTTCACTTTACTCCACAACTCCTTAATTAGTCCACCTGCCTCACCTGTCAGGTCATCCACCCCAACACGAGGCACACTTCCCTCCCTCCCTCCTTCCTTCCTGCCTCTTTCCCTGCCTCCTTTCTCTCTCCTTTCTCTCTCCTTTCTCTCTTTCTCCTTTCTCTCTCTCTCTCTATCTCTCGATCCAACCTGCTCTGCCCCCTTCTCACCTTCTCTCCTTCGTGTTTCTCTTTTGTGGTTTGTGTTTTGAGATATTCGTGTTGGAGATCGTGTATTTTGTCTCCTCGTGTGTGTGTGTGTGTGTGTGTGTGTGTGTGTGTGTGTGTGTGTGTGTGTGTGTTTTCCTGTCATTTTGGTCTTATTTCTTCCCCCGTCTTCCTTTCCTTATCTCGTTTTCTCTCTCTTTTACGTACTTTGCTTTCTTCCTCTCTCTCTCTCTCTTTCTCTCACTCTCTTTTACTCCTCTCTTCACCTCTGCTTCCCTATCTCTCTCTCATCTCTTTCCATTTCTCACCTTTTTCTTTATTTCTTTCTCCGTCTCTCGTTTGTTATTTTGTTTTCTCCTCTCTTTTACGTACTTTCTCTCTCTCTCTCTCTCTCTCTCTCTCTCTCTCTCTCTCTCTCTCTCTCTCTCTCTCTCTCTCTCTCTCTCTCTCTCTCTCTCTCTCTCTCTCTCTCTCTCTCTCTCTCCTTCACTCCTCTCTCCCTTTCTCAGTCCTTCACTCCTCTTCTCCTTTCTTTCCTCCTTCACCCTCTTCCTTTCACTCTCTCCTTTCCTGCATTCCTTACCTCATCTCACCTCTCACTTTTCATATCCTTAGGTGTCTCAAAACTCTCTCTCCATTATAATTTTACCTACCTGTCTTGCCCCACCTCACCTGTCACCTGACGTCTCATCTCACCTGTTAGTTAATCTCTTAATGACTGATGTTCTGCTTTTCTCTGTTCATGAGGTAGGCAGACAGAGAGCTTGACAGACAGACAGACAGACTGGTAGGGAGAAAGAGACAGGCACACAGATAGGTAGGGAGAAAGACAGACAGGCACACAGATAGGTAGGGAGAAAGACAGACAGGCATACAGACAGACATATAGGAAGAAAGAGATAGGCACACAGACAGACAGATAAGGAGAAAGACAGACAGACAGACAGACAAGCAGATAAACCATCAAACAGGAAGATGGATAGGTAGACAGACAGACAGACAGATAGGTAGAGATACAGGCGGACAGACAGAGACAGACAGGCAGATAACTATATAGGCAGACTGGTAGACAGACAAACAGTTAGACAGATAGACAGAGTGGCGGACAGACAGGTAGGTAGCTAAATAAAGACAAACACAGACTGACAGGCAGACAGATTGACAAAAAGACAGATAGACAGACAGACAGACACAGGAAGACAGACAGACAGACAGACAGACAGACACACAAAACAACTCCCTTCCTGGACATTTGCATAACCACTCCACTTTTGCTCCTATTTCCGTGACAAGCAGGTTTACATGATTGGTGCTTTTTGTTCACTTACTTGCTACCTTGCTTGCTCTCTCTCTCTCTCTCTCTCTCTCTCTCTCTCTCTCTCTCTCTCTCTCTCTCTCTCTCTCTCTCTCTCTCTCTCTCTCTCTCTCTCTCTCTCTCTCTCTCTATCTATCTATCTCTCTTCTCTTCTTCTTCTTCTTCTTCTTCTTCTTCTTCTTCTTCTTCTTCACTTATATTCCCTTCCTTCCTTGCTTCCCTCCTCCCTCCCTCCCTCCCTCCCTCCCTCCGTCTTTCCTTCTTTTCTTATTCATTTGCGCCTCCTTCCTACATTGGTCCCTTCCTCTCTCTCTCTCCCTTCCTCTCTCTCCCTCTCTCCCTCCCTCCCTCCCTCGCTCCAATTACCTAGTGACTCTCATTTTTCCTTGCATTGTTTCCTTCGCTGTAAAGTTTGTTGGTCTCCTTTACACAAATATCAAGTTAATTGGTTTACGTTTAGCGTCTATTCCCTTCCCTCTCCTGCTCCTCCTCCTCCTCCTCTTCCTCTTCCTCTTCCTCCTCCTCCTTCTACATATGTCAACCTTTTTCATACTTGTATCTTTGATGTATCCCACCACCTCCTCCTCCTCCTCCTCCTCCTCCTCCTCCTCCTCCTCCTCCTCCTCCTCCTCCTCCTCCTCCTCCTCCTCCTCCTCCTCCTCCTCCTCCTCCTCACTTTACTCCCTTCCCTTCTTGTGTCCCGCCTTCCTTTCCGCTGCCTGGTGTGTGTTTGAGCTACACAGACACAAAGGAACTCAAAGGAGGAGGGAATTGTTGCTCCTGTTATTTTTTCCGAGAGTTTAGTGTCATGATGCTTGCCTGATAACTTGTTTGTGTGTTTGTGTTTGTCTTTGTTTATTTCTCAGTGTGTCTACCTATTTATTTATTTATTTATTCATTTGTCTGTCTCTTCGTCTGACTGATCACCTGCCTAATCTAACGTGACTTAACTTACTTTTACCTTAACCTCATTGTAGTCTACCTCACCCAATCCAATCCAACCTAACCTAAGCTAACTCAACCTAACCTAACCTAATTTAACCCAACCTAACGTAACATAATTTAACCCAACCTAACCTAACCTAACCTAACCTAACCTTACTCAACCCAACCTCAACCTAACCTAACCTAACCCAACCTAACCTAACCTAACCTTACTCAACCCAATCTCAACCCAACCCAATCCAACCTAACCCAACCTAACCTAACCTTACTCAACCCAATATCAACCTAACCTAACCTAACCAACCCAACCAATTTACACACACACACACACACACACACACACACACACACACACACACACACACACACACACACACACACACACACACACACACACACACACACCCTTGACACTCTCTATACGAACCTTTGCACCTTTAATTAACCTGACACACCTTCGCTTCACCTTTTTACCTCTATTATCTACACCTGCCGCCTAACTCTCCGCCTTCACCTTCAGCGCAACACGGCTTTTCATTTCCCTGGCACCGATTTCTTCCTGTGTGACTGTAATTGTTGCTCTTGTTGTTGCTGTTGTTGTTGTTGTTGTTGTTGTTGTTGTTGTTGTTGTTTTTCTCCTCCTCCTCCGTTGTGTTTGTTCTCTTTCCTCGTCTTTCTTTTCCTCATTTTTTTTTCATTTTTTCTTGTTCTTTTTCTTGTTTTTGTTCTTGTTCTTTTGCTTCTATTTTCTTTTCTTTTTCTTTTTCTTCTTCTTCTTCTTCTTCTTCTTGTTCTTCTTGTTCTTCTTGTTCTTCTTCTTCTTGTTCTTCTTCTTCTTCTTCTTCTTCTTCTTCTTCTTCTTCTTCTTCTTCTTCTTCTTCTTCTTCTTCTTCTTCTTCTTCTTCTTCTTCTTCTTCTTCTTCTTCTTCTTCTTCTTCTTCCTCCTCCTCCTCCTCCTCCTCCTCCTCCTCCTCCTCCTCCTCCTCCTCCTCCTCCTCCTCCTCCTCCTCCTCCTCCTCCTCCTCCTCCTCCTGCTGGTACTTTCACTCCGGCATCATTTTGTCTCAAGTAGTAAATTAGGTGATTATATTCGGTAATGAGAGAGAGAGAGAGAGAGAGAGAGAGAGAGAGAGAGAGAGAGAGAGAGAGAGAGAGAGAGAGAAAATACAGCATCCCACCCCACATCATTACCCCAACAGTGTTGTCTTCCCACCACCCAGTATCTTCTACTCCCTCTTTCCCTTTCCATCACAGCGTCACCTCACCCCTGCCTCTTCTCTTCTCCCCCCACACAGAGCAGCAGCAGTCAGTATGGAAGCAGGGCCGAAGTGTCCACCCCCGCCACACAGCAGATCCCGCACCATGTTCAAGGTATGTCCTCTTTGTGTGTGTGTGTGTGTGTGTGTGTGTGTGTG
>NC_059263.1:1270000-1280000 GCF_017591435.1 Portunus trituberculatus | reverse complement strand
CACACACACACACTAAGAGACAGAAAGATACACACAAACATATCAGACAACCAAACACATACATACACTCAAACAGACAGATAGACAGACAGACAAAACAACACACACACACACTCATACATACATACATACATACATACACTAGAAAAAACAGACAAACAGACAAAACTAACACACATACATTCATACACACAAAAAAAAAAACAACAGACAGACAGATAGACTGACACATACTAACAGCCTCTACCACCACCACCACACAGCAACACACACGAGTCAACCAGAGTTCCCCTGAGTTTAAGCCTTCCCTCACCCAATACCTGCAAGCAAGAGGCTCTCAGGGACTAAAAATAACCCCGGAGGCCCTTCTTGCACCCCTAATTTGGAAAGGTGAGGAAAGGTGTGCATATTCCTGGCGGCGGTGGTGGTGATGGTGGTGGTAGTGAGTGGAAATGATAAAGGTGATAATTGTAGTGGTGGTTGCGGTTGTTATTGTGGTTGGTGGGGTTAGGGGGTGTCAGAGAGAGAGAGAGAGAGGGGAGGGGGGACATTGGGAGGAGAGATGCATCGTTACCAATTAACTTCATGAAGGTTAGGTAAATGTTTATCACCTGCTATTTTCTTCTTCTCCTCCTCCTCCTCCTCCTCCTCCTCCTCCTCCTTCTCCTCCTCCTCCTCCTCCTCCTCCTCCTCCTCCTCCTCCTCCTCCTACCACCCCATAGCCATTTCAAGCACGTGGATAAGACTTGCCACCATGTATACTAACCAGCCAGACACACACACACACACACACACACACACACACACACACACACACACACACACACACACACACACACACACACACACACACGTAAAAGGTGCAAATGTATGTACGATAACACGATTCCTTCTCCTAACTAATTGTCTGTCTGTCTGCCTGTGTGTCTGTTTATCTTTCTGTATGTGTGTTTGTCTCATTATTTTCTTGTTCGTGTGTTCATCTCTCTCTCTCTCTCTCTCTCTCTCTCTCTCTCTCTCTCTCTCTCTCTCTCTCTCTCTCTCTCTCTCTCTCTCTCTCTCTCTCTCTCTCATGTCTTATTTATCTTTATAATTTTATTGTATTATTCTTCTGTTTGTTTTTCTTTCTTTTTTTTTTGTGGGTGTATTACAAGAGAGAGAGAGAGAGAGAGAGAGAGAATTACGAGTGTGTCTGTGTAGCCTTATGAACTAATGGATAAAGAAAAGAAGGAAGGAAGGAAGAAAAAAGAAATAATGAAGAAAGAAAGGAATAGAATTGAGGATGCCAGAGAGAGAGAGAGAGAGAGAGAGAGAGAGAGAGAGAGAGAGAGAGAGAGAGAGAGCTTGGCAACCTAACCTAAATCAACCAATCTTCACCTTAATTTAGGTAAACACACCACCCTTGTTGACTCCTCCTCCTCCTCCTCCTCCTCCTCCTCCTCCTCCTCCTCCTCCTCCTCCTCCTCCTCCTCGTGACCTCACCAGGCTGTATGGAGAGAGAGAGAGGCTCCTTGACACTGATCGATCCCCTGGTATACCTTAATAGGGCCATACATATTATACACACACACACACACACACACACACACACACACACACACACACACACACACACACACACACACACACACACACACATCATACTTATTGCTTTATTGACTACAACAGAATACACCATACACATTTATACAGGTACACATTTATACAGGTACATATTTATACAGGTACACATTTATACAGGTACATGTTTATAGAGGTACACATTTATACAGTGCATATTTATAGAGGTACACATATTTATACAGATGTACATATTAATACTAGTACATATTTATACAGGTACAGTACATATAGTCTGTTTATTGATGATGTATACAGTAACGCTATTCATTCACCACAAAAAACTAACCTGCGCCCGTATACAACCACGCCTTTCCCTCTCACCACGATAACACATCCTAACCTATCCTATCCTATCCTAACTAACCTATCCCATCCCTCTCACCACGATAAGACATACTAACCTAACCTAACCTAGCCAAGGCCACAGACAACTAGCCGAGTATCCAAGACAGTCGCTCCTTTTAATAAACTAGAAATCTTGCCAGTCTAATACCAGAACCATGACAGCACTCTTAAAAACACCAGTATCTTCATCTGGAACCTTTAAAAACACCAGTATCTTCATCTGGAACCTTTAAAAACACCGGTATCTTTATCTGGAACCTTTAAAAACACCAGTATCTTTATCTGGAACCTTTAAAAACACCAGTATCTTTATCTGGAACCTTTAAAAACAGCAGTATCTTTATCTGAAACCTTTAAAAACACCAGTATCTTCATCTGGAACCTTTAAAAACACCAGTATCTTCATCTGGAACCTTTAAAAACACCAGTATCTTTATCTGGAACCTTTAAAAACACCAGTATCTTTATCTGGAACCTTTAAAAACACCAGTACCTTCATCTGGAACCTTTAAAAACACCAGTATCTTCATCTGGAACCTTTAAAAACACCAGTATTCATCTGGAACCTTTAAAAAACACCAGTATCTTTATCTGGAACCTTTAAAAACACCAGTACCTTCATCTGGAACCTTTAAAAACAGCAGTATTCATCTGGAACCTTTAAAAACACCAGTATCTTTATCTGGAACCTTTAAAACACCAGTATTCATCTGGAACCTTTAAAAACACCAGTATCTTCATCTGGAACCTTTAAAAACACCAGTATTCATCTGGAACCTTTAAAAACACCAGTATCTTCATCTGGAACCTTTAAAAACACCAGTATTCATCTGGAACCTTTAAAAAACACCAGTATCTTTATCTGGAACCTTTAAAAACAGCAGTATCTTTATCTGAAACCTTTAAAAACACCAGTATCTTTATCTGGAACCTTTAAAAACACCAGTATCTTTATCTGGAACCTTTAAAAACAGCAGTATCTTTATCTGAAACTTTTAAAAACACCAGTATCTTCATTTGGAACCTTTGGAAAGCAGTGATGGTGGGAGAGCAAAGGGTTTCAGTATAGACCATACATACATACATACATACATACATACATAGGCTCCTTTGAGGTGTACCGGGTTCCTTTTGCAGTGTACCGGGTTCTCTCTCTCTCTCTCTCTCTCTCTCTCTCTCTCTCTCTCTCTCTCTCTCTCTCTCTCTCTCTCTCTCTCTCTCTCTCTCTCTCTCTCTCTCTCTCTCTCACCTGTGATCTTCCGCCTTGATTACCTGTGCTCATTAGCGTCACCTGGAAGGGCAAGGAGGGAAGGAAGGAGGGTTCTGGCTACACTTTCTATATAGTATTCCCACCGCTCTGTGTCTTTGTCTCTGTCTCTGTGTCTTCTCACGGCTTTCTCTTCCTTTGCTCCTATTCCTGCACACCTGTTCATGCCTGCACCTGCTTCACGCCTGTACTATATATGTGTTTTCGTGTCATTTCGCCTCTCAATTTACCTGTCAATTCTATTTATGTATTTCTAGAGTTTCAATTCACACCTGTCTACCTACACCTGTATTTCTAGAGTCAATTCACACCTGTCTACCTACACCTGTATTTCTAGAGTTTCAATTCACACCTGTCTACCTACACCTGTATTTCTAGAGTTTCAATTCACAGCTGTCTCTACCTACACCTGTATTTCTAGAGTTTCAATTCACACCTGTCTACCTACACCTGTATTTCTAGAGTTTCAATTCACACCTGTCTCTACCTACACCTGTATTTCTAGAGTTTCAATTCACACCTGGGTATACCTTCACCTGTTTCACCTCTCCATACCTGTCTACACCTGTTCTATATGTGTGCTTTTGTGTCTTTTATGTCTTTTCGCCTCAGCAACTTTATGACCATTTTTTTCTGTATTTCTCGAGTTTGAATTCACACCTGACTATATCTACACCTGTTTCACCTGTTCATGCCTGTGTACACTTGTTCAGTATACCTTTTTATGCCTTCACTTCCTTCCTACCTTACCTGCCAATGTTGCCCCTGCATTTCTCCGAGTTTCAATTTACACCTGCCCACACCTGTCTACACCTGTTCATGCTTCACACCTGTCACTATGTATCTCGCCTTACCTGTCAGTTCTGTCCCTGTATTTCTCAGCTTTCAATTTACACCTGTTCTTATCTACACCTGTCTGTTACCTGTTCCCGCCTTATTCTGCATTGTTAAGGTCACTCCGATTGTAATGGTTTACTTGACCTTGTGCTAAGTGAAGGAGGAAGATGATGATGATGATGATGAGGAGGAGGAGGAGGAGGAGGAGGAGGAGAGGAGGGGTAATCTGGTTTTGAATTAGAGAGAGAGAGAGAGAGAGAGAGAGAGAGAGGTTGCAAGATAATTATGTACACACACACACACACACACACACACACACACACACACACACACACACACACACACACACACACACACACACACACACACACACACACACACACACACAAGGCATCGTAGTATGGTTGTGATGATGATGTTAAAAGTTTTAGTGCTACTTCATGACTGGAGGAGAGAAGAACGATGGAGAGAGAGAGAGAGAGAGAGAGAGAGAGAGAGAGAGAGAGGAAGGAGTTATTAGGTCGTAAAGAAACAATAGGGAACACACACACACACACACAGAGAGAGAGAGAGAGAGAGAGAGAGAGAGAGAGAGAGAGAGAGAGCCATATATGCAAAACTTCCCATCCCTTTTCAGCCTGTAGTGATCTTTCCACCTGTCTACATTCCTCTACAACACCTGTATATCACTGCTCGGACAGGTAACAGCTTGGGATGCACACCTTACCACTCACCTGTTGCAAATTCACCACCTGGATTAAAAAAAAAACACGGAGAATAAAGCTTAAATATCCACGTGTAGATTCCCAGGTGAAAAAAAAATTGTACAGGTAAATCTACAGGTGGGCCGTAATAAGAGGTGTACAGGTGGGGCTGATGAAATATAGGTGTTGTAGATTGGGACTCGTGGAGATGTAGGTTATTATAGGTAGATGTGGTGATGCGTACAGGGATTGCCCATATGTATACACCTGATGTCTCCTTGTGGCTTCCTCTTTCGTGTTCTCTGTTTTGTTGTGGTATGGGTTTGTATTGTGAGGTGGTGATGGTGGTGTGTGCTGGTGATGGTTCCTTGTGCCTTCCTTTATTATTTTCACTCGTCCTCCTGTTTAGCGATGTATTTTTACGATAGGGAGATGTTTTATAAGATGGTGGTGGTGGTGGTGGTGGTGGTGGTGGTGGTGGTGGTGTGTGGTTACTGAAGAGAGTTAGTTGGGGAGGTTGTGAAATTGAAATAGAAGGAGATTGTGTAAATTAGAAAGATCGATAGGGAGAGAAATGAGGTTGTGTAAGTAAGATAGAGCGAAAGAAAGATGTATGTGATGCTAGAGAGAGAGAGAGAGAGAGAGAGAGAGAGAGAGAGAGAGAGAGAGAGATGAGGCCTACACGTGGCGGTCTATGAATTAAACACACACCACTTACTCCCACTTCCACACATCATCGTCTTCATTAAGTGTTTGTGTTATATAATAGAGGAAGTAGCCGTGTGTAAGTGAGCTAATTGATGATGCGCGGGGGCAAGACAAGGCCAGAGTGCAGTGGTGTTACCCGCTCGCTACACACGAATACATAAGCTAATCAGTGGCTGGGGTTTACAAGGCCTTTCTATTTATTACCCCTCTCTCTCTCTCTCTCTCTCTCTCTCTCTCTCTCTCTCTCTCTCTCTCTCTCTCTCTCTCTCTCTCTCTCTCTTTTCTTTTTTCATTCATTCATTCATTCATTCATTCATTCATTCATTCATCATTCTCTCTCTCTCTCTCTCTCTCTCTCTCTCTCTCTCTCTCTCTCTCTCTCTCTCTCTCTCTCTCTCTCTCTCTCTCTCTCTCTCTCACACACACACAACCCTTATTTGTTCCTTACAACATTAAACATTAATATTTTTCATTATTTTTAACTCTCTTCCTCTCACTCTCTCTCCCTCTTCCCCTTTCACTCTCTTTGTTTTTGCTATTATCTCCAATTCCCTTATTTGTTCTTTTTTCCACATTAAACCTTTATATTTATCATTTTTAACCTCTCTCTCCCTCTCCCTCTCCCTCACCTTCTTCTCCTCCTTCCTCTTCACCTCTTCACCCAAACAACAACAATCAACAGTACAGGTAACGTCCCCAGGTGAAGGCGTAGCGGTGCGTGGGTGACAGGTGAGAACAGGTGAGGGGAGGTGGGAATATCAAGCAACAGGTGACAGGTGACAGGTGACCAGGTAGCTACAGGTAATGCAGGTAACCAGATGGAAGGATGTCGATAAGCGGAGGACAAGAGGAGAGATTACCTAGCATATATTATTATCTCTCTCTCTCTCTCTCTCTCTCTCTCTCTCTCTCTCTCTCTCTCTCTCTCTCTCTCTCTCTCTCTCTCTCTCTCTCTCTCTCTCTCTCTCTCTCTCTCTCTCTCTCTCTCTCTCTCTCTCTCTCTCTCAGTATGTCTTTGTCCTTCTCTTGTGTTCCCTCGTGCTGGTCCCTCCTCCTCCCTCGCTCCCTCTCACGTATTGGTGATCACGAGCCACATTACTAAGCCTTACGTGGTATTACTGGCAAGGTTACTGCTAAGGTTGTATAGATTAAGGAAGTAACAGGCGCCAATGTGTTAGTAGTAGTAGTAGTAGTGGTGGTGGTGGTGGTGGTGGTTTGTGTATGTGTGTTGTGTTTTTCGTATTTATTTATTTCTGCTTTGTCTTTTTCTCTTTTGCTCTTTTAATTTATCAGTTTTTTTTTCTCTCTTATTCGTCTCCTTTATTCTCAGTTGCCTATGTGTTTGCTTTCTCTTATTTTTCTTCTCTATTTTTGTCTTTTTCTGTCATTCTCTGCTCTATTCAATATTAGTTCTCTCTTTCTTCATCTCTTCCTCTTCAGTTGCTTATTATATTTGCCTTCTTCAAGTTCTATCAATAAATCTTTCTTCTTATTCCTATCCTCTTCACTCCACTTCACACGGCCTCCACATACTCACACGTACATACAGACATCCACATTATGAACGCCTCTCACACTCCACACATCTATCCACACTGAGTCAGATATACCAGACTGATCCGCACACATCCACTTCACGGCTATAAATTAGACACTAACATAAAATAATCCACTTGGTTGTTCTGTGTCCTTCCACCACATCCACATCCACAGGTCAGTTCACACACACACACACACACACACACACACACACACACACACACACACACACACACACACACACACACACACACACACACACACACACACAGAGATGTCAAGAGTGATTGATTGGAAGTTTTGTTGATGGTGCTTTGACTGTATAAGGGAACGTGTGTGTGTGTGTGTGTGTGTGTGTGTGTGTGAAGGGAAACTATCGCCTGAAATATGACTCAGCGATGGAACAGATTGGCAGTTTTTCGTCGTGTCCGATTTCGCTATTTTTGTGTTACCTGCCATGTTCCTCACCCGCCCTTAATTATTCCTTCCACCTGCATGGGAAAGAGAGAGGGAGAGGGAGAGGGACACACACACACACACACACACACACACACACACACACACACACACACACACACACACACACACACACACACACATTGACATACTAAACCTTAAAAGTGATGAAGCAAATAGTGAAGTGTTCCATAACGAAGGACAAATAAGAAAACACGTGAAAATGAAAGGAAAAAAAACTTAGAAAACGAGAACAAAATGCAGAAGTGAGAGAGAGAGAGAGAGAGAGAGAGAGAGAGAGAGAGAGAGAGAGAGAGAGTATTTTAAGTGAGTGAAATGAAAATACACAGATGAAAGAGAAGGGAAGTGAACAAAAACTCTCTCTCTCTCTCTCTCTCTCTCTCTCTCTCTCTCTCTCTCTCTCTCTCTCTCTCTCTCTCTCTCTCATCAGTGTCCTATCCAGTGCCTCCTTAGTTCCGGGAATGATTGTGTCTGTAGGCTTAGCTTTGCATGTTAAAAAGGAGGCCTATAGTAGAAAGGAAAGGATTAGTACGTGTGTGTGTGTGTGTGTGTGTGTGTGTGTGTGTGTGTGTGTGTGTGTGTGTGTGTGTGTGTGTGTGTGTAGTACCTGTTCCTCATTAGCCTTGGCGCACCTGTAATTAATGGAACACCTGTACATTGGCGTTGTCTACCTGTCTGTCCTCAGTACACCAAGAGAGAGAGAGAGAGAGAGAGAGAGAGAGAGAGAGAGTTACCTAATCATCAAGGTGGGAGAGGGGTGGGGGAGGAAGGAACCGACATACTAACCACATACATGACCACAACCCCCCCCTCCCCATGCCCCTAATCCCCAATCCCCCTCAGATCCGGGACATGTGATGGTGGGGGGATGGGGGAAGGGGAGGGCTGGGTGGTGGGTGGGAATGGAGAGGGGAAGGAGAGAGGGAAGAGATAGTGAGAGGGAGAAGGGATGTGATAGGAAGAGAGATAGGGGTTAGTGAGGTTAGGTTAGGTTAGGTGAGAGGGGAAGGGGTGGTGATGGGTGGAGGTGAAGGGAAGAGAGAGAGAGGGGAAGGTGATAGTGAGATGGAGAGAGAGAATAGGAGGGATGTGAGGGGAGATGAAGTGAGGTGAGGGTAGGTTAGGTTAGGTTAGGTTAGGTTAGGTTAGGTGAGAGTTTAGAAAGGAAGGGAAAGTAAGGGAGAGAGTGAAAGCAAAACAAGAATCAGAGTACATACAGGGTGAGGGAGAAAGATTGGGAGTTCATATGACAGTGTGGTGCAGAAAGAACACCACGATTAGATTACAGAGTGTGGTAAAAAGACTGAGACTCTTAAGACACTGGACCAGGAAAGAAAATAAGATAGTACAGGGTGAAACAGAAAGAAAATGAGCCGTGGAGGACGCAGGATGCAGGGTGTGGCATAAATAGTGAAGGATAGTGGTGGTGAAGGACATGACGTAAGGAAATGCATGAATATTGATACTAACCACGATAACTAATAACAAGTATACATCTATACATACCAATTACCTACTAGGAGAGAGGGAGGGAGGGAGGTAGGGAGAGAGACAGGGAGGTGGGGAGAGAAGGTCGGGGGGAGAGGTGGGGTTTTTCAGGTGTTGGGGTGTTTATTAATAGACGGAAAAGTCAGTCAGTCAGTCAGTCAGTCAGTCAAGTTTTTTTTCTTCGTTTTTTTTTAGTTTAGTGCGTTAGTTTTTTTTTTTTTTTTTGTCAGTGAGGCCAGAAGTTCGTCATTCTTCCTTTTAATTAGTGTTTTTATTTTTTTAGTAGATTGGTGAGTCAGTATTTAAGTCAGTCAGTGAATCAGTCAGTTAATAAATCACTCACTTATTCTTTCATTCACCTATCTATCTAATCTTTCTTCTTTTTCTTTCAGTCAGTCAGTCAGTCAGTCAGTCAGTCAGTTAACCCGTTCAGTACCTAGACGTAACCGGCCATTCATCCACCCTTTCTTTCTTTCTTTCTTTTCTTTCTTTTTCTTTCTTTCTTTCTTTCTTTCTTTCTTTCTTTCTTTCTTTCTTTCTTTCTTCATTTATTTATTTCAGTCACCCACTCACTCACCCATTCATTCATGTTTTCTTTCTTTCTATATTTCTTCTTTATATATTTCACCCACTCACTCACCCACTCGCTCACCCACTCACTCAGGACCAGACATTTTTAACAGTGGGGCAGCAACATGAGGAATAAGTGAGTAATGGGTCATGAGTGTCGTGTTTACAGGTGTGGATGACTCGCCAACCTCACCTGAGATTAATGGCAGTCAGGTGAACGCTGATTGCAGGTGGCAGGTACTGGAGGAGGAGGAGGAGGAGGAGGAGGAGGTGTGAGGAAGAGTAAAAAAAGGATAAAAAGTCTTCTGAAAGGTCTATTGTTGTGTGATTAGGTTAAGTTAGAGTTTTTGCACACACACACACACACACACACACACACACACACACACACACACACACACACACACACACACACGACACGTACTTCAGTGAGCTATTTTAA
>NC_059263.1:1265000-1267500 GCF_017591435.1 Portunus trituberculatus | reverse complement strand
AGAGTTGATGGATTGGAAGATAGGGAGAAAAAAAGTAGGGAAGGATAGGAAGTAAAGAAACAATTTATACAACAGAAGTCTTGGGGAGGAGATCGTGGTGATGGTAACAGGAAGAGACGTGGAGAGGACCCTATGAACGTGAATGTATAAAGGGGAAGCAAGGAGGGAAGAAAGAGGGAAATGTATGGAATTATTGACACTCAGCCAATAAATAAGCGGCATTAATGGGAGACACGACACGTTAATACACTCACGTATGAATAATGACAATAATATAATGATAATGATAATAATGAAGATAATGGTAACTGGTGCGCCTTGCCTCCGCTACATTGGTAAGTTGTAGTGGCAGTGACAAGACTGGTGTTTGTGTGGTTGTGGTGACAGATTAGTAAGATTTGTGGTTATTGTGACTCAAAAGGTTTGTATTGACAGACAAAGCACTTGATAATAATGTACTAGTTGTAGTGTTGTATTGTGGAGATAGTGAGACCTAACCTAACCTATCCTATCCTGCCCTACCCTATCCTATCCTATCCTAACCTATCCGAACCTACTCAAGTAACTAAAGTGTCACCAGCCACCACCACGAGGCCCAGGAGTGGTGACTGTGTGGTGTAGCGGCTCAGAGCCACTCCAGGCACATGTGGTACACGAGTAGCGTGAAGGCCATGGCCTGCCCGCACTGGAGCAGGCTGACCACTAGGCAGGAGCCACACAGGCGGCCACACTTTCAGAGAGCTGCACGACTGACCCATCGATTTGTCTTCTTCTTTTACTTTCTTCACTTTGATATGAATTGAAAATGTTTCCAAGGAGCAGGTTTGTCAAAATGTGTTCAAACAAGATAAGGCCCTCACTCACTCACTCACTCACTGTCATTACTAACAATACGACATCACGTCATTCCAACACAGGGTCACGTCTTCGTGTTTGATGCTATGGGGAGGGATAGGGAAGGGAAGGGAGGGACGTGTTGGGGGAAGAGACAACGGAAGGATGGAGAGGGAAAGGAAGGGAAGAGAGAGAGAGAGAGAGAGAGAGAGAAAATAGAATAAGGAACAAGGGCGTGTGTGAGGGGAGAAGAAGACAGAAAGAAAAAGAGGAACGGAGGTGTGTGTGAGGGAGTGAGTGAGTGAGGGAAATAAGAGGAGAGAGAGGCCGATAGAGGGGTGGGTCAGGGAAGCAGAGGGGAGAGAATGGGAGACCAGGGTAGGTGTAAGGGGCAGGTAAGGGCAGGTGGTGTGGGTCAGGTCACGCGGCAGCCCTAATGACCAACACCTGGGGAAGTGTTCGGCTGGAAGGTAATGAGCTGAGGTTTGTCTGCCTGGCCACTCTCTCTCTCTCTCTCTCTCTCTCTCTCTCTCTCTCTCTCTCTCTCTCTCTCTCTCTCTCTCTCTCTCTCTCTCTCTCTCTCTCTCTCTCTCTCTCTCTCTCTCTCTCTCTCTCTCTCTCGGGACAAGTTAGAGAAAGAAAACACATTAGAAAATTTAACTTAGGAGGCCACGGGAGGTCAGAGAGAGAGAGAGAGAGAGACCTTTCCTCCTCCCCACCTCTCTCTCCCCATTGCCCACTCAAAGGTCAAGAATTGAAGAGGTTAAACTTACTATTCTCTCTCTCTCTCTCTCTCTCTCTCTCTCTCTCTCTCTCTCTCTCTCTCTCTCTCTCTCTCTCTCTCTCTCTCTCTCTCTCTCTCTCTCTCAATCCTTTCATTCCACCACACTAACTTCTTACTTTTCTTCATGACATTTTTCTTTTTTCTCTTCTTTTCTTCTCCTTCCTTCCTTCCTATCTTCTTTTCTTCCTTCCTTCCTTCCTTCCTTTCTTTTTTTCTTCCTTCCTTCCTTCCCTCCTTTCTTTCTTTCTTTCTTTTTTCTTTCTTCTTCCTTCCTTCCCTCCTTTCCTTTCTTTCTTTCTTTCTCCTTGCCTCTCCTTTCCTTATTTCCTTCCTTCCTTCCTTCCTTTCTTTCTTTCTTTCTTTCCCTTTCCTTCTCTTCCTTCTTCAAAATTCCTGTTAAGAAAAATAGATTTGTTTCACTCCAGATCCTATTTTTCCTCCTCCTCCTCCTCCTCCTCCTCCTCCTCCTCCTCCTCCTCCTCCTCCTCCTCCTCCTCCTCCTCCTCCTCCTCCTACTCGTCTTCTCAATACTCATCCGTACAAGAAAATAACCTGTATTGTATTTGTCTTTTTCTTTCAATGTAAATATGATTGCTTTCCGGAGAGGCAGGAAGAAGAGGAGGAGGAGGAGGAGGAAGGAGGAGGAGGAGGAGGAGCAGAAGGAGGAGGAAGGAAAAAAAAGGATAGATTTGTGAAGGAAAACAAATATAAAAGTGGTTTTTCAGTAGTAAGGAAAAAATTATGACTCTCTCTCTCTCTCTCTCTCTCTCTCTCTCTCTCTCTCTCTCTCTCTCTCTCTCTCTCTCTCTCTCTCTCTCTCTCTCTCTCTCTCTCTCTCTCTCTCTCTCTCTCGTTTGATTTATTATTCTTACATTCCTACAC
>NC_059263.1:1190000-1255000 GCF_017591435.1 Portunus trituberculatus | reverse complement strand
AGCTCCACGACCCTGAGAGAGAGAGAGAGAGAGAGAGAGAGAGAGAGAGATATATAGAAGGACATTTACGAGTAAAATTAAGATTACTCTCTCTATCTCTCTCTCTCTCTCTCTCTCTCTCTCTCTCTCTCTCTCTCTCTCTCTCTCTCTCTCTGGTGATGATGTGAGCGAATTAAAATGGATTTGAGCGAAGGGAAGAGAAATTTTTGCCAGTTAATCCGATAGCAAGCAGTCAGTGTGTGTGTGTGTGTGTGTGTGTGTGTGTGTGTGTGTGTGTGTGTGTGTGTGTGTTTATTTAATTTCGCCCGCTGTGGTTGATTTGTTTTTATTCAATAAGTTTAAGTGGAGATTAATGGACCTTTCAGTTTTGTGTTTGTTTTGTGGCGTTGTTTTTTCATTTGATCATTTTCTCTTTATTTATTTTGTTTTCTTTCGTTTTTCCTGATCAGTTTTCTTTCCTTCTTTATTTCTTTCTTTCTTTCTTTATTTATTTTTTTTTTGGTTAATGAATGTTGTGTGTTTTTATTTTTTCTTTATTTTTTTTCCTGTGCTAATCTTTTTCTTTTTTTCTGAATGTTTTTTTCTTCTAATTTTGCTTTTGTTTAGATTTTCTTTATTTATTCTCAAATGGAAATTGATCACCTTGCTTGAAATCGTGTGTGTGTGTGTGTGTGTGTGTGTGTGTGTGTGTGTGTGTGTGTGTGTGTGTGTGTCTGCTGGTTGCCAGTGTGCACACACACACACACACACACACACACACACACACACACACACACACACACACACATTTACCTGTCACACAAGGAAAATCAGGCCATGTCTCTTGATACCCCCATTCCCCTCCCTCTTCCTCCCGTCAGCCCTCCCCATCCCTCCCCCCTTCCCATCACCCCATCACCCCACTGGAAACTAGGTCACATACAAGGAAGCACATGACCTTGAGACCTTCAGAGGCGAGGTTATCAGTCACCCTTTCTTTGACTGCCCATCTCGTGACCTCTTGACCCCAATAGGACCCAGGAAGAGAGGCACGGGAGGTCATGTAGGAATGTCACTGTAGCGCCTTCACTTCTCGCTGGAGTGTGACTTTTAGGTAACAGGTGGTCAGGCGGCAGGTGAAGAGGTCACTCTGTCTCACGTGGGGTCACCTGTGTTCACCTTTACGACCAGTGCAGAGAGAGAGAGAGAGAGAGAGAGAGAGACGTAAATATCTCAAAATCCAAAAGTAGAAATGACTTATCGAGAGAGAGAGAGAGAGAGAGAGAGAGAGAGAGGCCAATAATGCTAAATGGAAGGGACAGAAAGAAGCATTTAAGGATTTAGGAGGAAAAGATGCCATTTTTTAAGTAGTAAATGAGAGAGAGAGAGAGAGAGAGAGAGAGAGAGAGAGAGAGAGAGCAATAAACAATAAGCGTCGGATGTAAATCATTAGAACATTTTCGTGGCTAGAAAAAAGATGAGGTTATTTCTTTCTTTCTTTCTCTCTCCCTTTCTCTCCTTCCTTCACCCCCCACCCTTACACCTTCCCCTCCTCCCCCTCTTCTTCCTCCCCTTCCCCCAGCCACCTTCCCGTTTGGCAGACTTATAACTTGTCCCTGACGAGGAGGAGGAGGAGGAGGAGGAGGAGGAGGAGGAGGAGGAGGAGGAGGAGGAGGAGAAAGTAAAAGGTTAAATAGTGACGATGATAAAAGTTTGCTTGTGTCATTTTCTTCTTTATTCCTTCCTTTCATCTTCCTTCTTTCCTCTCCTCTTTCTCCACCTCCTTGTTATTCCCTTTCTTTCTCTTCCTTTATTTATCCTCTCTCTTCTCTCCTCTTCTGTTCCGTGTCTGTCTTGTTGGAGTTAGTTTATTCTCTCTCTCTCTCTCTCTCTCTCTCTCTCTCTCTCTCTCTCTCTCTCTCTCTCTCTCTCTCTCTCTCTCTCTCTCTCTCTCTCTCTCTCTCTCTCTCAGTATATAATTGTTTATCATCACCTCTCTCCTCTTCCTCTTCCTCTTCCTTCCTCTTCCTCTTCCTCTGTCTCTTCTATATGTAACTATTTATTATCACTGCGGTCTTCCTCTTCTTCCTCCTCCGCCTCTTCTTCTTCCTCCTCCTCTTCTTCTTCCTCCTCTTCCATCTCATCATCATTTTATTCCCTTCCTTTCCTCTTCTCTCCTCATGAAACGCGTACCGATCATTTTAATGTATTTTTTCCTCCTTTTATCCTCTTTCGGCTTAATTTATCAGTTTGTCGTGTTTTCTTCTTTTCCTCTTCCTCTTCTTCTTCTTCGTATAAATTTTAGTTCTTCTTCTTCCCTCTTCGTATAAATTTTAGTATCTCATATTGTTATTATATTTTGTTATCATCTTTATTTTATCCTTTTTCTTCTTCTTCTTCCTTTTTATCAGTTTATCGTATGTCATCATTTTTTCTTCTTTTTCTTCCCTCTTCGTATAAATTTTAGTATCTCACATTGTTATCACCTTTTGCTATCTCTTTCTATCTCTTTTTCGACATCTTACATCATCAGTTTGTTGGTGTTGTCTTCTTCCTCTTCATCAGTTTGACGTATTTTCTTCTTTTTTCTTCCTCTTTTGTCTTCCCTCTTCGTAAAAATTTTAGTATCTCACATTGTTATCATCTCTTTTTTTTATCTCTTTTTCGACATCAGTTTGTTGTTATTGTCTTCTTCCTTTTCGTCAGTTTATCATATTGTCTTCTCTTCCTTATCTTTTCCTTCTTAGTGTGAAATTTAGCATCTGTCACTTTCTCACCTTGTTTTCCTGTCATCTGTTCTCTTGCCATTATTTGTCTGTTTGTATTGTCTTCCTTTCCTTATCAGTTCCTCGTAACGTCTCTTCCCTTATCTTTTTCCTTCCTCTTCGTATAAAATTTTGTATCTATCACCACCACCACCACTACTACTACCTCCTCCTCCTCCTCCTCCTCCTCCTCCTCCTCCCGGGCGGCAGTGCAGGTGTGTGAGGGGGTCATGGTGACAGGCAGGGCGCGGCGTCACCCTGATCACCCTGGAACGACTCACTCTTAGCTGTGAATGTTGCTTTTTTTACTTTGAGTGCAGTTTTTATTCGTTTGTTTAATTGCTGTATTTATTTATTTGTTTATTTATTTATTTTAGTGCATTATTTTTTTTTTTTTTTCATTTTTTCTTAGTTTTTTTTTTCCTTGGCTTTTTTTTCTATTCCTGTTTTGTTGTTTTTTTCAGTTTTGATTTGATTTGATTTTTTTTTTTACATGTTTTTCTTATTTTTTCTTTTATTGATATGTGTTTGTGTGTTTGTTTGTTTGTTTGTTTTTGATACGGCACCTCGTTGGGTATTCACTCATTCTTGCTTAGTGTTTTTCGTGTTGTGTTTGTTGGTCTATTTGAGTGTGACATTTCCTTGTTTGACTTAATTATTTAGTCACGCGTTCATTTCCAGCGCGGCATTTCCTGGTTCATTTATTTATTTACTGCCTTTTATTCTTTTTTTTTTAATCTATCACATATTTATTGACTTTTCTCTTTAGCTTTCCTTTTCGTCTATCTATTTATTTTTTGCCTTTCATTCATTTATTTATTTATTTATTTATTTATTTATTTATTTATTATGTTGTACACGTGCGTTGACATTTTTATTTGTTTATTCACTCCTATATATATTTCCCTAATCTTATGGTATTCCCTGAAGTTCACCTGTGTCCTTTACTGCTTTTCTCTCTCTCTCTCTCTCTCTCTCTCTCTCTCTCTCTCTCTCTCTCTCTCTCTCTCTCTCTCTCTCTCTCTCTCTCTCTCTCTCTCTGTAGATAAAAAGTAACAATGAAAATGGTTTATGTGGAGAATAGATTGAATAGACTAACACACACACACACACACACACACACACACACACACACACACACACACACACACACACAAACACACACACACAGAGAGAGAGAGAGAGAGAGAAGTAGAAGGTTGAAAGTCATTATATAAAAAAAAAGGAGGAAAAGAATGTGTAGAATTGGATTTAAATTATTACTTCTACTTGCACATCTCGATTTTCTTTTTTTATTTTCCTCGTGTTGTGACTTTCCTTCTTTTTTTTTCCTTCGTCTTTTTGTATCTTTATTATTCTTATTCCTTAAAACTTCCCCTGCTCTGAATGATCTGTCCGTTTATCACTTTTCCACTCTTTTTTTTTTTAGTGTTAGCTTTGCTTGCTGTCTTTATTGTTCTCACTCCTTGCCTCATTTCTCCCTCATTATCTCTCGTCATTACGGACTTTCTCTTCCATTTTTGTTTTCTTTTTTATTTCTCTTGTTTTGGTGAGACTTCTTACATGTATATTACTCGTTTGAACATGGAGGAAGGTCTGTGTGGGTGGAGGTAAGAGGGAAATATGGAGGAAAGATTGCAAACTTTTTAGAGGGAAAATTGAAAAAAAATAATAATGTCCTGTTTTGGTGAGATTTTTTACAAGAATATTACTAGTTTAGAACATGGAGGAAGGTCTGTGTGGGTGGAGGTAAGTGGGCGTATGACATAGAGGGAGATATGGAGGAAAGATTGCAAAGTTTTTAGAGGAAAATTGAAAAAAAATAATAATGTCCTGTTTTGGTGAGATTTTTACAAGAATATTACGGGTTTTTGTTGTTTAGTGTTCATTATTGCTATCTTTTTCCTCCTCCTCGTCTTTATCTTCTTTTTTCCTCTCTCTTATCTCTGTTTTCATCTTTTATTGCTCCTGTTCCTTATTTTTATTGCACATCCTTTACCCCATTTCATCATTTATTGTTTCCTTCGTATTCTTTCTTTGTTTCAATCCTTATTGTTCTTTATTCTTCATATCCTCCTCTCCTCTCCTCTCCTCTCCTCTCCTCTCCTCTCCTCTCCTCTCCTCTCCTCTCCTCTCTCTCTCTCTCTCTCTCTCTCTCTCTCTCTCTCTCTCTCTCTCTCTCTCTCTCTCTCTCTCTCTCTCTCTCTCTCTCTCTCTCTCTCTCCCTCCATATCACCATTATCATTTCTCTATCACCATTTAAATTTTCTTCCTCTGCCTCTATACCCATCCTTTCCTTCTCTATTCCTTACCTCTCCCCTTCTCTCATCATCATCATCATCATCATCATCATCATCATCATCATCATCATCATCATCCTTACCCCTCACTCTGGTACCTGGCCACTCGTCATTCCTAGCTAATTAACGTTCGTGCAGGTGTGTGTGATTAATGGCCAGGTGTGTTCTCGGTGAAGGGGCACGATTGAGAGAAGAAGGCTTTGACAGGTGTATGTTTATAGGGACTGGTTGGTTGACTGGTTGAGTGGGTGATTTGCTGGCTGGCTGGCTGGCTGGCTGGCTGGCTGACTGACTGACTGACTGACTGACTGACTGACTGACTGACTGGTTATCTGGTTGGCTGGCTGATTGGATGATTGGTTTGTTGACTGACTGGCTGGCTGGCTGGCTGGCTGGCTGGCTGGGTGACTGGTTGGCTAGTTGGCTGGGTGACTGACTGACTAGTGGACTGGTTGGCTGGATATATGAGCGGATGTTTGTAAAGGGCAGAGCACGTGTGGGGTGTGGGATGCTGAGGTGAGAAAGAGAGAGATAGCTTAACAGGTGTAAGAGAGAGAGAGAGAGAGCGAGAGCGTTGGTATAAAAATAGTATAGCAAGCCATTGTTTCTTTGTCACCACCACCACCACACCACCACCACCACCAGTAACTTCACCAACCAAACTTTTTAAGCTGATTATACACCTGAAGGAGGAGGAGGAGGAGGAGGAATACACAGGAAAGAGGGGTGACAGGAGGCCTTGTGACCGTGATAGCATGAAGACCAGAACTGAACCGCGTATTCCAAATGCGGTCTCACTAATGACGTAAATAGACGCGTTAGGACTTCAGGTGTTTTGCAATCAAACTTACGCAAAATAAATCGATGAGGAGGAGGTGGTGGTGGTGGTGGTGGTGGAGGAGGAGGAGGAGGAGGATTTGTACCAAGATAGGGTATATACAAAGGAATACAAAGGAAAGACCAAGGAACAACAGACCCTGGAGTCCTTACTAGGCTGCTTGGTTAACTATTCTATACTAACTACATAGTGTTAGAAACAGGACAGGAAAGCAGAAGGCTCCTCCCCACCCACCATATAAAGAGAAAGAGAGAGAGAGAGAGAAAAAAATAAGAAAATAATTGTAAGGAGAGAAAGGAATTCAAGGTAAATGAAAGAAAGAGAGAAGAAAAAGATGATAAATGAAAGAATTAGAAGAAGGGAGAGAGAAGATGAATATGAAGGAAGAGAAGAGAGGAGAGGAGAAAGGAAGAGGACCAGAAATAGAAAGGAAGAACAAACAACATGAGACATACTGACCCTTAGGAGGAGGAGGAGGAGGAGGTGGAGGTGGAGGTGGAGGTGGATGGAAGGAAGGAAGTAAGGAGGAGGAGAGGAAAGGAAGGTATGTTAGTTGCCAAGAGAGAGAGAGAGAGAGAGAGATTAGCATACTTATTGGTGATCGTGTGTGTGTGTCGTGTAAGCTTTAACTTGTGCACATGAATAATGTCTTTTTTTTGTACGTGTGTGTGTGTGTGTGTGTGTGTGTGTGTGTGTGTGTGTGTGTGTGTGTGTGTGTGTGTGTGTGTGTGTGTGTGTGTGTGTTTTATCTTCATCTTGTCTTACTGCCTTCCTCCTCCTCCCTTCCTTCCTTCCTTCCTTCCTTCCTTCCTTCCTTCCTTCCTTCCTTCCTTCCTTCCTTCCCTTCTTTTTTCCTTCCTGTTTTTCAACCACTGTTTTCTCTCTCTCTCTCTCTCTCTCTCTCTCTCTCTCTCTCTCTCTCTCTCTCTCTCTCTCTCTCTCTCTCTCTCTCTCATTAACTTGACAATAGAAGGTAACTTACGATGTATTAACCCAACTCTCCCTTCCTCCTCCTCCTCCTCCTCCTCCTCCTCCTCCTCCTCCTCCTCCTCCTCCTCCTCCTCCTCCTCCTCCTCCTCCTCCTCCTCCTCCTCTTCTTGACCCTTCCCGGCCATCTGTGTGTCTGGGGTCGAAGGTTGGTGACCCCGCGCTGGTGAGGTCATTTGAGTCACCAGGCAGGATCTTGTCAGTCTCTGTTTGTGGTGTGCAAGTCTCATTTCAGTCACCAAATCCTGTGCTGTTAAGTTTGGTGAGGTTTTGGTGAGGTTATTCTGTTAGTCAGCAGGATTTTCAGCTTTGGTGCTTTCGTTTTAGTGAGATGTTCAGTCTTTTAGTCAGTCAGTCAGTCAGTCAGTCACCAGGTTAGCTAATTGTGGTGTCTCCAAGTTAGTCATGAATTGTCAGTTCAGTTACTATCATTCACCAAGTCACATCACAGTCACCACATCACCAACCAGTACTTTCACCAACCCACAAAATAATAATGAGTCACCAGTCACTTAACCAGTCACTCATATCATCAAAACTTACTACACAGTCACTAGTGAACACACACACACACACACACACACACACACACACACACACACACACACACACACACACACACACAGTCACCATTCCCACGAGTATCAAGTTAAGCTTCACCAGGCAAAAAGACACACAGATAGACAGACAAGCAGAAAGGTGAGCGGCCTGCCATGAATCACCAAGCTAACACACACACACACACACACACACACACACACACACACACACACACACACACACACACACACGGTAATCACTTCGCCACCGCCACCAATCACCACATTACTCCATCACCAGTTTAATCACCAGTTTGTCGCAGTGTTAGTCGTTCATTTGTCGCGGCTCACACCTGTCACCTGCGTCACCTGAGCGCTAATGAGGAGCGTTGGCCACGGACAGGTGTGATGACTGCGACGAATGGTGATCTTGATGAATGGTGCTGGAGGAGGAGGAGGAGGAGGAGGAGGAGATAGTGAAGTTATAATGTTCATGTTCGTCTTAGTTTATGGGCCACGATGAATGCTTGGTGATGGTGAGTGAGTGGTGGTGATGGTGGTGCTGGTGATGCTGGTGGTGGTGGTGGTGATATATTGTGGTGGAAATGTTTATTGCTTTCACTTATGGAGGTATGATTTACTTCAGAGAGAGAGAGAGAGAGAGAGAGAGAGAGAGAGAGAGAGTTGGTGTTTGAGGTGACGGTGTTTGAAGGAAATCTTAACAGGCCTTGACACACACACACACACACACACACACACACACACACACACACACACACACACACACACACACACACACACACACACACACACACACACACACACACACAGAGAGAGAGAGAGAGTGCCTTCGTGACTGCTTGCATTTACTTACCGCCTGTTTGAATATACGTGCTTTCCCTTCCTCCTCCTCCTCCTCCTCCTCCTCCTCCTCCTCCTCCTCCTCCTCCTCCTCCTCCTCCTCCTCCTTCACAACATTCCACAGGTAAACATTGGTCTTTATTCTTTGCAGACACTAACACTTCACACTTTGTCATAAAGGAAGGAAAAAAAAACACATTCTCCTCGCAACTTCATGTGTCACCGTCGCCATGTTGTTAGAGCCGTCACACTGAATCACTCAGGACACTATTACTATGATTTATGTGCTGGAGTGATAAGTGTGTGTGTGTGTGTGTGTGTGTGTATTGAGACTGTTTTGGGTATATCTCTGTTGTTGCTTCTCTCTCTCTCTCTCTCTCTCTCTTAAATTCTGACTGTCTTGTGCTTGTTTACAGTGGGAACAGTTAAGCATGATTTATAAATGGAGCGCCACGTGGAGGTCCGCTGGCTGCTTGCTTCTCTCCTTATTCTCTTATGCTTTGTTCTTATTCTACCTTATGTTTTAATTTATGTTTTTTTGTGGTATTAGGATTCCATGGAACCTCAAACACACACTGTCTTCACCCACCTTATAAACAAGGGCTGTATTTTAATCGTTAATAGGATAGGAAGGTGTGTGTGTGTTTGTGTGTGTGTGTGTGTGTGTGTGTGTGTGTGTGTGTGTGTGTGTGTGTGTGTGTGTGTGTGTTTTTGGGTGTGGTGACCGCTTGGAGGTGGTGACTGGTGGTGATGGTGGTGTCTGGTTTGAAGTAGCAGCATGCGTGACTAGAGGATGACGGGTCGGCTCTCTTCCTCTCTCTCCTCTCCTTTTCTTTCCTCTCACCAGCCTGTAGTATTGCGTAAAACACCTCTTAGAAGACACCGCGGTCACCACAGCATGCACCCCACGCCCTGCCCACACACCTACACCCTCCCCTGCTCCTCCCTGATCCCACACTCTCTTTACACCCTCCCCACAGCTCCACAGTCTCCTTGCAACCACCCTACACCTTCCACACACTACCACACCCTACACCTCTCCCACATACCCTGGATACCACACACCCTACCCACACCATTCTTACACTCTCAACACACTCACGCACATCCTCATCACTCCACACTCTCACCACACCTCACCACACCCACAACACCCTTCCTACACACCCTGAACACCCCACAACCCCCCACACCTGTCTCTCACCTTCCTACTGTTAAGAGAAACTGACCCTTCACTCTCCCCTCACCTCCCCCTCTCACCCCATCACTTCGCTTCTCACAATGCAGACCTCAGTAGTTTTTTATCCTCCCTTCTTTCTCTTTCTCTCTCTCTCTCTTTCTCTTTCTTTCTCAGGGCAGTGGCTTTTCAGATCTCCAGCAAAGGCAAAAATCTTAATGAAATGTCAGTCCAGATGGAGATAACAGTGAGAGAGAGAGAGAGAGAGAGAGAGAGAGAGAGAGTGAGACAGTCCCGTGAGAATCGCAGGTGAAAGACAAGCCGGGAGTTTTAATAAGTTTAGTTAGGCCAAGAGAGAGGGAGATGGGGGGAGGAGATGGAGAGGGAGAGGGAGAGGGAAAGAGAAAGGGAGAGGGAGAGGGAGAAGGTGGGGGGTAACTATTCACTCATTCGCTTCCTCTTGCCTGCCTGCCTGCCTCCTTGCTTGAAAGTCTTCGTGGGGGTAAAAAAGAAGCGTTCAGAGAGAGAGAGAGAGAGAGAGAGAGAGAGAGAGAGAGAGAGAGACTTGGTGACTGTGCGTTGTCTTTTGAGATAAGTCTGGAAAGGAAGGACGGCCATTTTACCGCAGATAGTTTCATGAGATAAGGCCTTTTTTTTTTTTTATCGAGTTGCGCCTGATAATAGATAGACAGTTTTAGCATGGAGTAAGAAAGATAAAAGGGGAAAAAAAAAGATATTTGTTAAGTGTGCAGTGTGCGGAGTGGGAATGCCATTGCGAGTGAACATTTTAAATACAAGACCATTTTAGGCTCTTATCCTCGCTGATAGGCCATCGCGGCGAGGAAGGTTTAAAAGGGAAGGCCATCACTGTGCAAATCCCTCTGTCACTATCTGTTTCTTCACCATCACCCCCTCCCACCATTCTCCCTGTCCCACATCTCCCCCCCCCTTCACACCCATCTCCCAAAAAATTGTAATGCTCCTTTCTAAACAAACTGATAACTGTACAAAACCCTCTCCTACTATCTTTCTCACTATCTTTATGCATCCCCTCCCACCATTCTCCCTGTCCCACATTTCCTCCCTCTCTACACCTTCACATCTCCCAAAAAAATGTGATACTCCTTTCTAAATAAACTGATAACTCTCTCTTACTATCTTTCTTTCTCACCATCTTTTATTTCACCCCTTCCACCATTCTCTCCGTCCCACATCCCCCTCCCTACTCCCATCCCCTGAAATTGTAATAATCCTTTTAAATAAACTGATAACTGTGCAAATCCCTCTCCTGTTATCTTTTTGTTCTTTCATTATATTTTTATCCATCCTCTCTCACCATTCTCTCAATCCCACTGCTCCGTCCACCCCAAAAATTGTAATACTCCTTTCTAAATAAACGGATAACTGTACAAATCCTTCTCTTATTTCCATCTTTCTTTTTTTTTTTTTTTTCATCATCTTTTATCCTCCACCCCCCCTGCCCTTCATTTTTTTTTTCCTGTCTCCCCCACCCTATCCATCCCCAAATATTGTTATACTCCTAAATAAACTGGTAACTGTGCAAATCCTTCTCTTTCTTCTATCTTAGTTTTATTCATCATCATTTATCCTCCACCCTCTCCCCGTCATTTTCTTTGCTTCCCACCCACCCACCCCCCCAAAAAAATTGTAATATTCCTTTCAAAATAAACTGATTACTGTGCAAATCCTTCTCTTACTACTATTTTTTTCTCACCTCTCCTCCATTTTCTCAGACCAAAAAATGTAATACCCCTTTTTAAATATATTAGTAACTGCAAATGCCTCTTCCACTATTTTTCAGTGTTTATTTTCTTCATCTTTTTAACCCCTCATTAATTTTCTCGGCCCTTTTCTTCGCCCCCAGAAATTGTAATATCCCCTTTCTAAGTACTAATAGCTGTGCGAATTCCTCCCAGTACAGCAGCAACCTTTTCACTTCAGCTCGCCTCCACAAGAACAGAGAGGTGAGAATCTTGTCCTTTTGCTCTTTCACCACGACTGTTTTCCAAGGCCACATAAATGATTTGTCGTGTTCTTGAGAGTGTTCCTTCCATTAGTAATGTGGAAATTCTGTTAATCTGTCACTAAAGCCGTAAAAACACCTTCAAAAACGCGTGTAGGATCAACCAAAGCCTTTACAAGTGGTATTAGTGTGGCGCAAAAGTGTTTTGGTGTTACATGCGAGACAGCAGTGCACGTGTTTCGCCTCGTGTAAGAGTTAGTGGGATGGGGAGAGGCAAGGTGGACAAAAAAGGAGTGCAGGAAAACTTACATTGCGTTGCTTTCAACTAGACACGGACATCATTTGATCTCTTCCAAATATAAAGACAGAACACGCTCAGTTTTACCTTGTACATTCTTCTCTTACCAATCTGACGGGAGAGACAGTGCACTGGTGGCCTGAGGTGTCCTGTTACTGCATGTTAGCCCCGCACTACCTGAGTAAGGACAATCAGGTGTACTGGTGTGTGATCTGATGTTCCTTTACTTGCAAGAGCGAGGCAAGGTGGGAGTTGGATGTGAAAGGAAAGGCAGGCTATTGCTTGGAGCTCAGCTTGACAAGTACAGACCGTTTCAGTTGACCCGTGCAGGCAGTCCACCGCGGCACAGGCCACCACCTCGCCTCACGGGGCAGTACAAGACAAAGCAAGGCAGGGCAAGGCACGGCAAGGCAGGGGAAGGTGGACAAAAAACCAAGGAAAGAAAGACTATTGCATTGCGTGCCGTGTCTCCTCTTGTCCGCGCCACTCACTGACCCGACATAACCCCGTCCCGTCCATCTCACCCCACCTACCCCTCCCCACCACCTCCACCTCCCCGCATCCTCGTATCGTCCAGGCATCTCGTGACCTGCAGAGTTACAGTCACTCACCACGACACCACGACTGCCGCGCGTCCCCACCAGTGTAACATTGTCTACACCGCCTCCTGCTCTGCCCTGCCTTGCCTACCTGTACCTGTGCGTGTCGTGGCGTGGCGTGGCGTGGCGTGGGGTGGGGCACGAGTAATGGCTCCCACTATCTCGCCATCACCCAGACATCTCCTGACCTCTGGAATAGTGTGCGACATCCCATCCCTTATCTGGTGCACGGCTGTAATATCATTTTTTTTAAGTCCCCCGTGACCTTTCTGAGCCGCGCCACACCTGCTCTGAATGCACCGCACGCCCCTTCACAGCTGCACTGACATTAGTTGTATTAGCCACACGAATGCAAGAATAAAGAGCAGTATGCAGTCGGGCTTCGAGGTAACTCAGGTAACAGGAAGTGACGTGACCCGATGCATTGTTGTGAGTCGCCATAACTCAGCAGTGCCTGTCTCGTGGTGGTGCACGCGCCTCACACTGGCTCATGTGTTGCTTGACTCTTGTAGCAGCGGCCTGGAATACACGGCCAGCTGACAGAGATGAATGGAGGCAGGCGGAGGAGTCTTTGTACTGTCGCGTCTTTGTTCTGCAGTGCTGGGGTTAGAGGCACTGATGGTGGTGATGATGATAGTGATAAAAATGATAAACTCCGCCACACCTATCTTCGAAATTATATTAAACTCGAAAGAAAGGCGTGTACTATTGTATTCATCTAAAACAGCGAGCAGTAACCTCTTTTTTTCTGCAAGTAATGGGAATTAATGAAAGGCTCGTCTATCTGATTAATTTTTCGCTATTTCTCACTCCTGGCAACGCTGAGACCAAACCTTAACCTCACATACGAGTACAACCTGACCTGCCTCACACACAGACCAGGGACACACACACACACACACACACACACACACACACACACACACACACACACACACACACACACACACACACACACACACACACACACACACACACACACACACACACACACACACACACACACACACACACACACACACACACACACACACATACACACACACACACACACACACACACACACACACACACACACACACACACACACACACACACACACACTCTGTTCCACCACACCTGACACCACCTCGCCGCCACGCCTTATTAGACACAGCAGCAATGGTCAATAAACTAAACCCGTTGAACAAAGAAACACACTTTACAGCCTAACAAAAAGCAGTGGCCTCGCAATGTACCGTAACAGCGTCTTCTTAGCTCAGCGTGGCGCATCGGACCCCGGACGGTATTGGCCATGAACCACGTGTGACCCTCGGAGAAAATAGATGAGAAAAGAAAAAGCAAGAAAAATAATGGTACAGGTACTTTATGGTCTTAGGGAAATCATAATGCTAGTTGTGTTTATCTGTACATTTTTTTAAGTTACCCTCAAAAAAGATTCTCAAAAGAAAAGGAAAAAAAAAGAAAATAATAATGGTACAAGTATTTAATGAGGATAGGGAAATCAGGACACTTGTTGCATTTATTTACCTGTGTCCATTTCTGACATAATCCTCATTAAAAGAAAGAAAGAAAAGGGGCCTTAAAAAAGAAAAAGATGGTACAGGTATTTTATGACCTTCAAGGAATCAGGACGCTCGTTGTGTTTACCTGCGTCCATTTTTGACATTACCCTCATCAAAGAATAAGGTTCTCAAAAAAAAAAGAAACTAATAAATGATGTTAGGGAAACCAGGACTCTCGTTGTGTTCACCTGACGTTACCCTCATAAAAAAAAAAAAAACGAAAAATTGTGACCCTCAAAAAGAAGAAGAAGAAGAAGAAGAAGAAGAATAGTACATGCATTTTATGGTCTTAGGGAAACCAGGACTCTCGATGTGTTTACCTGTATACATTTTTGACATTACCTCATAAAAAAAGGAGCTAAAAAATATCAAATGGTACAGTGTTTTATGATGTAAGGGAAACCAGGATGCTCGCTGTATTCACCTGCATCTATTTTTATCCATCTATATGCTTGTCTGATGCTCCCTCGGCCCTTGCAGTCACGAGTCACTTTCCAAGCTTCACGGATTCACAGGCTGGCAAAGAAAATGGAGGTGTGAGGACTGGCTCAGCTTTGGTTTGTTAGAGTTAGGTGAGGTGACACTAAGTTAGATTTGCTTGTTTCGTTTATTTAGGTTAGATTTAGTTAATTTTGATGTCTTAGGGTTTTTTCTAGGTTAGGTTTGGTTGGTTTTGTTTTGACTTGGTTTGGTGAGGTTGATTCACGTAGGTAAGGTAAGGAAGAAAATTGGTTAAAGTTAAGTGGTTAGATTATTTTAGGCTAGGTATAGGTATAGGTGAGGTTAGGCTAGGTAGGTAGGTTAGGTCAGGTAAGGTTAGGTTAGGTTAGGTTCGGTCAGGTTAGCTTAGGTTAGATCAGGTTAGGTTACGTTAAGTCAAGGTTAGGTTAGGTTAGGTTTCTTTACGTTTGGTTAGGTCAGGTTAAAGAAAGGTTAGGTTGTGTTAGGTTTTAAAGTTAAGTTAGACACCACGGAAAGCCATAAACAAGCCTTACCTGACAGACCAACACGCCAGAAACAAAGCGGACCATCCCCGGCCCACACCTGCCCACTCCTTGCCCACACCTTGTCCACACCTTGCGCGTGACCCACCTGGTGAACGACCCTCCACCCTTCCACCTCCCCTCACCCAACGACCACCCCTCCTACTGCCCAGCCTTGCCAGCCCACCCCAAGCACAACCAACCCTCCACACCACATCCCCACCCTTCCAACGTGGCCCAAGACGCCCCCAGACCACACCCCAGACACTGCCCTCCCCTTCACACTACTAAGAAACCCCCCTCCTCAGTCCCAACCTCCACTTAGTCCCCCTCCCTCCCCCTTCCTCTCCACCCCCCTTCGTGCCTTGGTGGGTGGAGAAATGCCCCGTTTTTAACACATTCAAGTCCCGCTGCGCCCACCAATGCCCGCCTGCCCGCCCCGCGCCTCTGATGTATTGTTGCGCCGCCTCGTGACTCGCCCCCGACTGATGAAAGGAAGGGAGGGCCGTGTGTGTGTGTGTGTGTGTGTGTGTGTGTGTGTGTGTGTGTGTGTGTTTTAGGTGAGGTAAAGGTTGAAGTGTGCACAAATTTACGTACATTCACCTACTCACACGTGTTTTCTCTCTCTCTCTCTCTCTCTCTCTCTCTCTCTCTCTCTCTCTCTCTCTCTCTCTCTCTCTCTCTCTCTCTCTCTCTCTCTCTCTCTCTCTCTCTCTCTCTCTCTCTCTCTCTCTCTCTCCATTTAACCTGTGAATTTGTAATTTCTTCTCTAATGATAAACTAATATTCCTCCTCCTCCTCCTCCTCCTCCTCCTCCTCCTCCTCCTCCTCCTCCTCCTCCTCCTCCTCCTCCTCCTCCTCCTCCTCCTCCTCCTCCTCCTCCTCCTCCTCCTCCTCCTCCTCCTCCTCCTCTTCCTATCCCTCTCACTCTCTTCCTTCCACTAACACAAAGTTTATGCAAAATACGAGACAGGTTTCAGAATTATGATCTGTACCTTTCCTCCTGTACATGAATGGGAGGAGGAGAAGAAGAAGAAGAAGAAGAAGAAGAAGAAGAAGAAGAAGGAGGAGGAGGAGGAAGGAGGAGGAGGAGGAGGAGGAGGAGGAGGAGGAGGAGGAAGAGGAGGAGGAGGAGGAGGAGGAACATTGGTGGTATGGTAAAGAGATGAAGTTTGGAAGCTGTTAGCAGGAAAAAAGTGAGATAAAAGAGAGAGAGAGAGAGAGAGAGAGAGAGAGAGAGAGATTCAGGCGTGCTAATAGGTGTGTGTGTGTGTGTGTGTGTGTGTGTGTGTGTGTGTGTGTGTGTGTGTGTGTGTGTGTGTGTGTGTGTGTTGTAACTCCCTGACCATGAAGGAGGAAAGAGGAAGACGGAGAGGAGGAGGAGGAGGAGGAGGAGGAAAAAAACAAAGAAAAAAGAGAAAGGGAAAAAAAAAATTTGGCAATATGATGCATTGTTTTCTAGAAGGCTGCTGATGATGATGATAGTAGTGGTGGTGGTGGTGGTGGTGATTGCATTAATGTTATATACTATTAGGAGTGGTGGTGGTGTTGGTGGTGGTCCTGCTGGTGGTGGTGGTGGTGGTGGTAGTGTTGGTGGTGGTGGTGGTGTTGGTGTTGGTGGTGGTGTAAGGAATATCCAGCCAGAAAGTGTTACAATCCACGTGACTTCCAACCATTGTTATGTCGGCCATTGTATGTACAGTGGTGGTGGTGGTGGTGGTGGTGGCGGTGGTGGTGATAGTGGTGGTTATATGACTTTGTATACCTGTGTTGGTGGTGATGGTGGTGGCAGTGGTCATAGTGGTGGTGGTGGTGGTGGTGGTGATAATGGCAGTCTTTAAGTATGGTGCCCTATAGTATAATGTAAAAATCCATCCTGGTGCTTATGTATGTATATATGTATGTATGTATGTATGTAAAGAATATGTATTAAATCATAGTATACATTGATTCACTTGATTATGATACCACCTTAAACAATAAGCCAAATAAGAATTAAAACGTAATCTATAGGTATGTTTGTATGTATGTATGTATGTATGTATGTATGTATCAATGGTGGTGGTGGTGGTGGTGGTGGTGGGTGTTGATAGTGAAGGAGCATTTTCTTCCTTCTTAACGAAATTGATTGTGTTAGTGGTTGATAACGTTGCTGGATTATTGTTTCCCCTTCGTCTTCGTTCCTTCCTCTCCCCTCTCCCCTCTCCCTTCCTTTCTCTCCCTCTCTCCCCTCTCACTTCCTCTTATTAAGCCCTCTCCCTCTTCGCTCCCCTTCTCTTCCTCTCTCTTTACTTAGGGCGGGAAAAATACATCACAACTGACGAGAGAGAGAGAGAGAGAGAGAGAGAGAGAGAGAGAGCAGTAATCATGAAGTCTAACATTATAAACATTGTGTTGTGTTATCTCTTACACTTGCGCTGCTTAATTGCAAGTTAATTAGGTTTTAAAAGGATGCTTATGTTTGCAGCGATAGTTCAACAAGGGTTCTGCTCCACTGATAGGTAGAAAACACTCCCATCAAAACCTCCTTCCACCCACTTTCCTTCCTTCTTACCTCTGATTTCTCTCCTCTTCTCCTTCATGTCTGTCCTTCTCCGTTCTCCTTATCTTCCTTTCCTTCCTTCAAAACCTCCTTCCTCCCACTTTCCTTCCTTCTTACCTCTGATTTCTCTCCTCTTCTCCTTCATCTGTCCTCCGTTCTCCCTATCTTCCTTTCCTTCCTCCAGTTTGTATGTGGAGTGCAATTGAGTGAAGAAAGGTTAGAACACTCTTGAAAACTTGACTTATTTATCCCTGGTCTTCGGAAATCGTATTGACCAACGAGGAAAAAAATTAAACCACATGAAAACTTAACTTATATAATCTCTAATCTGCGTGGTCTTTGAAAATGGTCTTGATGAACGAGGAAAATATATCAACACACGTGGTAATTTGACGCATCTGGGTGACCTTTGATGGTGACACTAGGAGACGAGGAAGGGTTACACCACACACGTTAGCTTCACTTATCATCTCTACTGACAAACGAGATACAAGAAATAAAGGAAAAATAGTCTTAATTCAGGGTTTTCTTTTTATTTTTACAATGTCAGTAATGAGTTAAAAACAAAAACACTGAAATAAAAGAATACAGAAATAGACAAAATAAAGAAAAATACAAAACTTCCCAAAACACACACACACACACACACACACACACACACACACACACACACACACACACACACACACACACACACACACACACACACACACACACACACACACACACACCACAAACACACACACACGTACCATACTAACATAAACCACCATCACTTACCCCCACTCTCCCCACTCCACCCCACTCCACCCTCCACCCACGTAACCATACTCCAAGTGGCCAGTATACAATAGTGGAGCTGGTATGTTGAGGAGCAGGAGGAGGTGGAGGAGGAGGAGGAGGAGGAGAAAGAAGAGGGAGAAGAGGATAAGGAGATAATTGGTGTGCTGATATAATGCTTGGAGGGAAGGTTGAGGTTTGGATGGGGAAGGGGAGATGTGGTGGTGGGGAGTAGGAAGATGTGGAGGTGGTGGAGTCGTGGAGATGAGTTTGGGAGGATGTGGTGAAGGTAAGAGGTGGTGGTGGTGATGGGGAAGATAATGTGAGTGTGTGTACGAGGCAATTGTAAGGCAGTCATTTTAAACGCTTTGTGTGTGTGTGTGTGTGTGTGTGTGTGTGTGTGTGTGTGTGTGTGTGTGTGTGTGTGTGCCGAGGTGTACACAGCTGTGGTAAAAGGATGACCATTAAATAGACACCAAATATTGCAAAGAATTTTAAACATGAATTATCGCCTATTCTCTCTCTCTCTCTCTCTCTCTCTCTCTCTCTCTCTCTCTCTCTCTCTCTCTCTCTCTCTCTCTCTCTCTCTCTCTCTCTCTCTCTCTCTCTCTCTCTCTCTCTCTCTCTCTCATACAGGTATCAATACACATTTTAGTTTTCATTATTGGTAGAAAGTGTGTGTGTGTGTGTGTGTGTGTGTGTGTGTGAGAGAGAGAGAGAGAGAGAGAGAGAGAGAGAGAGCATAATACACTGAGTGGGTAGAAAACAATATAAAAGAGTTACGGCGTTCCTCTGAGCAAAAGGTTCGCTTATTAGGGGTAATTTGGAGGTGGTGGTGGTGGTGGTGGTGGTGGCGTGAGAACCCTGATTTACTTTCCCGAAATGCTAACTTCTGTGGTGGTGGTGGTGGTGGTGGTGAGGACCCTTCTATGTATAATGTATTTCTCTCTCTCTCTCTCTCTCTCTCTCTCTCTCTCTCTCTCTCTCTCTCTCTCTCTCTCTCTCTCTCTCTCTCTCTCTCTCTCTCTCTCTTTTTTTTCTCGATTTGCTTTTATTTGTTATGTTTCGTAATTCGTTGTTTTGTGTTTCTTTTCTTCTTTATTTGGTGTTTTTTGTGTGTCTTCCTTTCCTCCTCTGTTTTAATCTGCTTCTTCTTTGTCTTTGTTTATTGTTTGTTTTACCTTTCTCTTTATTTTCTCTTTTCTTTTCTTTTTCTTAAATTCTTGGTCACTTCATTCATTTTCATTTTCTTTTCTCTCAATCTTAAAATATTTTCGCTTTTTCTCCTTTTTTTTATTTTCTTTTAATTTTGATTGTTTTGTTTCTTATTTTTTTTTTATTCTATTTTCCTTTCTCCTCTTTTATTTGATTTTTTGTTTTCTCCCCATTCGCAAAGCTCCTCCATCTCCTTTACTCTCTTTCAATATTTTTTTTTTTTTTTATTTTCTTTTCTACTTTTATTTATTTTTTCCTCTTTAATATCCTTTATATTTTTCCCTTACGCAAAAATCCTTCCGTCTTTTTTACGTTTTTTTTTTTTTTTCGACATTTTATCCTTACATTTTTTTTCTTGTCACTCGTTCTATGCTCTCTCTCTCTCTCTCTCTCTCTCTCTCTCTCTCTCTCTCTCTCTCTCTCTCTCTCTCTCTCTCTCTCTCTCTCTCTCTCTCTCTCTCTCTCTCTCTCTCTCTCTCTCTCTCTCTCTCTCTCTCTCTCTCTACTTTCTCTCAACATTTCATTCTCTTGACAAATTTTCGTTCCTTTCCACTCGTCCCTTGCACATCCCCTCTTCCTCTCTCCTCTTCCTCTCTCTCTTGATTAGCGAAGCCTTTTTTACATAATACCCTCCTCACCTGTCCGCCTTAATTAGTGAACACCTGTTTTATCTGCACTCTCCCGCGTTCTTAATTAATTAACATCCGACTTTGCTTACCTGTGTTTCCTTCCCCCGCCCCTTTAATGAGTAAATACCTGGATGTGTTACCTGTGTTTTCATCTTTGTCTCTTTGTGTTCAGAAATACCTACATATTTTTTTTTTGTTACCTGTGTGTGTGTGTGTGTGTGTGTGTGTGTGTGTGTGTGTGTGTGTGTGTGTGTGGCTTCGTTTTGTTAATCTTGTTGTAATGAAGATTTTTATTATCGTTTCCTCTCAATTTACTTTCTTTTTTCTTTTGCGATTCTCTTACTTTAGTGTTCAATCCCCTCACTTCCCCTTTCTTCCAGTTTATTCCCTTTCTTTCTCTTTCCCTCTCTTCTCCCTTTCCATCCTCTAATTTTTCTTTCTTTTATCCCCATCTGTCATTCCCTTTCCTTCATTCGTTCCTTCAATTTATCTGGTTCACCCCTTCACATCCTTTATTCCTCTATTTCCTCACCTTTATTCCTACCTTCCTTCCCTTCCTTCCTCTCTCATTTCTCCCTTCTCTCCTTCTTATCTTTTCCCTGTCTAATTCCTCACCCTGCCTCACCGTCCCTCTCCCTTCTCTCTCGTGCACGCCCGCCATCTGGTGTCCCGGTGGCGCGTCTCGGTGTGATTTATGTGCGCGGGGTTGAAGGCACACATAACTCTTCCTATTTTTGGCCACTTTTCAATAAGGTTCGCAGTCTCAGGTTCTCAAGATCTCGTGGTTCGTCTTTTGCTTGTCTCGTTGGTGGCGGTAAGTGAAACCTGACCAGCCACATGCACTGATCCTTCTTGCTTTGTGTGTGTGTGTGTGTGTTTGTCTCCTTGTTCTCTGTTTGTCTAGTGTTTACTTTCGTGTTCATGTTTCGTTGTTTTGTTGGTTTGATCTCGTTTGTTTTGTGTTTTTCCTAGTTATGTATCTTCTTTTCTCCTCCTCCTCCTCCTCCTCCTCCTCCTCCTCCTCCTCCTCCTCCTCCTCCTCCTCCTCTTCCTCCTCCGTCTGTCTGATTCTGACTCCATGGTCTCTTTTTATCATTATTTTTCTCTTTCTTTCTCTATTTTTTTTCAGCTTCTACTAACTTTGAATTTACTCTCTTCTTCAAATCAAAGCTTCCTTCCTCTAATCATCTTCAATCTCTCTCTCTCTCTCTCTCTCTCTCTCTCTCTCTCTCTCTCTCTCTCTCTCTCTCTCTCTCTCTCTCTCTCTCTCTCTCTCTCTCTCTCTCTCTCTCTCTCTGTAATTTTGTTATTTCAATGCTTACTTCTGGAAATGCTTGCTTGAAATGTGAGTGTATCTATTTATTTTGTGTGTGAGTGTATCTATTTATTTATTTTTGTGTTTCTTGGCGGGACGAGTAGTATTTGTATTCCTTATTTGACTGGTATGGATTTCTCCGTCTCGTCTTGTTTACGTAGCAGTCTTGTTGCGTCTCTTTTTTCATCGTGACGTGTTTCTTACGTGTATTGTGGTGCCTCTTGACTCTCTCTCTCTCTCTCTCTCTCTCTCTCTCTCTCTCTCTCTCTCTCTCTCTCTCTCTCTCTCTCTCTCTCTCTCTCTCTCTCTCTCTCTCTCTCTCTCTCTCTCTCTCTCTCTCTCTCTCTCTCTCTCTCTCTCTCTCTCTCTCTCTCTCTCTCTCTCTCTCTCTGAAGGTGTGCCATAACGCTTTCACTGGTGTGGCCTTCCCTTTACCTTGATCAAGTTACTGACATGAAGTTGAGTGATGTTCTTGTCTTTGTTCTTGAGGGTACACCTTCCCGAGTCACCACACACAGCAGGAGTGGTCGAGGGATTCAAGTCATCTCTGGGACGCATTTTTACCTTGAGTTTGGGGTGTCATTAGACGATTTTATTTACATTAGGAAGGGTCTGTGGAAGTTAGAAGATTGATGGCCAGAATCTTCACTGTTTTAATCCCCACATGAGTTTCTGAAGCTGTGTAAAATCAGCAAATAGTGAGCACAATGAATATGGAAACGTGTCTTGGTAGTGAAGGGGTTGTTACTACATGCAGTTGTGTTTCGGCATAGTAGAAGAACAGGAGTCATTCATGAAGGTGTGTGTCACTGTGTCGCTAGCAGATGAACGGCGAGTGATTTTTGTCTTCTTTTCATGTAAGAGAGGAATCTGGTCAAGGATAACAAAAACGATTAAACAAAAAGGTCCACTTAGACGCCAGTTGTCGAGCAGGATCGTAGGAGTTAGCCAAAAGAATGGGATAAATGTCAAAACCTTCTTCTTAAATGAGTTCAGAGCATAGGAAGGTGGAGATACAGAGGCATATGTGATAGTTAGAAGAGAGAGCTTGTTCCGAAACGTGCAAGAAATTAATTGACAGGGATTCACTCCTGTAAGATCAGCCACTTTAGTGATGCAAGTGTGTTGATAATCCTCTCCATGAAAAAAATAAATAAATGAAGGTAGGAAGGTAAAGAAATGCAGGTAACTCTTCAAAAGTGTATTTGTTGCTCTTTAAAGCGAAGAGAAACATTTAACAATACGAATGACTCAATAATGATAATAATAATAATAATAATAATAATAATAATGCGTCTTTTAATTGGTTTCTTTCTTTACCATTAAGTATCTCTCAGGAAGAAATTGACCTAATGACCAACACCCACTTATCTTCTCCTCCTCCTCCTCCTCCTCCTCCTCCTCCTCCTCCTCCGTGACCTTTGCAACCTCGCCTGATCGCCTGGAACACCTGCTGCCCTTCCCCCCCTCCCCATCCCACCACAGGGTATAATTAAGCTGTCGGTCAATATGATTAGATGTTGTTGTTGTTATTGTTGGTGGTGGTGGTGGTGGTGGTGGTGGTGGTGGTGGTGGTGGTGGTGGTGGTGGTGGTGGTTTTCCTTTCCCATCTTTTTTTGTCTTCATCCCTTTGTTAGTATTGTTGGTGTTGTTGTTTTTGTTTTCCTGTTAATGTTGTTATTTGTTATTATTCATCATCACCTTATTCGTATTTATATATTATTTGATTACTACTACTACTACTACTACTACTACTACTACTACTACTACTACTACTACTACTACTACTACTACTAGCGACGTACATTCATTTAATTCTCTCTCTCTCTCTTTACAGGTAAGAGTGAGCCGTCAACACGGACAACTTTTGGTAATGTATAGCTGAGAGAGAGAGAGAGAGAGAGAGAGAGACTAATCCTTGAGGCACGACTTCCACACGATAATTTTAAAGATAACGCGAAGGATGTGTACACTCCTCTCTCTCTCTCTCTCTCTCTCTCTCTCTCTCTCTCTCTCTCTCTCTCTCTCTCTCTCTCTCTCTCTCTCTCTCTCTCTCTCTCTCTCTCTCCGAATCGCTTTGACCTCCTGTACCCTATCTCTCTTTTGGGTCAACTGGGGTCAGCCGCGGGTCATCAGGAGTGAATCTGAAGGAGGAGGAGGAGGAGGAGGAGGAGGAGGAGGAGGTAAAAAGAGGTAACGTTAGGTAGAAAACGAAGATGGAAGGGGTCTTGCGGTTCTCTTCCTTCCTTCCTTCCTTCACTCTTTCCTTCCTTCCTTCCTTCCCTTTCATTCCTTCCTTCCTTCCTTCCTTTCTTTCTTTCTTTCTTTCTTTCTTTCTTTTTCTTCCTTCCTTCCTTCTTCCTTTCCTTCATTTTGTCTCCGTGCCAGTATATTAAATCACACACACACACACACACACACACACACACACACACACACACACACACACACACACACACACACATCTATCTTCGTCTCTCCTCCTCCTCCTCCTCCTCCTCCTCCTCCTCCTCCTCCTCCTCCTCCTCCTCCTCCTCCTCCTCCTGACCTTCTCATGTAGCATTCAAGAGTGATTAGTTAATTGTTTAGAATGTTTATTAATCTCTCTCTCTCTCTCTCTCTCTCTCTCTCTCTCTCTCTCTCTCTCTCTCTCTCTCTCTCTCTCTCTCTCTCTCTCTCTCTCTCTCTCTCTCTCTCCTTTCTTTAATTAAAAGTTGTAATAGGTAGGTGAAATGGGTTTTTTCGTTTTTTCTTTTTTCAACGTAGTTTTATTATTATTACTAGTAGTAGTAGTAGTAGTAGTAGTAGTAGTAGTAGTAGTAACTCACTCAGGATGATGTAAGTGAGGGTGTGAGTGAGGCAGAAACGGAAGAAACACACACACACACACACACACACACACACACACACACACACACACACACACACACACACACACACACACACACACACACAGAGAGAGAGAGATGAAGGATGAAGGATGGCACGTGCTTCCAGAGAGAGAGAGAGAGAGAGAGAGAGAGAGATTGATTACATAAATCATTACTTTTTTATATTTATATTTCTTCTTCTTCTTCTTCTTCTTCTTCTTCTTCTTCTTCTTCTTCTTCTTCTTCTTCTTCTTCTTCTTCTTCTTCTTCTTCTTCTTCTTCTTCTTCTTCTTCTTCTTCTTCTTCTTCTTCTTCTTCTTCTTCTTCTTCTTCTTCTTCTTCTTCTTCTTCTTCTTCTTCTTCTTCTTCTTCTTCTTCTTCTTCTTCTTCTTCTTCTTCTTCTTCTTCTTCTTCTTCTTCTTCTTCTTCTTCTTCTTCTTCTTCTTCTTCTTCTTCTTCTTCTTCTTCTTCTTCTTCTTCTTCTTCTTCTTCTTCTTCTTCTTCTTCTTCTTCTTCTTCTTCTTCTTCTTCTTCTTCTTCTTCTTCTTCTTCTTCTTCTTCTTCTTCTTCTTCTTCTTCTTCTTCTTTATTGTTTCTATTATTACCACCACCGTCATGAAATCAGTCCTCCTCCTCCTCCTCCTCCTCCTCCTCCTCCTCCTCCTCCTCCTCCTCCTCCTCCAGCTGTCAGATCCGTGCTATGTTATATTTGGTTTAGCAATTATCGTTTATAATAAGGTCGTTTTGTTGTCAATGGGTTGTTTGTATTATTGTTTGTCTCTATCAGTGTGTGTGTGTGTGTGTGTGTGTGTGTGTGTGTGTGTGTGTGTGCGCGTGCGTGTGTGTGTGTGTGTGTGTGTACTGACCTCCTTGTGTGTGTTGGCGTTAGAAAGAATCATGTTAGTCTACCCTACTTCTCTCTCTCTCTCTCTCTCTCTCTCTCTCTCTCTCTCTCTCTCTCTCTCTCTCTCTCTCTCTCTCTCTCTCTCTCTCTCTCTCTCTCTCTCTCTCTCTCTCTCTCTCTCTCTCACTCCCCCTCTTTCTACACCTGTTTAATTAGCGTTGACAACACCATCACCATCACCATTACCTGCTCCACCACCACCACCACCACCACCACCACCATTACTACAAACAGCGCTACCAGTTTCCCAGTCATTGCCGCTTCCTTATTTAGAGTGGAGGGCGAGTGAGGCGGAAAAATGGGAGGTTTTGTTGATAGAGTTAAGAGAGAGAGAGAGAGAGAGAGAGAGAGAGAGAGAGAGAGAGAGAGAGTGAGTGTCTTGCCTTCTGCATACAAAGCTTTTCCAAATAGAATTACATCCACCACCACCACCACCACCACCACCACCACCACCACTACCACTACCACCACCACACAACAAAGTAACGGTTCCAGGATTGCTATAAAGGTTTGAATCCTCTTACCATTACAACCTAACACACACACACACACACACACACACACACACACACACACACACACACACACACACACACACACACACACACACACACACACACGTTCCAAGAAAAGAGGAGAGAGTAAGAATCACTTCGTTGGTATTCTCTAATGCACACACAGGCACACGCACACATACACGCATGACCACACACACACACACACACACACACACACACACACACACACACACACACACACACACACACACACACACAGACACGTGCCGACAGAGAGAGAGAGAGTAACGTTAACATACCTGTACCTTTGTTTCTCAGGTGTGGAGGTGGGGGTGGAGTGTGACCTATGTGGACCTACCTGTGTACCGCGCCCCTGTGACTCCACCGCCACGCAGACTCCCGCCTCGCCCCTCTCCACCACGCCAGGTAAGGCACCACTCCACTCCACTCCACTCTTCACCCTTGACCTAACCTCACTTAATCCACTTTCACCCTTGACCTAACCTCACTTAATCCACTTTCACCCTTGACCTAACCTCACTCAATCCACTCCTCACTCTTGACCTAACCTCACTCAATCCACTTTCACCCTTGACCTAACCTCACTCAATCCACTCCTCACCCTTGACCTAATCTTACGCAATCCACCACCTATCCACCATCTATCCAAACCTAAGCAAATATAATCTAACTATCTTTACCTAGTCTAACCTCACCACCTCACCTAACCTCACCTCACCTCATCCAGCCTCATAATGTAACTTTATCGAACCTAATCTAATCTGACTTTACCTTATCTAGTCTAACCTAACCTATTCTTTAAGTTAACATCAATCTGATATAACCTGTACTGTATTTAGCTTCACCTATAACCTTGCCTAACCTAACCTAACTTTCCCTTATCCAGTCCAACCTATATTTAGTTAACTTCACAATATTTTAATCTAACTTGTATATACTGTATTTGGCTTTACCTAACCTAACATTACCAAATCTAACTTACGCTTGTCTTACGTTACCTAATCTAGCACAATCTAACTGAATCTAATCTTTCTTTATTTAGCTTCACATAATTGAATTTTAACCTAACCTAACCTAACCTCTCCTATCCTTGTCTTACCTCATATAACGCGATTTTGTTCATTTTTTTTTTTTTTTTTTTTTGTCCCCTATTTTTTCTTCACCTGCCTCATTGCAGTGTAGCCAGACCAGTGTTGCACCTCGTATTTTTTCTCTTCCTCTTCTTTTTCTTCCTCTTTTATTTTTTTGTTTTCCTCCATCAGTGCTTAGGTGGATAGGTGGGGGTGAATGGATAGTGAAATGTCCCCTTACTACTACTACTACTACTACTACTACTACTACTACTACTACTACTACTACTACTACTACTACTACTACTACTACTACAACCATCTCTCCTTCACCGTAACTAACACCTACCCACGTACAGTACTTATATTACCAACCCATCATTTCTACACCCCCATCACCCCATCACCCCCATCTATCACCCTGGCATCACCTCCCCATCACCACGGAAAGCTATTTATCACCACACCTCAGCCCCCATCAAGCCTCAACCCACCCACGAACACACACACCCCATCCCCCAATCTTCCCATCTCCCCAATCTCCATTCCTCATCTCGCCACGGATGGGTAAAGCGGTTAAGGTTTCTCCCCTTCCCCTTCTCTCCCCTTCCCCCTCCCTTTCTCTCCTTCCTTTCTCCTTCGCATTCCATTTGTATCTCTCCCCCTTTCTCATTCCTTTCCCTTATCTATAGCTGTGGCCTCCTTGCCCCCATCTCTCTCTCTCTCTCTCTCTCTCTCTCTCTCTCTCTCTCTCTCTCTCTCTCTCTCTCTCTCTCTCTCTCTCTCTCTCTCTCTCTCTCTCTCTCTCTCTCTCAAACACGTCCCTCGCCTCCCCATGTCCTCCCCCTCCCCCCCGCGTGTCACTCCTAAAGTCCATCCTATCAAACACGAGGACGTGACCCCAGACAGATGACCTGTGTTGGAATGAACTGATGTTATATCGTTGGTAATGGCGGTCAGTGAGTGAGTGAGTGAGTGAGTGAGCGTGAGTGAGTGAGGGCGTCATCTTGTTTGAACACATTTTGACAAGACTGCTCCGTGGAAACATTTTCAATTTATATCAAAGTGAAGAAAGTGAAAGAAGAAGACAAATCGATGGGTCTATCTCAACACTACAACTAGGATAGGATGGGTTAGGATAGGATAAGATAGGTTAGGTTAGGTCTCTCAGTCTCTATCTCCACAATATAACACTACAACTAGTACATTATTCTCAAGTGCTTTGTCTGTCATTACAAACCTTCTTTTGAGTCACAATAACCCACAAATCTTACTAATCTGTCACCACAACCACACAAACACCAGTCTTGTCACTGCCACTACAACTTGCCAATGTAGCGGAGGCAAGGCGCACCAGTTACCATTATCTTCATTATTATTATTATTATTATTATTATTATTATTATTATTATTATTATTATTATTATTATTATTATCATCATTATTATTGTCATTATTCATAGGTGAGTGTATTAACGTGTCGTGTCTCCCGTTCATGCCGCTTATTCACCGGCTGAGTGTCAATAATTCCATACATTTCCCTCCTTGCTCCCCCTTTATACATTCACGTTCATAAGCTTCGTGGAGTGTAAAGAAGGACGCGTCTCTCTCTCTCTCTCTCTCTCTCTCTCTCTCTCTCTCTCTCTCTCTCTCTCTCTCTCTCTCTCTCTCTCTCTCTCTCTCTCTCTCTCTCTCTCTCTCTCTCTCTCTCTCTCTCTCATGACCCCTTCCTTTGCAGAGTGCGAGGAGGACGTCGGGGCGCCCCTCACTGCCACCACCACCGCCAGCACCAGCGGCACGCGGCTGGAGGCGGAGGAGGAGGAGGAGGAACAACAGCAGCAGCAGCAGCAGCAGGAGAGGGAAAGGATAGGGACAAAACCACAAGCAAAGCAGAAGACTATCCAGTGGAAGGAGGAGTACTTGGAGGTGGAGGTGGAGAGGGAGGAGGAGGAGGAGGAAGGGAGGAGAGTGAAGGACAAAGAAGAGGAAGGGAGTACAGTTTTCGATGAAGGGTGTCCGTTTCAAGAAGAATACGACTTACTCTTGTCCGTGGGCGGGGGAGCGAAGGAACCGCGGCGCCCCCACCAGCAGCCGCCCCACCAGCAACCCCAGCAGCACCCACCAGGCCCTCGGCAGGTGGGTTTCCTTGGCCTCCCCGAGCACCGTGAGCTCCAGCAGATAGAGGTGATACCCCCCGCCCACAGGACCCTTCGCCAGGTGCGTCTGTTGGGACCCTTTATGCTGCCCCCCCCCCCTCTCTCTCTCTCTCTCTCTCTCTCTCTCTCTCTCTCTCTCTCTCTCTCTCTCTCTCTCTCTCTCTCTCTCTCTCTCTCTCTCTCTCTCTCTCTCTCTCTCTCTCTCTCTCTCTCTCTCTCTCTTTCTCTCTCTCGAGGCCTTTCACGCGAGGTAAGTAGCCGCGGCAGTCACTGGGCATAACACAACACAGTTCAGTGCAGTTGACGCCTACCAGTTGTCATTCCAAGCAGTGTTCGATGTAGTGGCGCCACCGATTGCCTCAACTGTTTACCTCGTGTGAAAGGACCCTTAGTGTTTAATAGACCCCAAAGTTGACTCCTTCTCAGATCGTTGCATTTCAGCCTCACGTACGTAAATGGAGGCGAGTCAGTTTGTGAGACGGTGCAGTGTGGGTGTGGGTGTGTGAAGCGATGCTGTGCAGTGAATTGCTCCTGCTGCCTCATTGATGTCTGCCTTGTATAGGAAGTTGTGTGTGTGTGTGTGTGTGTGTGTGTGTGTGTGTGTGTTGCGTCGGTCAGCGCCACACCACCACATGATTAATAGTATTCCATTGATAGGAGTCCATTCCATAGTGTTCGAACACATGCAGCCTCCCCGCACCGCTGACCGCCTCCCTCCCTCACTCCTCTCCTTCCCCCACCACTCCCCGCAGTTAGGAGTAGTGGAGGAGGACGACAAAGAAGCAGCAGCAGCAGCGGCAGCATCAGCAGCAGGCGTGGTGGAGGAAGGCGAGATCGTCCTGATGGCCAGCGAGCACACCCTGTACAGCCCCAAGCCGGCCTACGACCACCTCGACCACTACAGGTGAGCAGCGCGGGGCCAGGGGAGGCAGGGGCAGGGACAGGGTGACACAGGGTTCATGGGTGTGCAGGGGTGAGGTAACCGGTGAAACACATGGGGCGGCAGGGTGCCATGTAATGCGGGGCAGTGACGGTTGTTGTGCTGCACGCTGCAAGGATGGTGCGGAAGTTGTCTGTGCTGCACGAGGAGGCTGAGGACGTGTCGTCCTGCTGTTCCACGCTCTCCTGCCGCTCCCCGATGCCCCCTGAGGGTGTGGTAGCGGCCAGCTCCCTCACGCTGCCGTTGCCCTCCCCTGCCGAGGACGCCGCTGAGGAGGGAAGCGGTATCCTGTTCTCGCCGCAGTCCATCACCTCGCAGGTGCTGGCCCTCGCCTCGCCCATCTCGCCCTTCTCCTCCTCGTCGCCCTTCTCCGCCTCCCTCGAGGACATGACCTCCGCGGCGGCGCTGGAGGCCTCTTTCCGTGATGAGGCGCCGCCCGAAGGGCAGGAGGGCAGCTGGGACGCCGAGGAGCGGGCCAGCATCTCCTCCCTCACCGAGAGTGCCGACCTGCTGCTGGACCCGCGCTACGAGGGCCACTGGCACCTGCGACACGACCAGGCTGCGCCCGAGGGCTGGGTGTGGGCGGGCCATGGCATGGAACTGTACGCCCATTATGGAGAGGACGCCCACAGCGATACGCGCCCATTGCTGGGTGGCGAGGACCAGCGGCGGCCGTCTTTGGGCGGCGTGGGCCACCGAGGCATCTCCCCCTCCACCTCATCGTCGTCTGGCCGCAGCCTGTCCCACTGCCGCCCGCTGCAGCTGTCCTCTGCCACGCCCACCGTGCACAGCCTGGTAGCGCCTACCTCAGTGGTGGCGTGCTCCGTCATGGCCTGCGCCGAGCCCGCGGCGGGGGACGTCGTCCCTGACGTGGACTCCTTGGACACAATCAACCGCCGAGACTCACTGCCGCTGCCACCTGGAGGAAGCCGCCCCTGGTGGGCCCCACGCTCTCGTGCCGCCTCGCCGCTCTTCTCGTCAGCAGAGTCATCACCGTTGGGCTCTCCGGCCTACCGCACACCCCCGGAGGGCACGCCGTGGTCCACGCCGCGGCCCTCCCTGGAGCTGGAAGGTCGCATGGACCCCGCGTTGGCAGTAGAATGGCCTGATGGTGCGGAAGGCTCCACGCCCTTCCACACCCCGCGTCCATCTCTGACGCCGCGGCCCTCCTTGGTGCTGGAGCCTGGCGAGGGGTGCCCCAGCAGGGTGTTGCTGGCGGGGGACGGGCCGTCTGGCTCGCTGCCACACCGCCGGGGCTCAGACTCTCCTCTTGACGACCCCTGGACTCCACAGAACGGTCAGTCCCCAACTGGTCGCGGTCCCGCCTCCTTCCCCGTGGACGCAATGCCCTCTCCAGACGGCACGCCCGGCAGGCCGCCCACGCTCAGTCACCCACAGTTGTGATGGCCGCCCCGCCCCGCCCCGCCACCTGAATCACCTACACCCACACCGCTGTGACACGCGGGCGGGGCGGCGCCGTGCGTGAGAGGCGAGACGAGGGACAGTGCCAACAGGGTGCCTGGGCCGCGGAGAGGAAGGACAACACTGCCTCTTAGTGAACACTCGTGTGGACCAAAGTTATTGTGGTACTTGCAAACATGTACGTGTGTGTGTGTGTGTGTGTGTGTGTGTGTGTGTGTGTGTGTGTGTGTGTGTGTGTGTGTGTGTGTGTGTGTGTGTGGGTGGGTGCGTGCGTGCGTGCGTGCGTGCTTACGTGCACGAGTGGACGTGCGTGAGGTGTGCACGTTTAACTGCGGAATGTGTACGAGTGTGTGCGTCCCTGCAGGGAGGCACGCCGGGACTCCTGGCTTACCCTAGAAACATCACACACACACACACACACACACACACACACACACACACACACACACACACACACACACACACACACACACGTTAATCAAGCGTAGAATGTGTACTCAGTTATTCATCCATTTGTTGATGTCAAATTTTTCGTTGATAGCAAAGTTGTCTTACATTTTATAGCATTGTTTTTACTTCACCACATTACCAATCTCGCCAGACTGAGAGAAGAAAGAGAGAAGTCAATTATGCACAATGTAATACTTTTGCACCGCAGCACATCAAGATATCAAGGAGAATTACACACACACACACACATTAAGGCCACAGTAGAAAACATGAGTGCCTGCAGCGGTGACTAATGTAAAGCAGACGGTCACTTATCGGGCAACGAGAAGAGATCATTATTTGTACCCGCGTGTGACTGGTGACTCTTACTACCTCGCCTGTAGAAAACGGAGTGTGACCTGCCAACATTGTGCTAGTTGTCATAGTTTGTGATGTGCTGTGTTGAATTTGCCATGCTTCATTTCGTATAGTTTGGGTATCTACTTAAAACACTGTATGTGAAACACACACACACACACACACACACACACACACACACACACACACACACACACACACACACACACACACACACACACACACACACACACACACACACACACACACACACACTAATAGCCTTCTTCTCTCTATGGAAACACACTAGAATAAATCACGCCCTATCTAGCTTAAATAAAAACAACAACAAAAACAAACACGAAAAAAAACTAATACAAAAAAAACAAACTACATGTATGGCAACACTACAGGATGACGTCAGTGTTGCCATACAAGGAACCTTCTATCCCCCCCCCTCCACCACACACACACACATTCTCTAAGGCTAAGAAATTTATAGAAAGGATATATTTCTGTACTCAGAGATACTATTTCCCTATCTGCTACCTGGGCGTTGTGTGACAGGTGTGCGTGAGGTGTTAGTGCTAATGAGTGTGTTATTGTGCCACCTGTCTGCTGCTTACCTGCCGCTCTGTCTGTGTGTGTGTGTGTGTGTGTGTTTTATTTTTGTTGTCTTGTTTGTTGTTTGTAGCTGAGACTGTTTGTGTTCTTTTGTTTTACTTATTTGTTTGTGTTGATTTTGTTTAATGTCTTTGTTTATCTGTCTTATTTTTTTACGATCTTGCTTGTTACTATTTGTCTTACTACTACTACTACTACTACTACTAATAATAATAATAATAATAATAATAATAATTCTTCTTCTTCTTCTTCTTCTTCTTCTTCTTCTTCTTCTTCTACTTCTACTTCTACTTCTACTTCTACTACTACTACTACTACTACTACTACTACTAACAAATGCCTTCTTTATGGAGCACACAACACTGCAACCCTTTACAAATACTCCCTTTCTGTCTTAAGTTACTTCACTGTGGCGTACAAGTTGCTGTGTGTGTGTGTGTGTGTGTGTGTGTGTGTGTGTGTGTGTGTGTGTGTGTGTCCTCCTGTGTATCTGTATAGTGTGTGTGTGTGTGTGTGTGTGTGTGTGTGTGTGTGTGTGTGTGTGTGTGTGTGTGTGTGTGTGTGTGTGTGTGTTAATATACGAACGTGTCTCTTGTTCGCGTTTTCTTTAGCCATCCTCAGAAAAGAAAATGGGAAATAGTTCTTTGTGTTTATTTATTTATTTATTTTTATTTCTTATTTCCTATTATTATTATTATTATTTTTACTTATTTATTTTTGGTGTATTTCTGTTTGTTGTCTTGTATTCCTCCCTTCATTTTTTTTTTTTTTTTTTTTTTTTTTTTTTTAGGTTGGGTAAAGATTTTATTCATTTTATTATTATTTGATCTATTTACTTATTTTCGTTTATTTCTTTTTTTTTTTTTTTTTTTTTTTTACATATACGTCATTTAAAGTGGATTTCTTATGTTGACTTTACTATTATGCACTTATTTGTTTCTGTTATATTGTTCATTGTTCTTTTATTCCCTCTCATTATATTTGTTCATTGTTCTTTTACCCCCTCTCTTGTTCTTTTCTTCTCTCATTGTATTTGTTCATTGTCCTGTTCTTCCTTCTCGTTCTTTTCTTCTTATTATATTTGTTCATTGTTCTGTTCTTCCGTGTCATTATATTAGTTCTGTTTCATTAAGGAGTCTTCATTGACAGGGTGTTCTCTAATCATGTGGTAATATTTCCAGGTGTTATTGTTCTGTGTATCTTCCTTTGTTCACCATTTTGTTTTTCTTTTCTTTATTCTATTGATTTGTTTATTTATGTGTTAATTAGGTGGAAGGTTGGGAGGGGGGGAGGGGAAAGGGAGCAGTGTATGTGTGATTTACCTTTCATGCTGCCTAAGTGATGCTGCAGGTAAGATTATTGTTGTTATTATTGTTGTTATTATTATTATTATTATTATTATTATATTATTATTTATTTTGTAGAAGTATGCTGTAATCGTTTCCTTCTTTCTTTACTTCTTGGTGTCTTTCAATTGACAACTTCCACGTTTTCTCCTTCCATTTCTTCAATTTTCTGTTGTTTTATCCACAAGAATTATTGACAATGTGCACTATGGCTGTTTGTTAAGCTGGTTTTTACTACTACTACTACTACTACTACTACTTCATTTGTTACTCCCACTGTTATCACCTTTCTTTTCCACCACCACTACCACTACCACTACTACAACTACTACATGTGTTCCTCCTACTGCTAGCACCACTAGTACCTGTCCCAGCTGTGTTATTTTGCCGTGTGTTACCTGTGCTTGAAAGGGTCACTGATGTCTCACTGTACCGCTGCAGGTCAGGAGGAGCGGCGCGGGGCCCAGGTGAGGAGAAGCTGAGAAGGACTGGCCTGTCTACTGTCACTCCGCAGGTAAGCCTCTCTGTTCCTCCACCTGTACGCACCTGTCCATTCATTAACCTGTCTGTCCATTCTTTACTCCTTCATTTGTTCTGTCTCTCCATTCCTTTGTACATTTAATTCATACTTGTATTTATCTGTCTTTCTGTTCCTTATTCTTTCACTTGTTTATCTTCTTTTCTCTTATCTGTTTATCACTTATTCCTTTATTTGTTTGTATCCTCTGTTCTCTTGTATGTATTTGTCTCATCATTTGCACTTTTTTTTATCTGTCTCTGTTTTTTATTCCTTTTTCTTTATTTTCTTTTACGTGTCTATATTTTTCCTGTTTATCCTTTCACCTGCTCAGTTATTCATCTGTCTATCTATCACCCATTACTTCACTTTTATCCTATTTCTAGACCTGTCTATCTCTATCATGTTTGTCTCGTCACTTACCCACACTTCTTGATATGTCTCCTGTCTCTTCTTTCACCTCTCCACACCTGCACACCTGTCTATCCTTTGTCCCTATACCTGTCTATATTCTCTATTCTTTGACCTGCCCACACCTGTTCATACATCTGTGTATTTTGTCACCTGTCCTCTATTCCTTCACCTGTTATCTGTCCTCCTCTCCCTCACCTGCTCACACCTGTCCTGTATCTCTTTACCTTACACTGTTTATTGCTTCACCTGTTATCTTTCCCCCTTCCCTTCACCTGCCCCTCCAGCCTCGCCTCCGCACCAGTCACCATTGTCTTGCTGCAAGCCATAGAAGAAGAAATAGGATATAGTCTTCTAACTTCCTATGACTTCATTGAGAGGGAGGTTTCAAGACGTTTCTCCCCATCCTTTGGCTAATTCTATCGGCTCTATAAGAAGAGTTGGAATTGACTGGGCCCTTTTTTCTTTATATTTGTGTTGCTCTTGGCCAGTCCTCCTCTCTTAGATAAAGGAAAATGGTAGATAAGAACTTATATATGTGGAAGATAACGTGAATTGTTGTGGAGCTGCCGTGGAACCATGCGTGCTTTGGGGGTCCGAGGGGTCTCCAAGCGCACGGGTTCGAATCCTGTCCACGGTCCGAGTGTAGGTTGGGCTTCCTCACTCGGGGTAACGGTTTCCTAGCGAGTGGGCTTTGAGATGGGAGGTACCACATAAAGTATTCCCTTTAGCCCAGAAATTCCCGTGATAAGCCCACATGGTATAAATAATAATAAAAAAAATGTAATAGTGAGATGAAACAAAAGGATTCAGTAAAGATGATAAAAGTAAAGATGAATAGGAATGTATTAGTAAATGAGATGAATGAGATGGATAGATAAGAATAAATAAATAGATTAGTCACACATATTAAAGATCACATTAATTAATAGATATACAACACCACTCTTCTCCTCCCCCCCAGATAAGGATAACTGAACACACTCCTTTTACAGATAAGTGGGGGAAGTGAGGCTCTTGATAAAGGGGGAGATGCGCCCTCTTCACCTCTCCGCCCGCGCCCACGACAACAGGTGAGTGAGAGAGAGAGAGAGAGAGAGAGAGAGAGAGAGAGAGAGAGAGAGAGAGGTGGCGGTGTTGGGCTGCATTCAAATCAATGTTGGTCTCAAATGGTTTTGGTTAATTGGCGTGTGTGTGTGTGTGTGTGTGTGTGTGTGTGTGTGTGTGTGTGTGTGTGTGTGTGTGTGTGTGTGTGTGTGTGTGTGTGTGTGTACGTAGTGGGCAGTACAGTACACACAGTTAGGCAAGGTGCACATGGGTGTTCTGTGTACGGAGTAAGTATACATACACATGTAGTCTTGTGTACGTTGTTGTGTGTGTAACACTGGGAGTATTAATTGCTGTTTGCATGTGTACGTATGTTTGTACTTACATGTAGGTGTGTAGGGGTGTGTGTACGTAGAATTTGACTGTTTATTCTTACTGTGTGTGTGTGTGTGTGTGTGTGTGTGTGTGTGTGTGTGTGTGTGTGTGTGTTTGTAGGTAATGTTTTCCTAAGTTAGAGAGTTAACATTTTAAACATAGATTGCCTTCGCTGTGTGTGTGTGTGTGTGTGTGTGTGTGTATGTTTGTTCTTTGTAGTTAATGTTAAATGTAGTGTGTATCCTTCACCCTCACCAACCAGTCACCATCCCTACTCATCTTGTGACCAATGAAAGATGACCATTATGTGACTCACACTAACTCACCCTTAACAGAACCAATCACAGTCACTCACCCTCTATACCCTCTCAACCAATGAACGACAAGCTTCCCGTGACCCGTGACTCGTGACATCACCACACAGCAACCAATCACACCACATCCTATACCTAACCTAACCTAACCCAACCCAGCCCTTCACCTAACCTAACCTTAACTTTCACCCTAACCTAACCTAACCCAGCCCTTCACCTAACCATACCTTAACTATCAACCTAATCTCTTCCTTCACCCTAACCATCCTTCACCTAACCTAACCTTGACTTTCATCCTAATCTCACCCTTCACCCTAATTTAACCTAGCCTTAACCTAACCACCTTTTATTTCCTAACTATCCTTTACCAGACCTAACCCAATATAAGCTTAACCCTTTTTTGTACCTTACCTAACCACATCTAACCTAACGTGACCCAATCCTGCCAATCCTAACCATTTCTTACCATCCTATCCTAACCCTGTCCTACCCTATCCTACGTTTCTCTACCCTAACCTAACGTAAGCTAACCGTCCTTCACCATCCTGTCCTAACCTATTCTAACCTAACCTAACCTACCCTACACTCCCCTTCCCTACCCTAACCGTTCATCCCATCTGGACCACTTTGATTATGAGGACACATTAGCACCAACCCCCTTCACCTTGCTCGTGGCCAGATGGAGATGACCCCCCTGTCCCCACCTCCGTCCCTGGACAACGTGGAGGAGGAGGACATGGAGGAAGAGGAGGAGGAGGACCCACCCCTTCCCTCCACGCCGGAATCTAACTCCTCCTTAGCATCCAGTGACACGTTCAACCACGCCCCCCACGCCCACAATACCTCCCACGCCCCGACACGCCGCGGCCCCTCACGTCTCCCCCGTCAAATGTCCATGAGTCAGCCAGATCCCCGTCCCCTGGCCCCAGCACCCCCAGTAGCAAGGAGCTCACTTCCCCCTCCTCCCTTGACGTCGCTCCCCCGTCACCTCAGGCACTCCCAGATGAGAAGGTAATGTCCTATGCTCCCTGTTTCCCCTCCATTGCCTCCGTCTCTCGTTATTTCCTTGTTGCTTTTTCCTATCTACTTTTTCTCTCCATTTCTTTGTTGGTTTTCCTCCTCCTTATTTTTGTGCTTAGGTTTCAATTTCTCTCTCTCTCTCTCTCTTCTCTTTTCTCTCTTTCTCTCTCTCACTTTGCCACTTATCCATCTATTGTTCTTCTGTCCCTCTCTCTTTCTTATTTTCCTCCTCTTCCTCGCTTTACTCTCCTCGTTCTCACTTTTCTCCTCTCGTTATTTTCCTCCTGCTTTCCTCCTCTCATCATAAAATAACCCTGTTGTCTTAGTAGTAGTAGTAGTAGTAGTAGTAGTGTAAGTAGTGTTGTTACTATTGTTTAAGTGTTGTGTTGTTCATGTTTCTTGTATGTTTATGATGCATTGTTACTGTGAAGGTTGTGGTGGTGGTGATGGTGGTGGTGCTTACAGTGTGTGTGTGTGTGTGTGTGTGTGTGTGTGTGTGTGTGTGTGTGTGTGTGTGTGTGTGTGTGTGTGTGTGTGTGTGTGTGTGCTGTCTTAAGAGTTAGCACCAGCACATGACCAGCCTACCCACAGCCTCTCAGCACTGCCCGGCCTTGCTCACCACTCGTTAACAGGAGGAGGAGAAGGAGAAAACCTAGCGGTACAAATACATCAGACTAACTAATACACACACACACACACACACACACACACACACACACACACACACACACACACACACACACACACACACACACACACACACACACACACACACACACACACACACACACACACACACACGGGTCAAGATGCTGTTGTAGTGGCGCCAAGTACGAGTAAATAAATAAACAAACAACTCAATCAGAAATAAAAAGCAAACAAACGTAATAAAAGAAAGCAAACAACACGGAAAGAATAACAGTGAGAGAGAACAACAGCAAAACAAACCATAAAACTAAATGACAAAAATAACAGACCATTTTTTCCTCCAGCCGGCGACGCAGCAGGAGGAAGAGGAGAAGGAGAAGGAGAAGGAGGAGGAGGGAGAGACGAACAACACGAAGAAGGAGCGAGTATTTCCTTCCTTACACGACACTTACCTGAGGACGGCGGGGCTGCTACGTGACGACCCAGCCTTCACCTCGTAAGTACCCAACCTGTCTGTGTCCTAACCTGTCTACCTTTGCCCTAATTATACTCCCAGGTCACTCCTATAAGCTCTTCAGGTGTTCTCTTGCCTTTTAACTTCTCTACCCATGCTTAATTATACTCTCAAACCAACCCTTTAAGCTCCCCAGGTGTTTTCTTTACTCCACCTTGCTGTCTCTTACCTGTGCCCTAATTACACTCCCAGATAAGCTCCTCAGGTGTTCTCTTGTCTCTTAACCTGTCTACCTGTGCTCTAATTACTCCCAGATCACTCGTATAAGCTCCTGGTCTTCTGTTACATCCCCCACCTGACTGTCTCCTACCTGTGCCTTAATTACACTCCCAGACCAACCCTACAAGCTCCTCAGGTGTTCTCTTGTCTCCACCTGCTTGTGTCCTAACGTGTCTTCCTATCTATCTATGCTCTAATGCACTCCCAGACCACTCAAAGCTCCTGTGGTGTCTTTACTGGGCTTCATTCTGTGCAAGCGGTAATACTGGTACCTGGGGACTCGAGAACTGGTGACACAGATGGTACTTGTGGTGGTTTCTGTCGCTGGTTGGTCAATGTATCCCTGTTTTCTTTCAGTATCATGTGGGAAAGTTGGTTATGTTTCGGCTCTTTTCCTTCATTCTTGGTTTATTTGACTTGTTTTTTCCTAGTCTTGCTTCACTAATCTGACTTTCCTTATGTCCAGCTTTCTTTCTGAAGGTGTGGGTTTTATGTGCAGGTGTGGGGAGGGTATGATTAAAAGGACAGACAGGTGTGGTGACCAATGGAGTGACGCGTGTGGTGTGGTGTTGTGTTGACTCGTGTGGTGTTGTGTGGTGTGGTGTTGGCTCTTTCTGAAACTCATTGTTCTCTCACCATCACTACTTTCCAAGGCTCCAGTTGAAGATACTCATGTTTCTAAGGATATCTTCATGATTTTGGTGATAGATTAGCAAGATTTATAGTTTATTTTAAGGAGAAACTGTCTTGAAAATCCTACTAGTCGTCTTTGTGGCCTTGAAAAATTGTCGTGGTGAAAGAGCAAGGTATCTCGGAATAAGGGCGATTGACTGTGTGGTATATTGACAGGTGAGGCGACAGGTACAATGACAGGTGACACGTTGACAGGTACGTTCTCTAATTGACGCTGCTCATGTCTGCGTGTGTAGGGAAAAGAAGAAAACATTGATTATGGCGGTGCGTACGACTATCTCAGCATCTCATGAAAGAAATATTGTAACCAGCCCGTCAGTCACCCATCCAGCCAGCCATTCACCCAACCAGCCAGCCCGTCAGTCAGTCAGTCAGTCCGTCTGTCTGTCTGTCTGTCTGTCTCTCCTAATGACTGACCAGCAATTTCTTACCGAGTCCTGAAATTTTGCAAGCACTCTGAAATCTAGTGAAGCCAATTTACTGCCCGCCTCTCCCCGCCTCTCACTCACCAAGTCCTCCGCGAAGGCTCCTGTGGTGAGGCTGATTGCAGAACCATCCCCACGTGACCACAGTGACGCCAGCACAACGCCACAACCACGGCTACAAATACTGACGGACCCCAGCAGCCCCCAGGGAACGCCGGTGTGTTTGTGCTACGTGTGTGTGTGTGTGTGTGTGTGTGTGTGTGTGGGGGGGGAGGAACGGGATTATTGCAGCCACTTTTTTGTTTTCTTCTTTCTTTTTCTTCTGTTCTCCCTCTCATTCTTGCTTCCTCTTGTTCTTTTTTTTCTTTTTTTTAGTCCTTTTATTCCTCTCTTTTCCTTTTTCTTTTTTTGTTTTCCGTTATTAATATATCCTTCCTTTCTTTCTTCTTTATTTCTTTTCTTCCTGTCTCTGTTCTTTGTTTCTTTCTTGTCTTCCTTTCTTCATTCCTCTGTTCTTTGTTTCTTTTACCTTTTCTGCCCTGTACTCTCCCTCTTATTCTTTCATTCCTTCCTTCCTTCCTTCCTTCCTTCCTTCCTTCCTTCCTTCCTTCCTTCCTTCCTTCCTTCCTTCTTTCCTTCTTCCTCGTTTCTTAGTCTTTTTCCAGTTCTCCTTCCCCAATACACGTGATCTTCCTTGTATCTATTCATTCACTCTCCATATATTCTTTCCTATCTATCTAAACACCCACTCCCTGTATCTTTCCTTCCTTCCTTCTTTCCTTCTTTCCTTCTTTCCTTTTCTTTTTTCTTCCTCTGTGTTTTTCTTTTGTTTCCGTCATTAATGCATTCCTCTTTCTTTTCTTCCTTCTTTATTTTATCTTTTTTCTTCCTCTGGTCTTCGTTTCTTTTCTTTTCTTCTTCTTCCTTCCTTCCTTTATCACAACACACACTTTCCCTCTTTCGGTCTTGTGTTTCCTTCTCTCCCTCATCATTAATGCATTCTTCCTTATTTCCTTCCTTCCTTTTCTTCTTCCTTCCTTCCTTCATCTCACACACACACACACACTTTCCCTCCATCCTTCAGCCTCATGTTTCCTTTCCCCATTTTTCCTTATATCCTTCCTTTCTCCTGCTTTTAGTTTCTTTCCTTCCTTTTTTTTCTCTTACATCCTACAGCTCAACCCACATTCTCTCCCTCCCTCCTTCGTTATGTTTCCTTCCCTCCCTAAGACGTCAAGAAGGCATTTTTCCCCCCCCTGGCTGTTTACTTTCTCAACGCACGCCGCGGCAGAAGGATGGACGTAGGGAGTGAGTGGTGGAAAGCAGTGTGTTGTCCTCGCCCCAGAAACAGATGGAGACACACAACAAGGAGGTGGTGGTGGTGGTGGTGGTGTGGAAATTAAACGCTATCTGGTGTTTCTCGTTCGTGTGAAAGGAAAGGGAAATTAGTGGAAATAGTGGAAATTTACTCGTTTCTTTTCTTTTTCTTTTTTTTTCTCTTTTTTTTCTTTGTGTTATTGTTATTGTTGTTTTTCTTGTTTTTTTTCAGTTTTCGTTTTCTTTTCTTTCTATTTTTTTCTTGTATTTATTGAGATTGTTAATTATTTCTGTTCCATTTTGATCTAGTTTTTGTTAAATGTTAATGTAATCTACGGATCTTCTCCTCCTCCTCCTCCTCCTCCTCCTCCTCCTCCTCCTCCTCCTCCTCCTCCTCCTCCTCCTCCTCCTCTTCCTCTTCATCTTCGTCTTCCTCTTCATCGTGTTCCCCTTCGTCAGTGTTTATGAGGAAACATCAGAATTGCAGATTTCATTCCCGGATGCAATCAGAACATCATAAAGATTTCAAGACTCACAGGACTCTCTCTCTCTCTCTCTCTCTCTCTCTCTCTCTCTCTCTCTCTCTCTCTCTCTCTCTCTCTCTCTCTCTCTGAAGTGCATATTTCCCCTCGTTTTGATTGTAAAGTAAACCTGAGGATGTTAGTTTGTTTTTCCTTCTTTTTTTCTCCTTTTTCTTTCTTTTCCTCTCCTTTATTTCTTTTCTTTAGTTTTCCTTGTTCTATTCACTTTGATTTTTCCGTTTCTTGTTTTCTTTCTCTTCTTTCTTTTGGCTTCATGTCTCGAGTTTTTTTTCCTTTTCTTTTTTTTCCCTCATTCGTTATCCTTATGTGTCTTAGGTCTCTCTCTCTCTCTCTCTCTCTCTCTCTCTCTCTCTCTCTCTCTCTCTCTCTCTCTCTCTCTCTCTCTCTCTCTCTCTCTCTCTCTCATTATTTTTATTCATTTATTTATTATTTTTTTATTTCATTTATTTATTTATTTTTCTTCATTTTTTATCTAAGTCTATCCTTGAATGTGTCCGGTTCCATTATTTTCTTTGACGTATTTTTTCCTTTCATTTCCTTTTTTTTTATTTTTTTTTTTTTTTTTTTTTTTTTTCCTTACCTTCATTTTCCTTGCGTGGTTCAGACAGGTTCCATTTTTTTTTTTTTTTTTTCCACGTTTTCTTTGTTGATGAGTGAGCGGGACAGGGACAGGTAAGCCAAGAACACCTACCAGTTGATTTATTGCGGGGGGGGGTTGTTTTAGCTACATGGTGTGTTGATTTGGGTGTATTGTGTTGTGTTTAGTAGTAGTAGTAGTAGTAGTAGTGGTAGTGGTGGTAGTAGTAGTAGTAGTAGTAGTAGTAGTAGTAGTAGTAGTGGTAGTAGTAGTAGTAGTAGTAGTAGTAGTAGTAGGAGGAGAGAGGAGGAGGAGGAGGTTAGTGGAAATTTTAGCGCTTCTACTACTACTACTACTACTACTACTACTACTACTACTACTACTACTACTACTACTACTACTACTACCATATCACTTCACGCATTTAACTGTGACTCTCGAAAAATAGTTGAAATATTAGTGAAAGTCGCTACATTGAAGTGACACTCTAAACAACAACACTAACACTAATAAAAGTAATAATACTAATAAAAAAATAATAATAGTGATAAAATAACAACAACACATTATCTTTTCACAATACAATGCGGTGTGTGTGTGTGTGTGTGTGTGTGTGTGTGTGTGTGTGTGTGTGTGTGTGTGTGTGTGTGTGTGTTTGTTTGTTTGTTTGTTGACCTGTTTGTTTTCCCTCCGCTAATCTCAACAGGGGGGAGAAAAACATGGAACACAGAGAGGATGTATTTGTTTGTTTTGTTTCTATCTTCTGTGTGTGTCGGTCTCTGTCTCTGTGTGTGTGTGTGTGTGTGTGTGTGTGTGTGTGTGTGTGTGTGTGTGTGTGTGTGTGTGTGTGAGAGAGTGTGTGTGTACACGTACAATGAATTCTAGTGAAGAGGCTCAGAGCTCTATCCCTTCCTCCTCCTCCTCCTCCTCCTCCTCCTCCTCCTCCTCCTCCTCCTCAAGACCTCCCGCATTCTCTCTTATCTGTCCGTCAATGTTGAAGTGGCTGAGGGAAGAGGAGGAGGTGGAGGAAGAAGAAGAGGAAGTGGAGAGAAGAGAAGGAGGAGGAGGAGAAGGAAGACTGGAGAGAGAAAGAAATTTTAATAAGTCTACTTTTGTTTACTATAGTAGCAGTAGCAGTAGTAGTAGTAGTAGTAGTAGTAGTAGTAGTAGTAGTAGTAGTAGTAGTAGTAGTAGTAGTAGTAGTAGTAGTAGTAGTAGTAGTAGTAGTAGTAGTAGTAGTAGCAGTAGTAGTAGTAGTGGTAGTAGTAGTAGTAGTAGTAGTAGTAGTAGTAGTAGTAGTAGTAGTAGTAGTAGTAGTAGTAGTAGTAGTGGTAGTGGTGGTAGTAGTAGTGGCAGTAGTAGTAGTGTAGTAGCAGTAGTAGTAGTAGTAGTAGTAGTAGCAGTAGTAGCAGTAGTAGTAGTAGTAGTAATAGTAGTAATATAGAAGTAGGATAAGTAGAGAAAGATTGATAGAAAGAAAGAAAAATAGAAACAAGAAGAGCTTGTGTAGTCTCTCTCTCTCTCTCTCTCTCTCTCTCTCTCTCTCTCTCTCTCTCTCTCTCTCTCTCTCTCTCTCTCTCTCTCTCTCTCTCTCTCTCTCTCTCTCTCTCCCCCCTGAAGCGACACCGCGAGGCATGTTTCTGTGTGTGTGTGTGTGTGTGTGTGTGTGTGTGTGTGTGTGTGTGTGTGTGTGTGTGTCCTTCATCGTCTTATTTATCACCACCACCGTCATCACCACCATCATCATCGTCATCGTCATCATTTCACAACCTCATCTGACGTGACACTCCGCCTCCTCCAGGATGATTAGTGGAAGTTGTAAGGCTGAGTGAGGGAGGGAAGGCTGTTATATAGTAGTAGTAGCAGTAGTAGTAGTAGTAGCAGTAGTAGTAGTAGTAGTAGTAGTAGTAGTGGTGGTGGTAGCAGTAGTAGTAGTAGTAGTGGTGGTGGTGGTGGTGATGGTGGTGTTTTTTCTTGTTCTTGTTGTTCTTGTTCTTCTTTCTGTTGTTGTTTTCATTTGTACTTCTTGTTTTTGTTGTTATTGTTTGTTGGTCGTGTTTTTTTTTTTTTTTTTTTTTTTTTTTCTCCGCATTAATCTTGTTCTTTCTTCTTTCTTCTTCTTTTCTTTTTCTTTTTCATTTTCTTCTCCATATCCTTCTCCTTCTCCTTCTCCTCCTCCTCCTCCTCCTCCTCCTCCTCCTCCTCCTCCTCCTCCTCCTCCTCCTCCTCCTCCTCCTCCTCCTCCTCCTCCCCAGCAGCAGTAACAGTCACAGTAGCGAAAGACTAAAAATGAGAAGCAAAAAGCAGTCATTCTGGTCGTGGTGGTGAAAACAACACCACGCAGTCACTGTTAATGGCAAAGGTGGTGGTGATGGAAGTGCACAATAATGGTGATGATGGTGGTGGAATGGTAGCAGTGGTGATGTCATAACTCACCACAAGACGATCAGGAGAAACAAGACACCACACACCACCATTTCACCACCACTTCACCACCTACCACAGTGGCGACCTAGATATTAGTGGTGGTGGTGGTGGTGGTGGTGGTGTACCTTATCAATAACAGGGAGCAGCATTAGGGAGAATGTTTGTGGTAATAGTGGCAGTGGTGGTGGTGGTGGTGGTGGCGGTAGCAGTGGTGGTGGCGCGCCAGAACACAGGGCGGCAGTGTGGCTGGCTGTGGTGGAGGGAGAAGGAGGTGTGGGGTGTTCGCTACTCACTCTCACTCACTCCGTCTGTCTCACTCTCTCACTCTCTCTCTTCCTCGACCAGTGTGTGAAGAAAATTAAGTTGAAATTTAAGAAACGGTGAAATAATTGACTGTGTGTGTGTGTGTGTGTGTGTGTGTGTGTGTGTGTGTGTGTGTGTGTGTGTGTGTGTGTGTGTGGCAAAAGTATCGACACAGGAAACACTTACGAGATATATGAGTGAAGAACACCTCCTGCCTCGTATTTCGTGTAGTGGTGCGTTGTGGTGCCTCAAGTGTGTGTCTGTGTGTGTGTGTAGTGCGTCCCTGGTGGCTGCTGCTGGTGGTGCCGAGTGCTCGTTAGAAGTGCTAAGTGAAGTGAAAAAAGGAAGGAAACAAAGCGTGAAGTGAGTAGATAAAGAAAGAAAAGTAAAATGTAATAAACAAACGAAAAGAACGAGTGAGTAACAAAAAACTGCTGGATTTCTAAATGTCACGTTCAACGGTTAAAAGGATGAGATAACTACTACTACTACTACTACTACTACTACTACTACTGCTACTGCTACTGCTACTACTACTGCTATTACTACTGCTATTATTACTATTGCTATTGCTACTGCTATTGCTACTACTACTACTACTACTACTACTACTACTACTACTACTACTACTACTACTACTACTACTACTACTACTAGGTACGAGGTATACCAGGTACCTTGGTAGCTAGCAACAATACAAAGGCTGCATAGGCGGCAAGTGAAGAGAAAGGCATTAAGAATAACAGAAGAGAAGAGAAGATCAGCTGAGAATAATGGCCAAGAGAAGAGAATAGGAGGAGGAGGAGGAGGAGGAGGAGGAGGAGGCTTAGGGCAGGTCTTATTAGGTAACAGTGTTTATTATATCAAGTATCAAAGCACTTGCACCCTGGAGAGAGAGAGAGAGAGAGACAGACAGACAGACAGACAGACAGACAGACAGACGGAAGGTAGATACAGCAATAGGAAGACTGGCTATAGCTAACTCTCTCTCTCTCTCTCTCTCTCTCTCTCTCTCTCTCTCTCTCTCTCTCTCTCTCTCTCTCTCTCGCTAAGCCTAATCTGATGGAAAATTCTCATGCACCGTTGATTACTTAATATAGCACACACACACACACACACACACACACACACACACACACACACACACACGGATGTTTTTAGTCGTGGTGTATTTCAACGTTCATAAACAAATAAAAAAAAATAAAGTATCAGTTTTTATATATGGTCCGTTTATTATTATTATTATTATTATTATTATTATTATTGTTGTTGTTGTTGTTGTTGTTGTTGTTGTTGTAAAGTCTGGCGCTGTATGTTTGTTTGTTTGTGATTCTGTACGGAAACATGAATTTTGGTACATACGGAATCTCTCTCTCTCTCTCTCTCTCTCTCTCTCTCTCTCTCTCTCTCTCTCTCTCTCTCTCTCTCTCTCTCTCTCTCTCTCTCTCTCTCTCTCTCTCTCTCTCTCTCCTATTATGGTGATTCTTACTTTTCATCCTCACACAATGCACGAGAGAGAGAGAGAGAGAGAGAGAGAGAGAGAGAGAGAGAGAGAGGCGGAGTGGAAACAGTGTAATAAGTAGATTAGTAACACAATAACCTCATTTTACTCTCCTTTCCGTTCCCAATAAATGAGAAGAGAATCGTAACGTTGTGTGTGTATAGTTGTGACATTCCTGTAGTGGCGGCGGCGCGGTGTGTGTGTGTGTGTGTGTGTGTGTGTGTGTGTGTGTGTGTGTGTGTGTGTGTGTGTGTGGCGGACTATAGGCGGTGAATAAAGGTAATCGTCTCTTGTTACTTGTGTGTAGGATGAGTGTTTTATTGGCGCTGGTGAAATGTGATGCACGTTTTTATATATTTATTTTTATAGTGACTACTACTACTACTACTACTACTACTACTACTACTACTACTACTTCTGCTGCTGCTGCTGTGCTACTGTTACCGCTAACGCTACTGCTTCTGCTAGTATTAATTATGTTACTCCTAATGCTCTTGTTGGTAAAATTTATTGTTTTAACTGAATGTTTTAAGTTTGCTTGTAAAACACACACACACCTAAGCATTACTCCTGTACTAAACTAGACTTCCCAGTGTGTTTGTGTGTGTGTGTGTGTGTGTGTGTGTGTGTGTGTGTGTGTGTGTGTGTGTGTGTCTCCATCCTTGAACCCCTCACTTTAGCTGTACCTTACCGTGCACCCTCCCCTTCACCTGCGTGCATCTATAATAGCATCTTAGCACCTTAATCTTTATCTCTAAGCATAGTATATCTTTAGCTCACCTGCCTGTACTACCTTGCCACCTACCTACCTCTCTATCCTCCCTTCCCCAGACACGCCCCAAGCCCCGCCACTCGCCAGGAGCCCCACGCCCCTCTCCCCACCAAGGCAGACGACCCCCCTTCCCTTGCGCTGGAGGGGGCGAGGACTGGCGGTGGTGTCGGGGGCTGGGGGCGGAGGCAGTCTAGTGGCGGGGTGGAGGGGGAAGAGGGGAAAAAGACCCCCTCAGCTGCCGGGAGTCCCCCCTCCACCCCTACCCCTGTGGATGCTGCCCACCTTTCCACCTTACCTGGGAAAGACTCACCTGGAGAGACTAATTTACCTGAGGAAACACCGGTACTCGCAGCCACACCTGGAAAATTACCTGTCATATCAGAAACCACACCTGCACAGACCGATTTACCTGAGCAAGGCCAATTAGCACCGCCTGGGAAAGCCTCACCTCCTCGCACCACAAAGTCCTTAGCGAAACTTATCCTACCATCCAAAAGGCCGAAAATCATATCCTTCTCTGACTTAACAAACGCCCTTGGGATCCACTCACCGCACAGGGGCAAGACCAGAGGCTCCTCCTCCCCACACCTGCCCTGGAACCCGTCACCTTTACACGGGAAATTACCAGAGGAAGGGATGGACGCCGAGCTGCCTGTCCCCGAGCACCTGTCCTGCCTGTATGACGTGGTGAAGGCGGTCAAGAATAGGTGAAGTGGTCCCGCTAGCTGGCGTAGAGGGCTTGAGGGAGGGGTTGTGATGTATGAGAGAGAGAGAGAGAGAGAGAGAGAGAGAGAGAGAGAGAGAGAGAGAGAGAGAGAGAGAGAGAATCATTATTATTTTTCTTCGTGAATAGTTACATAAAACTTACATGCAAATATTTATCGAGTTATTATTATTATTATTATTATTATTACTACTACTACTACTACTACTACTACTACTACTACTACTACTACTACTACTACTACTACTACTACTATCATCCTCACACACACACACACACACACACACACACACACACACACACACACACACACACACACACACACACACACACACACACACACACACAAGTATACACAAAGACGTATATTCACGTACACAAACCTCACAGTATTCATCGTGTGTGTGTGTGTGTGTGTGTGTGTGTGTGTGTGTGTGTGTGTGTGTGTGTGTGACCTTTGATAATGTAGCGTGGTGTTGCCTCCCTGGTGGTGATCCGTGGGTGGCTTCACGCGGCTGTGTGTATCATGGAGACAATAACGGCGTGGTGTAACGTACGGTGTGCCCTTCCCCTTCCTTCCCTCACTGCCTCCCTTCCTTCCCTCATTGCCTCCCTTTATTCCCTCTCCTTCCTTTATATCTCGTATTCTGAAACATTTCCCAGCCTCACCTCATTGTCCTCCCCTTGCTCCTTAACTCTTCCTCTTTTTCCTCCTCTTGCTTCTTTCCTCTTCCTCCTTGTTCTCCTCTTGCTCCTTTCCTCTTCCTCCTTGTCCTCTTTTCTTTCCCTCTTTCTTCCTGTCCTCTTTTTCTTCCTCCTCTTTTTCCTTCCCTCTTCCTCCTTGTCCTCCTCTTTTTCCTTCCCTCTTCTTCCTCCTCCTCGTTTTTTTTTTTTTTTTTTTTTTTTTCTTTTTCTATGTTCCTCCCCCTTCGTCCTCTTCCGCGTCTCACCTCCACTACGTTCAAAAGGGTGTTAAAGGGTGTGCTTTCCTCTAATGCCAGATGAACAAGGTTTCTTCATTAATAACAAGGGAAACAGTCTAACCCGGCGTATCATCCCTGTCACCTTTGAAAATAGTGAAGTGTTTCAGAATGTGGGTGTTGATTGCGACTTGTAAACACATCAAACGCTCTCCACCTTGTATTGTCCCTTTGTGATCAGATTGTTGCACTTATCCCTTCACGGAATTTCAGAATTTTTTTTAGAAATAGATTATCTTAGACGACTTTTTATTTTTTCCTCATTTGTAATCTTTTCTTTCCCGTAATAATTAGTGTTACTTATTTTTCACTTTTTTTTTCATTGCACCTTTTATTGTCATCATGAGAAGTTTTCATTTACGCCAGAGATTCTTTAGAAATGAATTACTTATTATTTTTTTATCTTTCAATCTTTTCTTCTTCATTCCGGTAATAATGGTAGTCACTTATTTTCACTTCCTTTTCACCCTATTGTGTCTTCCCCTCTTTGTCCTCTGCTGATAAGTGTGAAACTAATGCACGTCCTTCTCTCTCTTTCTCTTTCCAGCAACGAGAACTTGTCAGCGCAGGAGATTGAGGTAAGAACAAGGCAGGAACGGAATTGAATGTTTGAGAGGACGGGAAGGGAAGAGACTGTACTTTGAAACACCTCTGCATTCCATCCCGTCCCGCACTACTCTCAAAGGGCTTTACGTATAGTTGATGCAACACGTGTTTCAAAGGATGTTTCTACGCTTCTAATGACAGTTAAGCTATATTTCTAAGGACGTATTTACGATTTCTAAGGATATTTTTACATTTTCTAAGGATGTTTTTGCGGTTCTAATGACAGTTAAACATTTCTGAGGATGTATGTATAGTTTCAAAGAATGTAGTTGCGGTTTCTAAGGATGTTTTACGGTTTTAATGACAGTTAAGTAACATTTCTACTCAACTACAAGGAAAAACACTTTCAGGAACCCGACTGACCATTTGAGTAGCCTTTGGAAGTAGTGTTGGTGAGAGCATGGCCACAGAACACAGAGGAAAGACAGATAGGGAGAGAAACAACTTGGGTAAATGAAATACTTGATAATCATACAAGACCATTTGGTACTCGTGGTGTGATGCAGGTATTGGAGCAGGTCATGGGCGTGGCTGGGGGGCGTGAGTAGGTGACGGGGGGAAGTCTGACACAGTGGCTATCATTCAGCTTTAAAGTCTACAGCCTCTCGTGATGTGCAGCGCAGGGGTGGACATGTGTGTGTGTGTGTGTGTGTGTGGAAGGACTGTTATGACATTTGTGGATGTGATAGTTGTAGTTATAGTTTGGGTGATGGTGGTGGTATGTAGTAAGTAGGTCTTAGTTATAGTTGTAGTTGTTTAGGTCATTATGTGATATCAGCAAGGAAAATGTTTCTTATTAATTGTAAATAGTAGTAGTAGTAGTAGTAGTAGTAGCAGTAGTAGTAAAAATAACCATTCATTTTATATTACGAGATAGTGTATATTAGTAACATCTGTGATTTGTGTAGTTAGTCTATTGTCAGTTTGTTAGTTTGTCAGTCACTCAGTACTAGGAGCCATGAGGAGTAGTAGTAGTAGTAGAAGGGACTAGCACTCTCAGTAAACCCTCTTTTTCTCACATTTGTAGTTACCCACGGACAGTCCCCATCTTACGTGAAAAATAAAAGAAAAATTAGTATCAAAAGCAGCAACATTAGTAGTAGTAGTAATAGTAGTAGTAGTAGTAGCTGTAATAATAGTAGTAATTGGAGCATTGACTAATCCCATTATGGTCCATCAACAGAACAAATTCACGCAGTTGTCCCTGGCCTTCAAGACTGACCGCCTCACCCTGCGTCAGCGCCTGGACCTGCAGCAGCGCCACCGAGACACAGCAGAGTCCAACCTGGAGAATGAATTTAAGCACCTCAGGAGTTCTGTGCTGGTGCGTCCTTGTCCTTCCTCTCATACTGCTCCTTCTCTTCTTCCTCTTGTTCCTTCTCTCATTCTTCTCTTCCTTTCCTCTTCCTCCTTGTCCTCTTCTTTTTCCCTCCCCTCTTCCTCCTTGCCCTTCTCTTGTTCCTAACCTTTGTTCTCTTCTTTCTTCTCGTATTCTCCTCTTCCTTTCCCTCTTTCTCCTTGTCCTCCTCTTGTTCCTTCCCTTTCTACCTCCTCTTCATCTTTCCCTCCATCTTCCTCCTCTTTATCCTTCCTGCCATCTCCCTTCTCTTCTTCCTCTTTATTGTCCTCTTATTCTTTCTCTCCATCCTCCTCCTCCTCCTCCTCCTCCTCCTCCTCCTCCTCCTCCTCCTCCTCCTCCTCCTCCTCCTCCTCCTCCTCCTCCTCCTCCTCCTCCTCCTGCATTCCCATACCCTCTTGACCCATCTCTTACCTCCAATCCCTTTCCCCTCTTGAGCTGCCCTTTTTGTTTCACCTTTAATTATACTCTCTCTCTCTCTCTCTCTCTCTCTCTCTCTCTCTCTCTCTCTCTCTCTCTCTCTCTCTCTCTCTCTCTCTCTCTCTCTCTCTCTCTCTCTCTCTCTCTCTCTCTCTCTCTCTCTCTCTCTCTCACAACTTTTCCTTCTAATCTTGCTTCACCATTTCTCCTTGCCCTCTGCTTCCCTGTGATCCATCTTCTCATCCCACACTGCTGAACAAAATGAAGGTATTGGTTAGGTAGTGTTCCGTCACGTAACAAGACAGTGGCGGCAATGGTGGTGGTTGTGTTGGTGTCAGTGTTGGTGATCTAATTTCTCGTGTGTCTTCCCTCCCGCCAGGCACTACATGCAGACTGCATGGACTCGGAGCTGGTGGATGCAGTCACACAGGTTCGCCGACACCTGGATGTCCTCGCTGCATCATCCAACAGACTCATCTCCACTTCAGAGGTACATCATTAAGGTTGTTGTCATTTGGTCCTCTCCTCTTGATGCTTAACTTTCATTGGTGTTGTGGATTTATGCATTATGTGTTGACTATCCTCTTATTTTCTGTCCTTCATTCTCAATCGCTCATTCCTACCCCATGCACATTGTACCAGATTTCTTCCACTCTCTCTTATTTCCTAACACGTCCCTTCCCCTTGCCTTAATGCCTTCCCCCTTGCCCCTAGCAGTCTTATGTCTTAGCTGCAGCCATGTGAGCCTGATGTCGCTGCACCATAATCCAATGCAAACTGTTCTTCTTGTGTCAGGTGTGGGGCGCCGTGCAGCAGGAGTGGCGGGTGTCTCGTGCCCTGGAGGTTCTCTTCCTTCATGTGGACAATGTCAAGAGGATGTACGAGCAGGACCATAAGGAGCTGGAGGAGCTGAGGCGGTGAGGACTTCTGTGTTGTTGTCCTTCATGACATAGTGTGTGTGATGCTGGGTCACTACTCATTGAAGCTTTACTGGAGTACTTTGATAACTGCATGAGCCGTAGTGTCATCCATGAATACAATGCAAGAAAAAGTTTGAATAGCATGAACAACCAAAGTTTCCCCAGTCAAGTACGCATAACTGGAGTGAAGTAGAACATGTGGCAGATTTGAGCAGTGTACATTATCTCAAAGAAAGGCACCATGAATATACATTAGGAAACATTTAGAATAATCCTTCATTTGTTCTCTGTGTAGCAGATCATCCCACTGTGCTTCACCATGTCGTATATGCGACACATCACTTTTCACCAGTCCACCATTGAGTGTGTCTTGCATGAAGCAAGTAATACATGACTCACTGAGGTGCATTTTGTCCCACAGTTTGCTCAAGGAATGCCAGATTGAACTGCCGGGTCAAGGTCAGCTTGCCAATGGCCCGGGGGGCAACAACCAAACCTCCACAGACTCTCCAGTTGCCAGTAGAAGACTGAGGGCTTTGAGTCTGGCCATATGCAGCACCAGGGTGGGTGTGTGTGTGTGTGTGTGTGTGTGTGTGTGTTTGGAGGGGAGGTTTTCTCAGCAACAAGTAAGACATTTTATTCACGGCTACTCTCAATACCTTGGTTCTTATTTTCATATGACTCAAGGCTACAAACATTCAGTTTATAAAGTTTACAAGCTGTGAATGAAATTTTTAAGCCTTTTTTTGTTTGGAAATAGAAAATTCACATTCGTTAACAGAAATATAAGGTTGTCCTAAAAATCTCATAAATACTTCAGGGTAAAAAATTAAAGGCTACTGATTGTAATTTACCAACAATAGTCACTCTGTACATTAGAACTCAATCACATTCATCACATTCTCTCATTCACAACCTGCACCACACTGTTTCATCACCATGTGTAAGCCTCACCACTATGCCTCTCCTCCCACACCACACCTCCTCCTACCTTCCCATCTCCCACACCTTCACATTTCTCCTATCTCCCCCCACACTTCCACATCACCTTCCTCATCTCCTCATCTCCCTCACCTTCACATTTCCCTGACTCCTTCCTCACCTGCTTATCTCCTCCCACAGGCTGCACAGTCCTCAGAAACCAGGCGAGTCAGTGTTGCCTCCTCCTCCTCCTCCAAGAGTTCTGCCAGTGGCTTTGCAGGAAGTGCCAGATCGAGGAACCGCCGTGCCTCCCTCATGCCAGATCTCAAGCCCTTCAGGGAGCTGGCCGGCTTCACTGCTGCTGCCCTCACTGCCTCCAGGGAGTCCTCTTCTTCCTCCTCTTCTGCAAGTGGCCTCAGTGTCCCCAAGGAGAGTGCAGAGGAGGGAACAGCGAGTAGTGCTACCACTTCTGGGTGAGGAACTTGCAGAAAGACTCTCTCTCTCTCTCTCTCTCTCTCTCTCTCTCTCTCTCTCTCTCTCTCTCTCTCTCTCTCTCTCTCTCTCTCTCTCTCTCTCTCTCTCTCTCTCTCTCTCTCTCTCTCTCTCTCTCTCTCATTTCCTTTATTGAGTATTCTTTATTTCCTTTGCACTTTTGTTTACCACATTATATTTCTCAGCATCTCTAATGGCAACTGTGGTGGTTCAGTCTGTAGCAGTGCTGGCAAAGCAGCAGTGCTGATTTTATGATGATGGTGCTAAGAATGTAGACCCTACAGCTGTACACATTGGCATTATTTTGACTCTTGCAGGAGGTGGAGCTGCAGCATAACAGAGGAAGTCAATGAGAGTGGGGAGGAGGACGCTGGCAGCACTCACGACACCACCTCCAGCACTACCTCCAATGCTGCTGCCACCACCGGCAATAACAACAACAATGATGACGACGATAGCACCCCTGGCCTCCCTGGCCTCACCCCTGCCAACATTGCTGCCCTGAGCCACCTTCACCCTGACTTTCAGCTGGAAGACGACCTCCTCACTGACTCAGAAGAAAGGTACTCAGGCCTAAAGAATTATAGAATTAAGATATTTTTTCTTTTCTTTTCTTTTCTTTTCTTTGATCACAAGTCTGAAGAAGCATTGAAATCAAGGACTGATGATTTGTTTTGCAGGGACAGTGATGATTCTGACCATTCAGAAATAAGCCAAGCACCATCAGAAGAGCTCAAGCCTTCCCTACCAACCTTTCTGGACAGGTTCTGGGCCAGATCAAGACCCCCACCGTGAGTGTCTTCCCAGCACTCTTTGTAGCAAGTAGTGCCACATGTGCCTCATTCTGACTGCTGTGTGTGGATGTGTGTGGAGGCTGTTTAGGGTTGCAGTGAAGTGGTGCAAGGTGTGAGCAAGTGTGTGAGGATGTGGGGATGTAATAAAAAGTGAAAGTGTGAGAAATAGGAAAGAAAAAAAGGAAGTTATAGAAAGCCTACACAAATTTCTTTCCATACACTGGGCTTGTAGAACGTGGCTGTAGTGAAATGACAGACATTTACAACTTGTAGTAGATTAATTCTCAACCATACTTTACCTACTTTGGTCAGCCAGCATGATAAAAAGGTAAACCTTCCATAACAGTCAATGTACTTAAGAAGTGGCACTGCATGCCCATCACATAGTAAGCTGACAAGCTGTCAGAAGATATGCATTTGGAAAGTCACCTCTATTTTTATTCAAGCTGTAGAATGATTGGTCATTTGCCTTATGTGCCACAATAATAATGTGATGTATGACATTTGTTATAGTGATGATAAAAAGTAATGCAGATGTGTGTGTGTGTGTGCATGGCTTTTCAGATGGGTGCTGGTAGCTGTGGAGGGACTGATTGGGTGGGCCAAGGGAGGGCAGTGGCCATACTCCCAGCAGCAGACGGTGCAGGGGGCACGGTACGCCTTCACCTCCCTGCTGCTCCTGGTGGCGGCACTGTTCCTGCTGGTGACCCTCTCCTCAGGGGATGCCAGCATCCCACAGCCTCGCCACCCTGGCTGGACCACCATGAACCACCTCCTGCATCCCTTTGTCACCCTGCGCTACCTGCAGACGCCTCCCACCTGACCCTCACACCTGACTCACGGCTCACCTGCCTGCCGGGATCACCACCTGCCAGCACACTCCACACAGAGGACTGGCAGCGCTGCTACATCCTGCAGATGAACTGTTTTATGCATTGTTTTTAGTGTTTACCTTCGTGCTGATGTGAAGTAATATAGCAGTTTTATTTATCATGTATAATTGTTTCACGCTTCCTTTTGTTCATCATGCCTCATTTTTATATTTTTCCTCATAGATTTGTTTCATTACTTTTCATAATCATTGAAATTTGATTGTAAATGTGCTATAGGAAACCAAATTGAAAATGTGTGTGTGTGTGTGTGTGTGTGTGTGAGTGTGAGTGAGTGAGTGAGTGAGTGAGTGAGTGAGTGTGGGTGTGTGTAATCACTTCCAAACTTGCCAGTGTATAATAATGAAAAGATCATTATTTTTCACATTCATCTCACCACACTCAGCAGGTGTAGTTTCTTCCATCACCTTTCACCAGTACAGCAACAGTACCACTGTTGCTTCAGAGATGCAGGGCTCCATGTGGGCAGACTTCAGGTCACAGCAGATGGCAGGCACCTCATGGTCATATTCATGAAATCTCAAATTTTTATCTTTTCCTCGGTTTTTCTGACATGTAATTTTTTGTAGATATTTTGTTATATATTCCTTGCTTTATCTGTTGTCCAGATATCATTATCATGATGAGTTACATCTCAGGCTCAGATAATATTCAACACCATAAAATGTTCTGCCATCTCCTGACAATGTTATTTTTTTTGCAAAGGAAAGATTTAAAACAGTATTTCCTGTCAGTTTGAAATACAGGGAAGTGACTAGTGAGTTTTTAAGAGACAAGTGCTGTGTGTCACAGCACAAAGCCTGGAGAGGGCTGTGGGGATGTGACTGTGACAGACTCAAACAGGTGGCAGTAAAGCAAGGAAAGTGGATGTCTTCTTTGGAGTGAAGTGATTTTTTGAACAATCTGGATGTGCTTTTCATTTTGCCAGTGTTAAGCAGACAAGATGAGAAGCAGTCTTTAGAGAGTAAACCATGTTTGAACATTTGGCAGCCTCCTGGAGCCACACAGTCTTCCTCTTTCATCTTACTGGAGGAGCAGAGTTGTATGTGTATATCAGGAAATGCTGCCCCTGTACATTTGATAGACTCCAGCAGCCACACAGCCTCTCTATAAGTCACTGGAGGTGCGTTAAAGTTTTTTTTTTTTTTTTTTTTCCTGCTGCTGCTTTTAGTTACTCAGATAAGAAAGGAGAGGCTATAAAATCCAGAGTGCCATGTATTGTGAAGTACTTTATTTATGTTTGAGGAGTATTACTCACTGCTGTCATGATAATGGAGGCTTATTTTTGTCTTCCTTTATTCTTTTATCTTTTAGGAGAAGATGCAGAGAATAAGTTGACAACATAGTGTATTGTTTGAGTTCTCAGAAGAATGCCAGTTTTAGGAGTGAATACAAGATTATCACATTGTTCATTTCTGACAAGTATCATAGGGAGCAATATGTATTTACTGTGATAACATACAAATGAAGTCATGTATATCAATAAATTTATATGATGAGGCAAGTGTTTCTTTACTATTAGGAATATTGGTAATAGTGATGATAATGTATCATTCATTAAAAGTGCAGCAGAGTGACTAAGTTGGGTCACCTGAGGTGGAATGGTGAGGCAGTGTGGTCTGGACTGCATGGCTCAATCAGCCAAGGTGATGGTAAACAAACACTGCTACCAACCACCACCAAATTATACTCATGGCTTATTTCATTAAATGCATTAACAATAAATGTATGAATATGGAATAATATTCCCGACATATAAACTCATACGACAAATATCATTAAATTAATAACCAATTTTCTAGTTTCCTGGACAAGAAAGATGCACAGGTGAGAAGGTGTGTGTTTATTGTTTCCATGATCTAGTGATGTACATATAAGTAGTACTTTCAAGTTGTGAGCACCAAATGCCAAAAATAGGCAGACTTTCCCAGTGGCCAGGAATGTAACCCCCTCCCCCATTACCATTGTTTTCTATGGGAAAATTGTTTGAATAATGAGACGTCTCCAGGAATGTAACCCTCACATTAATTGATAGTTGATTATAGTATATATTTCACACAACATTAGGTGATTTTTTTTATTGAATAAACAAACATCTACTGTGTGTATCAAGAATATGTGATTAGGCCATAGCATTAAAAGGTTGTGTATACTGATGTAGAGCCTTTTAGAAGTAGTAGAGGCTCACTGCAGAAGTGTTTCAGAGTAGGGGCGAGCCATAACAGACTGGAGCCACTGGTGGTGGAGCCAGTGCCTATCTTAAGCTTGTCTTCCCCTCTGCACAATACACACACACACACACACACACACCGCATAGTGTAGGAGTTAGCACACTCAGCTCACAACCGAGAAGGCAGCCTGGTTTCGAGTCCCAGGTGCAGCAAGGCAAATAGGCAAGCCCCTTACTGTGTAGCCCCTGTTCACCTAGCAGCAAATAGGTACTTTCCTGGTGTGCGGAGTGTGCTGTGGTCTCAGTCCTACCAGAAGATCGCCCTATGAACTCTGAACTTGCTCCATAATGGCTGGATGACCAACAGGAAACCGTAAATAAATATACACACAGCATCATCTATAAAACGAAATATAAAGCAATACAAATACACAAACCATCACCATCACCTAATATTACCATCTATACAACAAAAGACAAGAGAGCACACACACACACACATACACAATCTATACAACAAGACAAATGAACACAAAATTTATACAACGATCGAAAGACAGGAATACACACACACACCTCGAAAATGGGAGAGATCACCACTTCCGCTATCCATCACTGGACATAGGCCCACATCCGCGACCGACGTACACATATTAACGCGACTGCGAATAGGTCACACGTATCTTACACAAAGATACCTGCTGGTGACCAGGGACCCTCAACTCTACTGTGATGACTGCCTGGTGCCACTTCCGGTGCGGCACTTGCTGGTGGAGTGCCCTACGTAGTTTGATGGACTTACTACAACGCTACCTCTACCGGTGTCGCGGTAGAGATAGCGGTGTCCATTATCTCTCTAAGGTCTTCGGACCAGCGTGCCTGGCCCCTGGCCATCATGTTTTCAGGTACCTGGGGGAAGCTGGCCTTCTCCCCAATCTGTGAATTTTATTTTATAATGTGTATTTTAGTGTTTTATTTGCTTTAATTGTATTTTTAGATACTTTTAATTTCATAGTTTTTAATTGTTCTTAGTTATTTTATTTTATTTTATTTTTTCATATTGTAGCGGCGCCAGATGACCCTTGATGTTGCAGCGCCTAAGCCAAGATCCACAAACACACACACACACACACACACACACACACACACACTGCGTAGTGTAGTGGTTAGCACGCTCGACTCACAATCGAGAGGGCCGGGTTCGAATCCCGGTAAGCGGCGAGGCAAATGGGCAAGTCTCTTAATGTGTGGCCCCTGTTCACCTAGTAGTAAATAGGTACGGGGTGTAACTCGAGGGGTTGTGGCCGGCCGCCACCTTTGTCGTTTTATGTCAATAATTAGCTAAATATCTCTACAACAGCCAACTGATAGGAAAATAACATCGAAAACATCCAAATAACGAATAATAAAGCTTATCCTCCTCACCCAGACATTTAAAAATGGCACGGGAAGCATTGGATGATTTATTCTGAATTATTCCTTGGCTGTGACTCGCCTTAAATAAAACTGTACACGGCAAGGACTGTCACTCACTTTGATAACGTAGTCCTGCCTCTGTGGCTCTGTATTGTTGTAATAAGGCGATTTGGAGACGTCGAAATACCAACGCAGTCATCCTTATTGTCACCAGCAGAACCTTAAAAACACTCGTGAAATCCCGTGTCACTTAAACCAGAGCCATTTAAGTGTAGAAATCTTGTTAATATGTCACTAGAATCGTAAAGACACACTTAAAATCCTGTGTCATGCAAATCAACCAGAAGCTTTTAAATGTAGTAGTAGATGATAACTCACGTCACTTCCATCCGTCACGAAAGACTGAAAAGGACTGCATGGGGGCGGAGGGGTGGGTGGGTGGCACAGTGGTGTCAATGTCTGCATTAGCGTAGCACAGTTGCTAAATCAACTAGCTTATCATTCGAAAAGAAAGTTTGCCATCAGAGTTGTATTGACACTACTGCATAGAAAGGTAGTACAACTTGTCCTGTTCTTATATTCGTAGTAATCTATACATATAGATAAGCTGTGGCGTAGTGGATAAGGTGGCGTTGGTGGATCGGGGCAGACGTCCATCCGTAGGTACGAATCCCACCACGTGCCGCCTTGAAACTTCGTCATTTGTCGGCTGGTTTAAAGTTACTCCCTGTCACCATAATACCCAGCAGGTTCTAGGTGGAGGTGTAATTGCCTTACACCAAAGATGCGCTTGGGTGGTGATATGGGCCCTAATATGGGTACCACTAATGGTTGGAAGCTGAACAGCTCTTCCCATACTTTACAAGTATATCTACAGGCGCAATTGGCTATATCATAAAAATAAATACATTAATTAATTAATTAGAAAAATCAAGTAATGTGAACCCTGTTGGTTCCTCAATGTGGGAAACTCGCGCATTAACAAATTGATGAGATTTTGATCAGGACTGTCTTAACCAGCAGGCTACGACTTCTTTCTTGATGTAACAACCATAAAGCAAACATAGACAATGGGTCTGCCTGTCTCTTTCCTTCCATCTGAAGGAATCATCATGTGTGTGTGTGTGTGTATTCACAGTCACCTGCTGGTCACCTACCGCTAGATTTCCCCATTACAGAGCGAGCTCAGAGCTCATAGACCAATCTTCGGATAGGACTGAGACCACACCACACTCCACACACCGGGACAGCGAGGCCACAACCCCTCGAGTTACATCCCGTACCTATTTGCTGCTAGGTGAAAAAGGAGCTACACATTCAGAGGCTTGTCCATATGCCTCGCCGCGCCCAGGACTCGAACCCGGGCCTTTTCGGTTATGAGCTGAGAGTGCAAACCACCACACTACGCGGTGTGTGTGTGTGTGTGTGTGTGTGTGTGTGTGTGTGTCACCACCACCACCACTAGTATATTATTGTTGCTACCACTACTGCTACTACTACCACTATTACCACAACTACCATTGAATAAGGAAAGACGCATTTAGGCCTGTGTATCAAGAATATGGGCATTGACCTAATTACCACTAGCACGCACATGCCTAATAACGTCAAACTGACAACTGTGAGAACCAAAGGTGTCGTCCAAAAATGTGCCACCCGCGGCGGACTGCGGCAAGGGTCCTCCGTGGTCCCATGACGTGCCACGCCCACGCAAATCGTCTGCTGCGCTCCGCCCACTTTTTGGTTCCAGCTACGTCCTCCCCAATGACTAAGTGCGCAGTAAATGGCATCACGAAGGCACTGGGGATTTAAGGCTGGCGAAAGACGATAAAATGGAAATTGCTTGAGGTGAATGACCGCGGTCTTGTCGGAGAAAAACTGTTCATGTCAAGGAGTTGTTTTACGATGACGACTATTGATTTCCTTTCGAGCCAGGCGGTGATTCATGGAGGTATTTAGTTTGATCCCTTAATGACTTCAGTGAATTGCGTGAAGCCAAGGAAGGCAGCACAAAAACCTGTGTACAGGACAGAACTACCGAAAAGTAGCCAATGGTGACCGGAGCAAACAAGGCGAACCATACATGCCATATTTCACTACTACTTTACATAGAGATTCACTGGTGCTGCAACTGTTCATATGCATGTTATCAGTTCAGAGAAGTTTTCTAATAGTGTATATATACATCATAAAAAGAAAAGCTTACTTTATTACATTGATAGACCAGAAAATATCTGGAATTTGCATGAGAAAAATCGGAAGGAGTGATGAAAACTCTGGAGACTGTGAAGCTCTACGACGGGTTTCCTGTCTCCGAGAGGCGAGACTCAGACTGCGACTCAGCGGACTCACTCAGTGCTGGGAGAGACGCGGTGGAGGAAGGGTGTGGGCTTCGCTCATTCCTCGGCGGCTCCCTCGCTTTCCTAACACCCTGACCTCACGCTCTGTGACACCATCGGCTAGCGAACACCACCACCACGAGGCAGCGCGTGACACGGCGCCCTGAAGATGGCGAAGCGTGGCACCCGGAGAGGCGGCGCGGCGGTGACCACGTGACGACTTGTAAACAAAACTCGTGACCAAAGGAGAGCAGAAAAAAAAAAGATAAACATTGACCACAGTGCCATCGGACCAGTGCTTCGTTACCATCTTCTTGCTCCATACACTCTGTTCATCTCCTCGTTGTGTGTTAGTCCACTATTTCTATATTTACAGTGCCAGTGACACTACCACTGTCACACTGCACACTACGCCAAGGCAGCACTTACCACGGCAAAACACGGGAGAATAATAAGAGGTGGGAACTCTATAGCCATCCTAGGGAACTCTGGTAACTTTACATCCTGTCATTGGCGTGTGGATGATTTTGAGAAACTGTGAAGCGGAGAGAGAGTAAAAAACGATCTACATGAAGAGACTGTATGACTGGTTCCTTCCAGTTCACCAAGGTTGTGAGGTGTTGTGGCGTTGTGTCGTGGCAGGGGAGCGTGCACCAAACGGGTTACAAAAATAGTTGTGAGTCTTTTAACGACTGTCTGCATGGAGTTCAAACGATTCTAGTCACGGTATGTATATTTATCTCTGCGTTCCCGAGTGACAGTGAAGCATTTTTAAGATTTATGTTCCTCGTGAGTTGGCGCTCTTTTCTCACTCGAACGTCTCTTATATTAGTAGAATCAAATGAACGAGAACTTTTTAACTTTGGTCAGTATTTAAAACGACCAGAACGCAATACGAAATCAGCATCGCTCGCCTTCCTTCCTGCGATCTTGAAATATATTAGTTCTGTTTCTGCGGTAAGTGTGACTGTTGAACCTCGCCCATGAACAAGAAACAGAGGAAGAGAAGAAAAGGAAGAAAAAAATAAGGAAGATCATAATTACACCGAGCGAGAGGGGAGGAAGTGAAGAAAGGAGAGAAGGACGAAAGCTACAACACTGAAGACAACCGACTGAACTGAAGACAACCAAGTGTGTTTATTTGAATGTGTCAGCTGAACATTTAAAATCCTACTTGAATAAACCACCACCACCACCACCACCACCACCATCACCACCACCACTACTACGACGACGACGACGAGCACCTAAGCCTTCCTCACGTTTTCCCAACCACCTGCCAAGACCCCTTATACCACCACCTGTCACCACCACCACCACCTGTCATCACCACTACCACCTGTCATCACCACCACCACTACCACCTGTCACACCGGCCTCATTTACACCGCTCACCTGTGAATCACCACCACTACCACCACCACCACCACCACTGTTACTACTGTTACCTCAAGATAAAAGGGGTGAGTATTTACAGAGAGAGAGAGAGAGACTTATTTGGCAACTCTATGTACCATTGCTGTATATAGTGGCAAGCAAGTACGTGGACTCTCTCTCTCTCTCTCTCTCTCTGATGGAAAAAAGAGTCAAGGCCGATAATTAATTACATTATGGGCACCTTTGTTCAATTTGCAGATGAAAGTCACGCACACCTTTAATTACTGCAGGAAAATTATTATTATTATTATTATTATTATTATTATTATTATTATTATTATTATTATTATTATTATTATTATTATTATTATTGATGTTGTTGATGGTGAGGTTGTTGTTATTCCTTCTTTATTTTAATATGTCACTGTTTTTCTCTCTTTTCTTTCTAGTTTTGTGTTATTTTTCTTTTCTATTTTTTCATCATGTTTCTTTTTCTTATATTTTCCTTGTTTTTTTTTTCCTCCCGTTTCATATCGTTGCGTATTTCCCTGTCTCCCTTATCTTTTCCTGAGAGAGAGAGAGAGAGAGAGAGAGAGAGAGAGAGAGAGAGAGAGAGAGAGAGAGGTGTCGGGGGAGAGGTTAGGAAGGGGCGTAATGAACAGGTAGAGTTAGGGGAGCCCTCACGACCACACCCACCACCGCGCCCACGCCCACGCACGCCACGCCCACCTCGCCTCTAGCCTTGATGATGATGATTATGATGACCGCCCCTTGTTGGAAGATTTATAAGTGATGAAAAGGAGGCGGAAAATTGACTGACGTGTGTGCTACAAGTATTTTTCGTTTTTTTTTTTTTATTTTAGCTTTTTTCGTGTGTGTGTGTGTGTGTGTGTGTGTGTGTGTGTGTGTGTGTTATTTTGTCGGCCGTGGTGATGGTGTTGAAAGTTGTTATTGAAATAGATTGGTGCATAGGTAGTAGTAGTAGTAGTAGTGGTAGTAGTTTTGGCAGTCGTAGTTGTAGAAATAGTACTAGCAATGCTCATACATAACACCCCACCACCACCACCACCACCACCACCACCACTACTACCACCACCACTACTTCCTCATTCATACTAACTGTCCAAACATAACAAAACATCTGACAACACATCATATCATCATTTTCTCTTCTCTTTATGTCCTTCACGTCTTTTCTTCCTCCCTCTCTCCCTCCCTCCCTCCCTTCTTCCTCTGGTTCTTGGCACGTGACTCCTTCCCTTTGTTTGGACTCTAATTGCCTTGTTTGGGAGACACTGCCATGATGAACCCGGGATGTGACTGTTTTGTTCTTGTTATTGCTTTTGTTAATGATGATGGTGGTGGTGGTGGTGGTGGTGAGATGGTATTATTGTTTTTATAGCTATTATTATTATTATTATTATTATTATTATTATTATTATTATTATTATTATTATTACCATCATCATCATTGTCATCATTATTATTATCATTAATTTTATTTTGTTAATTTTTCATGTGTAGTAGTAGTAGTAGTAGTCGTAGTAATAGTACCAGTAGTAGTAATAGTAGTAGTTATAGTAGTAGTAGTAGTAGTAGTAGTAGTAATAGTATTCAGTTGTGTGTGTGTGTGTGTGTGTGTGTGTGTGTGTGTGTGTGTGTGTGTACCTAATTAGTTATACCATACAGGGTTTGCAATAAGCTGATGTTAGAGAGAGAGAGAGAGAGAGAGAGAGAGGGGGGTGGCGTACTTGAATAGCAAAGATGTGTGATATAGGCTAGACCCATTACTTTTATTGGTGGGTTGAGGAAGAGAAGGGAGTGGGGAGGAGGAGGAGGAGGAGGAGGAGGAGGAGGAGGAGGAGGAAGAGAAGGGAGTGGGAGGAGGAGGAAGAGGAGTCGGTGGAGGAGAAGGAGTCGGTGGAGGAGGTGGTGGTGGTGGTGGTAGTGGTGGTGGTG